>NW_026534348.1:4727806-4899969 GCF_026225885.1 Hylaeus anthracinus | reverse complement strand
GAGAGAGAGAGAGAGAGAGAGAGAGAGAGAGAGAGAGAGAGAGAGAGAGAGAGAGAGAGAATGCATGCGTGCATACATGGTGTGTATAAGAGAAATGGAAATGAAAGAGAAAGTAGTTCGATCGCTCTTGAAGCGCTCGAAAAAGTGCCTTCAAAACACGCTCGCCGCGGATGGGACCTAATTTAAGGACAGCAAGTTGGATCGAGACTAGGACGCTTCTCTAGTTTGTAAGTTTCGTAAACACTGTACTAAAGTATAATAAATTAATGCTAATTAAAAAAAGGATACATTCGATTCAGGATTTTACAGCCTTGGTTCCATTAATGGATATTATTTTCATAATGAGTTGTAAATAAATAAAGTACCCAAAACATTACTAAATTGATTATATAAAATGACAATGTCTATTTGTATAGTATACTAAACCATATGAAAACAAAAATATGGCTACGATTGTTACATTAGGGTTTCGATAAATGAAGCTTGAAATATATTTTTTCCTTAACAGCCTTATATTCCACTTTCGATCGATACATAAATTAAATTACGTGATTTCCGATGAAGAGCGTAGCAGGACATATATCCATTCGTGGAAAATAATTTATATCCTGCGAAGTGATCTTCAGGGCGGAGATACATTTTTTTTAAAGGAGCTACGACGATCGCAATTGCAGATGCGTTTGCAAATCTCATACACGCATACATATATACACATACTCGTTTAATACGATTGGTAACGATCGTAATTATAGGTACTGTCGATAATGTATAAGATGAAATTTCAGTGGTCATGTTTGAAAGTGACATCTTAAAAGAAACTGCAACAATTTTGTTCGTAACTTTTACTTATATCCAGGTGTGTTCGTTTTGCTTTAGATATTTTTATAAATTTAGGTAGCAATTGCAGATATAAACGCATAGGAATTGAGGACGATCATAGTGAAAAATATGTCTATAATAAGGTAGTAGCAATCTTCAAGGAAACTTGTTAACATCTGTTATTCGACGGTAAGTTCCGCTTTAATTATATTTGCCAATGAATTATCGACCAAGTAAGAAACCTGCAAGCGTAAACACAAATTCGATCTCTCCACAGAGTGTTGAATGAAAGAGAAAACGAAAAAGGAAAGAAATAGTATCCCACAGCTCCGAGAGAACAACGCATCGGTGGCATTTTTACCGATGGTTTATTGGCCAACGGTACGAAGCACTCGATCAAGAAGACGCAAAGAGGCCCGTCCATAAAGGAACGCGTGTAGAGCAGGGTGTTCCAACTCTCAATCTCTTTCCTCAGTGTGTCCTCGAAGGAAACGAATGCTCTATCACTTAAGACATCGTTCAAAGTAAAATGAGCCAACATAGCCACCTCTCATTGCTTTTGCTACATTTTGCTCAAACGCTCTCCTATTATTTTGCAGAACCTCTGCTGCATCTTTATTCAATGGATCTTCTGGATTTGGCTCCTAAACAAACGATAAATATTTTTTTCTTGCAATCCAAATTGTTTTATAATATGTATATTTTGTTATCTGTATGTTTAATACAATATGTCGTTACATACCAGAAACAGATACTGTAGTCCATACACGATAGAATTAATTGTAAGAACTGGTTTCCAATCTTCTCTTAAGATATTGAGACACACATTGCCATCTAAGTCGATATTAGGATGATAAACTTGTGTCTCACACTTCACTTTAGGTGGTTCGTGTGGATAATTTGGTCCAACTTTAAAACTGAAAACAAACCTGCCACCTCTATAAAATCCCTGAAAAATTGGAAAATCAGTTTTTCTTTCATGGATAAATAATGCTGCGTGCAAAATGTCTTACCTCATCTGGACAAATGATTAATTTAAAACTGAGAAGATCATCTGGATCAGGAAATTCTGTCCCACATGTTTTTGGAAGATTAAGCTCGTTTATATCTAAGCAAGTACAAGAGGAATATATAAAAATCTTGTTTTAAGATCAATTTATCAAGGTCATCCTAAGGTCAGATCTTTATTTTAACTTAACAATATGTTTTTGCACTTAATTTTATAAACTTATAAATAGATTCAACGATATTGCATTACATATAAATAATACTTGACAGCTTTTCCTTCTTTAAAGAATATAATTAAATAAAATTTAGTTAACGTTAATACATTTGATAATAATTATTTTTCTATTAGTTTATAATAAAATTGTTTTTCAACTGATTCTTGCTTCCTGCTACTATACATTGAAACAAGTCGATAAAATAGCTATTTAAGTTGTGATGCTAATAGTATCTAAGTGAGATAACAATTCTTAGATATTACACATATGTTTACATACAACAAAATAGGTTAAGAAAATAAGTATAAAACTTTGTACGCATAATAAAAGTGACGAAAACATTAGTTACGTGAAGAAGTACTGTAAAATTTGAAGGATGAAATTTTTAGGAAATTTTCAAAGAAATTCTTCGAAATCGCTACGTCTAATTTTTGGTGGGTTAAGGAAGGTGAATAATTGGCAATGACCAAAAAGAAATTGGTAGGAATATAACGAAAGGTCATCGATAAAACCTTTTGTGATTCTCAGTTGTGCTGCGGATGCCTTCTTTTGAGTGCCAGGTTTCGGCGACTCGCCATCCTTTTTCGCCTGTTTTAACGAGAATAATTTGATCATGATAAAGTGACAGTGCCCGGCGTGGAAGGCATAAAAAAGTCTCTTATTCCTTGATCGGCCACGCGCGCGGACTACGATGCTGATGCTGATGCACCCAACAAAACTCTTTTTGACAATGGAAACTACCGTGAATTTACGGCTGATCTCACGTGGACGGACCGCAACTCACTTCTGTTAACGTCACGGAATTTAACTTCTATCATTTCACACTTATCTTACTAGTATTACTTTGAACAAATAATTGTTCATTGAAATTCTTTCGAAGAGAGACGATCGTCTTTGTAACGATATAAGTAACAATTAAACTACAATTCCGTTTTTCACTTAATTCAGCTTTTCAACTATAAGGTTTTTGTATAAAACATACTGGTATACTATCATAAGTGAAAATCAGCCATTACTACTGTCATATGGTCATAGGTACAATTGCGTATAATGCAATATGCAATATGCAATGTACACGACGTGTACTAGATGCGATGTAAATCAGTAAATGTAACGGGTGTCTTCAAGTAGGTATCTTACATAAAATGTTGCAAACCGATTTCTCGCCAGATGCTGTTAGTAATAACTAATAGCGAAAAAATTCTTTTTTCATATTTTCAAGTACACCTTGGAGAAGAATTAATTAAATGTACATAATAATCAGAAACATTGAATGTGAAGCTTTGAACTTATATTACGACAAGTGAGACAAATATTTCATACATATTTCCAGTCTTTCAAATATGATTGGATAACACTTATAATGACTCAAGATTCCACCAATCGTAATTTCTGGCGTATATTAGAGAATTTTAGTCAAGAAGTGAAAATATCTCCTGCTGATATCGTCCGATATACGAACAATTGTTTGATGTTGCAAAAGAAAATATATAAACACTATAGGTGGTTCAATGTTCGCTTCAAGCTAGCGTGAGGTTTTGGTTTAAGACGTCAATGGCTTGCATTCATTGTGCATGTTGCTTGTAACGATTATAAAGTAACAAAATAGCTTTCGTGGCTCGTATATTTGCTCAAGTTTGACAGTAAACGCGGACACGATGGCTGGAACAAGGGACGAGATTTTGGCTGATTTTCAGGTGATCCATCGAATCTTTGATTATACGTTAATTTCAAATACAAATAACATTTTAGGTTATGATTTATGTGCATTAGTGACATTGACAATAGTTGAAATCTATGAAAGTAATACGACATTTTCTGATTGTTTTGTCTTAAAACTGTCAAAATTTCAATGATACCATCGAATATATAAGAACATCCAAATAACATTTTATGAACCTTTGTAAGAAAGATTATAAAGTTACAGATACCAAAGAAATTTGACATAGTTTTATTATCAATTATTTGTAATTATTATTCAGTATTTATTTTATTCCGCTGTCATGTAGTATGTTTTGCACATACTTTCATAATGGCTATTTAAAAGTAATGTATATAAATGCGTTTGTTTATTTTAGGCATGTACTGGAATCGATGATGTCGCAGATGCCATCAAATACTTAGAGGCATCAAATTGGGAGTTATTGGTAAATTTACATATAATTTCGTTTGTATATCTCATATAAAAACAATATGATATCAAAGAATACTCTACTATATTATGTAGGCAGCAGTAAATCAAGCCATACCTCGTGGTACACAACAACTACCTTCCGAAATGAGTCCAGATATAGAAATGATAGAAGAAATTGAAAGAATGCCTCATTCCTCTTCGTCAATGTCTCAAACTGTTCACGAGTCAAAGAGTAATTTAAAAATGGATGTAGTAGAAAATTCAAAACCAGGAACAAGTAAACCTAAAAATTGTGCAAAAGGAAGAACGCTCACATTCCGCATTAATTATCTTAATAATCTTTATACAATAAATTTATCCGAGTTTTCTTCTTTGAGTAAGTAACAAGCATCCCTTTCTGGGATATTTGTTAATGATAAAATAAGTATGCTTTAAACATACGAAATATGTTCTTTCTAGGGGATCTCAAACAACTTATATGGGAACAAACACATGTCCCACCTTGCCAACAGCGTTTTCATGGATGGACAAAAGGATTAGAATCACCTTCTACATCATTACATACGTTAGATTTGCCAAAAGATTACACTATATCTATGTCTTCTCGAGCGGAAGATCCCGATATAACAACCGATAAGTAAGTATATTTATGAGAAAATATTTAAATATTTTATTCTTGAATGTACTATATTTATGTTATTATTTATATTACTTTTTACTGCAAGTTTGGCAGATCATATGAAACAAACGTACACCTTAAATATCAAAGATGAAATACGCAAGAAAACGTATAATTTAAAGTATTCTGGAACGAATACAATCTTGGATGTAAAGTCAGGTATTTACACATTAATAGATGTTCCTATTCGAAATCAACAGTGGAAAGGTTGGCCAAGTTCGGTGAAAAATGATAGCATTATGCTAGCACAAAGTGGAATTTCTTTTCCAGAACATGATCTTTCTGTTACTGAACTTCCTATGAAACAGGAAAAGAAGGTACCATCTATAATATCGTAGATGTATACGACAATCGAGTAATGTTCATATATTTTTAGGATGTTATAGACCTAGTTGGAAGCGATAGTTCTGAAAATGAAGGAGATGATGTAGAAGATTCAGAATCGTTTAACGTCGATGATGATATTTTCATAGATTTCAAATCTACTAAAATTCAGCGTCTCAGTAAGTGAATTTAATTATCACTAAATAATATAATAAAAGAATTTATTAGTTTCTACGATAAGTCGAATATTTGGTGTCATATAAATAGTACAAAATAAATTTCATTGTAGTGCCAGAAAACATGATAGATGAGACAATGGGTACATTACATTTTGCAGAAGAATTTGAAAAACGGTATGGACAAGCACATCCAGAATTTTTTACTGGCAAATTTAAAGA
The DNA here is from genome assembly GCF_026225885.1 of Hylaeus anthracinus. Lineage (NCBI taxonomy): Eukaryota > Metazoa > Arthropoda > Insecta > Hymenoptera > Colletidae > Hylaeus > Hylaeus anthracinus. The sequence continues at coordinate 4,894,392 of NW_026534348.1, read as the reverse complement.
TGCTGTTAAAGAATCGTGTTTAAAACCTGCAAAAGAGGTTTGTGACTAATAGAATTAGTAACAATATTAAACAGTACCTTGTATAAGATGTTATAAGTTGGATTTATTACAGAGAAAATTGTTGGCTGTATATTTACATCATGATAATAGTGTATTAGCAAATGTATTTTGCACACAATTGTTGGGCTCTGAAACAGTACTACAAGTTCTATCTGCAAATTTCATTGTATGGGGTTGGGATATTACCTATGAGTCTAATAAGCAGAGGTATACGATGTTACGAAAGAAGTAGTTTTTATTTAGCGGTACGATATGCGTTTACCATAAATTACTTTTAATTTCCAGGTTTCTTTTGAGCGTTAAGCAAACGCTAGGATCGGTTGCTGCATTAGCTATGAAAAATATAGATGTTGATACATTGCCTGTTCTTGTAGTCATAATGAGAACTAGATCTAATACAGAAATATTTACAACAGTTCATGGTAATGTGGGAGTAAATGAACTATTAACTAACCTTATTCATGCTGTTGAAGTATTCCAGGTAAAAAAAAAATTAAAATTGATGGTAACTTACAAAATTAATACATGATTTCGTATCGTATATTACAGGAACAGAGACGCGCTGACATTGGAGTTGAAGAAGAAAGACAAGCTAGAGAAAGAGTTAAGCAAGAACAAGATAGGGCATATCAAGAAAGTTTAGCTGCGGATAGGTTAGTTAAAAATAATAAATTAATATAATTATTTTTTTAAATAATAATATGTTAATAAAAGATATTTGCATTATATAATATATTAGAGCGAAAGAAAAAGCAAAAGAGCAAAAGAAAGTGGAAGAAGAATTAGAAAAGCGAAAAAAATTGGAGGCGGAAAATGAAAGGTTGGCTGAAGAAGCAAAAAAAGAAGCCCATAGGCAAGCCATAGAATCAAGTTTGCCTCCTGAACCACAACAGGGAGCGGGCGATGGGGTACTGAAAGTAAGAGTACGACTTCCAGCTGGGGAATTTCTGGAGCGTAGATTTCAATCCGACACTCCGTTACAAACGCTTCTTAATTTTCTCATCGTGGAAGGTTATCCTACGGAAGAATACAAGGTCCTATGTAGTTGGCCTCGAAGGGATGTAAGTAGATGATGTAAGCATTTGAGTTCTTATTATATAGATATTCCTTTGTACTATTTATTTTATCAGATTAAATATAAAGACCGAATTTTTTCTATTTTACACTGCCAATTTCTAATAATAGATTTGAATAAGTTATTTAAAGCGAAAATTTACTCAAAGATACTTTCATATGTATTCTAGTTAACATCCATGGATTCAAAACTCACTCTCATGGATCTGAAATTCTGTCCTCAAGAAACAGTAATTTTAGAAGAACGATAAGTAATTTGTTGTAATTAAATTAAAATGTAGGAATTAAGGATCGCAATATTCTGAAAGTGTTATTTATTTAACAAGTTTCGAATAGTTGTCAGTTAATATGAGTTCTGTTTATTATGCAACTACATTTTTATGCTGTATTTTTTCGTACTATTAATTCGTACGACAAATGTAGTTTTATATTATGAAAAAAAGTCTTTTCCATGCATGTACATTGTATATTTTAATTTCCTAATAATAAATTAAATTTTGAGAAACCTCAAACAAAAGCTGTCTTTTGTTTGTTGTTACCATGATTGCAATAACTATCTAAAGGTATATCGAATGAGAGCTTAATTTGTAAAAGATATAAATGGAACTCGTAATAAAAAAATATATTTTAAATAATAGCAAATCTTTCTAAGAATTTTTATTATAAATACAAAGATGCAGCAAAAACAATATCACGTTTTATAAGTTTAATTGCTTCGCTAAACTTATTTTCTAAATCCGTGTTTCCAATGTTCTTTGCTGCTTGACATAATTGTCTAAGAACTTCTTCTAGCCGACGCATACATCGTATAATTGAACCTAGAATAAATAAAATAAAATTAAACTAAACTAAATTAAATTAAGTTTACTACGCAAGAATGAAATATAAAGTCATAAATAATAATAATAATCTGATAAAAGGAATTAAAATCTGCAATATACCTTCAAATATATCTGTCATTTTACAAATTTGTAAGAAGCTAGCACCTTTACTCCAAGCATATACAACATCCATCAAAAACGGTTTAAATCTTTCCACGTATGCATCTTCATCTAATTCTAAACTAGCTTCTGTAGATACTTTCGCTATTCTCCGGGCCAAATCTTGCATTTGTCTGAGTGGACCACCTAATTCTTCGGTGCTTTTAGGCATTTCGTTTGACTTGTCATCGCAAACGAAACAACTAATTAATGCTATCATTTGCGGCACGCTCAACGCATTAAACAATCCATTAAAAATCATTTCTGTCATTAATAATTCATCGGCACCGTTGAGTTCGCAGGCGACTCGACCTTTTAATTCTATAACATCTGACGCTGTGCAATAGGCCAGTCTTCGTAATACTCGTTTCCTACATTTTAATTCATCCATTTGAAGTATCGATTTAGCTTTTTTTAATTCTAATTTAGCTTGCTTTAGCTGATTGGCTAAGTCATCTTTGTGTAAAAATTGTTCATATAATGTGTTTACATTGGGATCCTGTATCCGAGTAAAATGAAATTATTCTATTTCATTATTATTGTATGAATATTAAAAATGAATGAAAAATAGCATGTCTTTTACTACCTTATGCAAAGGGTGAGCATATAATCTTTCTTCTAATATTTCGATTTTCTTAACAATATCTTTAAATGATTCATCTTCGATTCGCATGTCTGTAATAGGATTCAATAACGGTGGTCCATCTGGAAATCTTTTCTTTACTTCTTGTATCGTTTTTAGCACACTCTTTCTATTATCGGATGGTCTCAGATCTTTTGGGTAGTACAATCTAAGAGAACTAATTTGTGAAATTAATGTATGTAAAACAGGGACTACTTCCATGTCACCTTCCTCCCCTTCGCGACAGGGTATCGGACATCCGTCGCTAGACTCTTTAGAAATATGAAGTAAAACATCGATGATTATAGCAGTATTTTCTTTCGTTGGATTTTTAGGATTCTTTTTCTTAAAATTTACAATAATACCCCAATCAAACATTTCGTTCTCATTTTTCACCTAAAATCATTATTCAAATAGAGTAAACAATGGTTTCACGTGTAAGTAGCATATATGTAAATACATACTTTCACTAGCCTTCCAGGTTGTAAGAATGGAAGTAAATATTCTGGTTTCGTCAAAAAGGATCGAAATTCAGTACAAAGACGGTCAAGTTGCTCACGTATGCCATGGTAAGATGATATTTGATTATATTTATCAATATCCACTGCATTATATGCCGTCTGCAATTCCTTAACCTCTGTAATAATTTATAAAAATAATCATTTTATACGAAATCGTAACATTTAATCGTTGAATAAACAATTTACTTACTGTTATATAAATCAGGGATAGAGGCTTGATTTTGGAATTGATAAAAACTCCTTTCAAGCATGTACTCTGGATTAATTTCTTCGACTCTCAAAAGATTTAAAACCATATTGTAAGTTAAATGAAAAGCTGAATTAATAGGGTCTGGTTTCCCCTGTACAATTGCTTTACCAATTACCGGACTAACTTGTTCATCAATCATTAATATTACTATTCCTTTTTCGTCTAAGCCTCTTCTACCCGCTCGACCCGACATTTGTATGTACTCTCCAGACGTAAGCCAACGAAAATCTTTACCATCAAATTTTCGCGATGCCGTAAATAAAACTGTTCGTGCTGGCATATTTAATCCCATTGCAAAAGTTTCAGTTGCAAAGAGCGCTTTTATTAACCCTTCGCCAAACAATATCTCTACAGTTTCCTTCAGAATAGGTAAGAGTCCACCATGATGAATTCCTATTCCACGTCTTAAAAGTGGTAATACGTTTTCAACCTGTGGTAAACGTCTGTCTTCCTCGCTAAGAACATCCATAGCATTATTGAAAACTTCGTCCACTAACTTTTTTTCTTCTATCGTATTCAAATCTAATTTTGCCATTTGCATCGCGTAAACTTCGCAGTCCTTTTTTGAAAAACTGAATATAATTACAGGCGCAAAATTTCTCTCCATGATCATTTTGACCATTTTGAAAATATTTGTTTGCCCAGAATTCGATGCACGCATTCCTCCTTTACGACCTTTCGTGTCTCCTTTAGCTGCATCGCCGTGTTGCAAGCAAGCCATTGCTCTGTTGAAATTTTCTTCTTTAAATTGTCCTGTTTCATCTACAACCTATGCATTGATAAACAAATGTAAGCTTTTTATTTTGCAATAAATTATTACTTTATTATGTTCTACTAACCAAGTGAATTCCATCACCACCAACAGGGAATATGTAATGTTGCAAAGGAGTTGGTCTGTAGTCTGTATAAACTACATGACACGGTTGTTTATGTAAATGTGCAACCCATTCTACAAATTGTCGTGCATTAGGTATAGTAGCAGAGAGAAATACATAATGCACATTGTCCGGTAATAATATTAACGTTTCCTCCCATACAACGCCTCTTTCTTTGTCCCGCATATAATGAATTTCATCGAAAATTACCCAGCCAACTTCTCGCATTACCTGAACGTTACATACGCTATTGTTATTAATGCGATAACAAATATTTATATACGAATATAATGTAAAATTTAAAAACAACCTCTGATCCTCTGTAAAGCATATTTCTTAAAATTTCAGTGGTCATGATAAGCACACTAGCCGTTGGATTAATTGTAACATCTCCAGTTACTAAGCCGACATCCTTGAATTCCTCGAAAAACTCTCTGTATTTTTGATTGCTTAAAGCTTTAATAGGAGTTGTATATATTACTCGTTGCTTGTCTCTTAAGGAACACGCTATAGCATACCTATAGTATACAAAATTAGTACAAAGTACACTCAAAAACTTTTCATTTTCTATTATAATACATACTCAGCGACAACAGTTTTACCAGCCGATGTATGTGCAGAAACTAGAACAGACTGATTGTTTTCTATACATAATATCGCTTCCTTCTGAAATGGATCTAGTACAAATTTATATTCCTTAGCTGATTTGCTTTGTTTACTTTCCAGTGGTACATATTCATAATCTGGTGGAACTGCAACTTCATGCGTGCATGATTCAATTGTCTCTATAGTATGTATTTTAATACGTGGAGTTAACTCTTCTATGCTATATACGATAACATATAAACGATTAAGGGATAAATTTACATTAAATGCCATAAAACTACTTTTGGTAAAGACATGTATCATCGCATCTTACTTTATATCTTCCAAGACTGGATCTGGCCGTAACTTTTTGGAAATTAATTCGCTAGCATCTCTTTCCAACTCCCGTTTCGTTCCACTTTCTGTATCAGCTTTTCTGTATATTCATTATCTTTCATTAGTGAAGAACATGTTTGAAATTAATTTGTGAGGTTATAAAAACAACAGATGCTTACTTCTCGGTCGGTGATGTATTTAAATCTTGTTGCCTCACCGAAGACGGAATTACTTCTATTACATCTTCTGTTTCTTCGAAAACATCGAATAAGTCCTCGGAAAAAGTAGCCATTGCAAGGGTAAATAATATTTACAAATAACCAAAAAGTCCACACCACACGTGTGAAGTCTCTCACTTGTACCAGCAACTTTTCGACATTTTGTATCGATTATCGAATATATCGAAAAGATATTCAAGTAGTTGCAGGTATGTAATTGCTTTCTAAACTGGGGAAATATTAGGTTGTCCAGAAAGTTCGTGCCAATTTTTAAGAAAACTTCAAAGACACATTTGAATTGTAATATACATTTATTTATATGTATATTTATTGAATTACATAGGTACTATTTTGTTCCACAACCCGCAATCGGAGAAACAACAATGACGAATGCGACAATCAAATTATTGTTGCAATTAACTAGGATTAGTGTGCATTGAACGATTAATAAACAATCATGTATAATGCTTAATATTTGTTTCATTTATGAACAAATCTCTTTTTCGATGTATTCATCATATTTTCTAGCTCTGTCAAGCTCAATACTCGACATGATATGTTGACAAATATTGTAACATAATTATTTCTGCTAATTTATCTAGATAATCCCCAACTGTGGTAGAGGGAACACGACGGAAAGCTTTCGATGATCCAATCGAGTATACGTGACGACAAAACAGGACTTTCAGTTTCTTTCGGGCGTCCGCGAGAACAACATCGCGAATGTAACGGTCGCGCTTGTGCGCGCGTGAAAGTTTTCGTCGCGTCGTCGTCGTCGTCGTTGTCGTCGTCGTCGTCTCACTAACGCTCTTCGTTCATGCTGTCAATTCGCAACAAGGAAAGAACGAAAGAGACCATAGGTATTTAATCACGAGTTAAGCATACATCATTTGAAATCTAATACGAATAAACGCAATCTTAAGATATTCAATTTAAACCGGCGACTGACTTACAACAGAACAGTGTAATGTAACGCGAGCATTCGCTTAGTTTGGCGGACTAGCAAGCGACGAACCGAGCCGTTCTTGCGCTCTTGCGTGCTCCACTGGTCTGTCGGTTTTTTGACGAACCTCTTTGATCGTCTACTTTTCACAGAACTGAGTAGGAAGCATTGAGAGAGAATTCAGCCGAGAGTTCGAAGCGAGCATTCGTGATTCCAAAAAGGACCTTGTAATGTAACGTTGGTGGCGAACCGTAAAATTCGTGCCGAGCAGTTACATTACAACGTTCTGTTGCAAGTCAGTCGCCGGCTTTATAGATCAATTTAATTCTTTCCTACGAGAATACATAATTCTTTGTTTAGCTTGAAATTGGTCTCATCCTGTTGGTAGAGAGTTCAATGTAACATATTTTTTCTAGAAAAAGAAAGTACAGAACCAAATAATATAATTACATGAATTAGGAATAAACCGATTATTTAACGAGAGAAGAAGTTAAGAAGCGAGTGTATCGTGCGACCCTATCGTGCAGTGACAAGGGTTGCGAAACGCAGCGAAGAGATACGCATGTAGAGTCGAAGCACGAGGATATAAGAACAAGAGATGATCAATGATCCACGAAAAATCAGAGTCCGCGGTGAGGGTTTTAAAGCGGGTGCGATTATTAGAACATATAGAGTCGTCCAAGGTGTACACTGTACAATGTATTATACATTGGGACTTTGGAAGGAGAATGTTGAAAGTAAATGGAGGCGCCATATAATTTAGTTTTATAATCATTTTTGTTGATTCTTACTTAAAAATAACGGTTAGTTCTTGTCTTCTGAACTCTCGAGCAGTGAAATGTTCACTGTTATTATACATATTAATTTGAAAAACTTTGACGCGAACAATTTTCTACTTTCGATAGAGGAGTTTAGAATGACAGTTACTGGAATAATGACAGAAGTTGTGTCATCCATATACAACATAATGTCTTCGGATATTGACTCGTATGTTGAATATCGAGGCACGTAGATATGTACATATTTACAGGTACGATCCAACGAACTGACGTAATCCACGACTGGTTGCCGATGAGTGTGTAGTTATGTACTATGCAGGCAGTCTTATTGCCACGAAGCAATTGTTATTTTTGTACTTTCTCCAGAGGAAAAGAAAAGCTTATACTGCACCCTGGATATTTAGTCGATCGCGTGTAGTTTATACATATATTAGGTTGTCGCAAAAGTTTCTTTCGCTTTATTAATAAGTAATACATGCACAATAGTTTATGTTTTATGTTACATTACTGAATTGTGCACGATTCATTTTGCTCCATTACTGTTACAACATAGATATATATGAAATTAGATGGTCTATTTATATAAACACGACCAAATAAAATAATTGAGTGCAACTCGCGAAAGAAACTTTCGGGACAACCTAATACATATGTACCTGTTCACCCGTACGATGTATGAATTTGCATGCATGAAAGTTGCGCCTCGCCTGGGGCTATTATGACTTTCTTGTGCCTCCAAAAGAAAATTCCTGCCGGTATCGTATATCGTGTGTATCTCTGCCCCACATATCGACGACCTCAAAATTGGGGACTTTTTCTTTCTTCTCGATATCCGCTCGTATACGATACAGCACCGATAAATCCAATTTTGATACTGTTTCAGAATTAAAGGACAAAGCTGAAAGCGCGTTACAGATCGAATCGAAATTCTGATCGGCGATAAAATCTTTAGACGTAGTCGACGTGTGAAAAAGTGGAAGGAGGACGACGAGAAAGAGGGAAGAAGGTCTGGCCGACCAAAAATTATTCATGGCACTTCCGACGCCGTGAAAGTGATCTCGAGGATCCTTTTTCGACAATCTTATTAGACATCCGTGGCCGTGGCGACAACTTTGGTTGATCGGCATCCGGTATCCGGCACTTATTTTCAAACGACGGGCGACTCGTTTTCATGGAACGGCCCTGAATGAGCGCGAGTGAAAGTTCTCGAGCCAAATATTTTTCGCGACTTCGTTTCGTGGACCGTTCGTATTCGTACGATCTTCCTATAAGATAAATTTCTACGCGCTGTGCGCGCCTATCTTTTCTTTTTATAATAATTTACTCTCTCACGGTATATAACGAGACGAACAGTTGTTTCGGTTCAGTTCCCTCTATGTATCGTAGATAGTCGAATCAAAGCGAAAAGTAGCGAAATGGTTATCGTCGTTTCTTAAATTTTTGTTACGAGAGAAAGTGCCCTCATCGAACGGTTCTAACGCTAAATTCTCGATATTGAGAACGTTGGTAATAAATTGTTACGTAAATTTAAAATGGTGCCAGAAAGATAGATTACAGAAAAATGATTGATTCTGCTTGTTTGCCTTTTTAGCATACGAATTATTCGATTCGTTAAATTAATTTCTACTGTTTCGATACAAAAACATTTCGTTTACGCAATGTGTCTTCTATGTAACCACGTATCCGCGTAATATCGAGCTTCTGGCTCGAGTTGCATTCTTCTCTGAGCACAGGACTTTTGTAACGTCAACGACATTCCAGGGTGTACCGTGTAATACGCGAACATTGAGGAGTGGGCTGTAGCGACGTGAAAGTGGCCGTCTGGAAGTGGCGGAATGCGGAGTGTTGAGCGCTACGCTGAGCCGCGGCGTGCACGCTGATCCATGATACTAGTTAATTGGAGTATCACATTTACTTGTAACTCGCCAAGTAAACAGACTACTTTGGCAGATCCTATCGTGCCCGATCACCTCTTGTCTTGGATGTTCATCAATTTTGATACGATTATCTTAGGTATACTTCTCGATATTCAGGCTATATTCGACTGGATCTTAATTTTTACGCGCAGTATGCATCAGCGTACTGACATGTTACTCTTCACGCAACGGAATTTTTTAATTATAACTAAATTTGTCACCATAAACGTCTCGACGATCAAGCGTAGGTGTAGCGCCTTTACCCGTTAAACCGACGCGCGACGTGTAAGTTTGCAAAAAATTATTTCCAATTTACACAATCATCTGCTCGGATTTAGTTCAAGAATACTTTGCGCGTACTTAATCTCCATCCCGTGGTAAGATAACATCGACGACTACTTTAAGAACCGTTAATACAGAAAATGTATAACATTACCCTACATTCTTGTCAGTCTGCAAAGAATGTCCTGGATAACGTAATACTCGTTTCGCGTTGTCCAATTTGTTACGTGAACAAGACGAATGTGAAAGCGACCTTGAAACATGGATCATCCACCGCATCGATACTAAACTACTCGCCAGATAAAATATATCTGGGAAACGTTTCTAGCCGATACATCGGACGACCGTGATGCGGAACATTTCAATTAAGGAACACGCATAGAATCGATTAGATCACCATTACCTTTTTCCGTGATAAGTCTTATTTCCAGCAGCGCCGTTGTATCGAGAAGGCAAAGAGGGATGGCGAGATGTCGGCGGGAATCGAGGAATTCGAGAATGAAAGCGTGCGGCATTTAGTCTGCGGCTGACCACTTTAAAAGAGTATGCAGCGTTGGTTACTAGCTCTGGACGAACCTGCATCTAACCCATGCGGTAACACCGCCATCAATCACCAATCGTCAAGGTACGAATATTTAAGGTCCGATCTAAATCGAACTGAATAATTTTACGGATAGTGCTAGATCTGCGTTAGTTACCAACTGCTCTGTTACTAGTAGTAACTTACTACCAATCGTTAACTCTGTATTTATTCAACATCTCCGAAGAGTTGTCAAACTTAAATGTATCGTACATATATATGTACATACAGGGTGTCCCAAAAGTCGGGGAGGAGCCGGAAATGGGGGGTAGCTGAGACGATTCTGAACAACAATTTCCTTTGCAAAAATGTCGGATGGGGCTTCGTTAAGGAGATATTAAGAGAAAACCCCGACCAATCAGAGCGCGCGTAGACCGTTGGAGCGGCCGCGGTAGCGAAGGCTACGCGCTGGCGGCCGCGCTTGTACGCGAACAAGTGACTCGACGTGCATCGAAGGACATTGACGCTGCCGCCTAGCGCGTAGCCTTCGCTACCGCGGCCACTCGAACGGTCTACGCGCGCTCTGATTGGTCGGGGTTTTCTCTTAATATCTCCTTAACGAAGCCCCATCCGACATTTTTGCAAAGGAAATTGTTGTTCAGAATCGTCTCAGCTACCCCCCATTTCCGGCTCCTCCCCGACTTTTGGGACACCCTGTATATGGTGATCCGCTCGCTAGTGGACACACTGGACGACTTTGTGACGGTCAATATAGGAATATGGGTATAATTAATGAGTCTTTTTAATAAGTTTGAATTCTACGTTTATTCAAACGGCTCGAAAGGACACGTTTACTGTTCAAGGAACGGACGAGAACTAAACTGAAAACTCAGGCCTACAAGGAAGAGAAATCTAGCGTCCACTTAAAGAAAGAAAATTCTGCCTGCGCTCTGTTTATTACTCTGGCCTTCGACGACAAACAGTCAAGGGTCTTCAGACCTGATGGTGCCAGTCCGATACTTTAAATTACAGAGAAAAGGACAGTGTCTCTTAACGGTAGATTCATTTTTGTTGAAGTCGAATTATATGTTTATAATTCAACAGTCGACTATTGTTGCGGTTATCCATTGTGTCTACTACCGAGCGGATCACCCTGTACTATACGTATCGATCGACCATTGAATTTCAATACAAATATCGTGTCTCATCGTATTCGCTAATTGTAAGCAATCTTGTTAATTAAAAGATGAAAGATAGAGCCACGGTCGTAAAAGCCGCTAGAAATTGAGTGTTAAACGCTTCAAGGTAACTCGCTAGTTATCCAGCTGTTTCGTTTGACATATTGCAACATCGGTTCTCGGTAACGGCCGCAGCGTGTGGAAAGAGCACGGCGCTCACCACAATCGGTTAAATATTAAATTATATCGTATTTAGTAGAATAATAATCGAAGTAGTTACCGCGTGTCGCGCTGTTCGATATTTGTACAACAGCGATCGATATGATCGCATCAGGATGATATCAGGCTATGCTGGAACGCGAGAAATTTTGTTTCAGTGGCACGATCTCAACAACGGCCTTGACAGTTTCAGCTGGGAACCAGAACAGCTCCGACAACGATGGTGTAAAGTTTGCTTTGCGTCTACCGAACGAGCGATACATTTGCAATCCCGATAGTCTCTATGCCGTACCGAGAACAGACTTGCACGAGGTAGAATGGTAAATGGGCTTTCTCGCCAACGGACCGTAAAATTAAATGCGGACGCGAGTTATGCACGTGTACTTTTTAGATGAAACGAACTTACACTGTCGGCTACATTTGTCGTTAACTTTCACAGTACGTAAATTACCAAACAACTTATGCAACATGTTCGAGTTTCGAAAAGAATCGATGGCAAAGAATAGAAAATAGAATATCGTACGTAAACGTATGAAGATATTCGCGTAAAGGGTACTCTGATTAATTTGAGCAGTTGATCGGGTATCGGTATGGCCTAACCATGTTCAAATCGTACAGGATAGAGCCTGACTCGATAGACGCCGAGGTCTCGAGGTTCGTAGCCGGCTCTTCGACGACAACGACAACGACCACGACGACGCGAAATAATCCGAGAAGATGCTACCGAACCTCGACCAGTTCTGGCTATTCCAGCCATTCTCCGCCATTGTCCGCTGGTTCTTACTCTTGCTATGCGTCGGCAGTCCCTCGCCAAGGTCAAGGCATTTTTCGAGCTCTGCCTATAACAATGAAAGACCAGTTCGGCGGTGGACTTGCCGTAATTCACGAGAGCGAGTCGATTCCACGTCCTATATGGCCATCTGCGTTTCCTAGCCCTCGCGAGCTTTATCAGAGCGACGAGAATCCCGAATACGATGGTGAGCATTGACGTTTTTGTAAATAAAGAAGTGAACCGCGTAACTTATCCAGCCTGTTTAGTTTCGTTGTTAACCATAAATGCTAATTTTTTTTTTACGTTCTCCTATATTTCAACTTGGTTACCAACAAAAATAATCAGGATGGACGTTCGTTGTTCGGCTTGTAAATTTTCTCGGGGTCAACGATGAACGTCCTATCGTTACGATTATCATTAAAGCACGATTCGATGTTACAATTGACTTGTACCGATAGCTGTGTACGCGTGCTGCGGACGCGGTTGCGCGTACGCCTACTCGTACTGCGATTGGGATTATGAAAACTCTACAGGCATATCAGCGTCAGCGCGCGACGTCCTCCTTGAATTATCCCGAACACTGAACTCTGTGATAGAAGGCGAAACCGTTATGACGCCGGAGGAAATCCTGCATAACATCTCGCAAAAAGTTGCCCAAGGGATCGGCTTGAAAGGAGGGATTTACGAGTACGTTTATCGTAATTCGTCTCTCTTATCCGCCAAGACATCATTTGCAGGCGACAAAACCTCATCCTTGTTAAGCTGTAACAATAGAACCTTGTCGACGAAGATCAACCCGGTAAACTCGAAGCTTTACAGTAACATGAGGCAATTTTACGTCCACAACCCGGCGTGGTACACTTGCCTGAGCTCCTGCGAGCATACTCACGGATTTCTGTCGTCGTCGTCGTCGTCGTCGAAGGGTGGCGAACCAATCGGAATGAACAACGAGCCAGGAAAGAAATCAAGTCCTCCCGCGGTGTTCCTGGTGGACGATCACTGTCGAGAAACTACGCGGACGCTCCTATCGGAGTCGCAGATTCATCGAAACCTTTCCGGTTCTCGTGTTTGCAAATGCTCGAATCGTTCGAGTCATAGCATCGAACAACCACGAAACGCATATACAACCCATTGCGCTGCCCTCGATCCGAAAGAGACAATCGTAATTAACGACGAAACCATGCAGAATCGAAACAGACTCGTTCACAACGAATCGGAATACGCAACGGTGAGTTGAAGAAATACCTACAATCCAAGATAGAATGCTGAATGCTTCGTTTTTGTCAGTTACATTGCTTATTAGATTATTCGCTATTAGATTGAAATGATGCGTTAACGCGAATAACGATCTATGCAACATCGATATAGTCAAGCTATTAAGACTTAAGACCGATGTTTCAGCAGCTGGAATGCAGTGACGGTGGTTCATCCAGTGAAGGTATAATCGTTTCGTCCGGCAAAACTAACTGGGACCATCGCATACGAGGATTCGCCGGAGACTTAGACTTCACATTGGACGTTTCTCGTGCCGAACGGTTAGGCCGAACGATCGCAAAAGCGAAACGGAAGCGACAATGGTGCAGAGCTCTAACCGCATTTTTCGGACTAGTCTTCTTTGTTTTAAGTGTCGTCATTGTCTCGTTGTCCGTAACGAGAGGTCGTAAAGTATTTGGAAGCATGTGAGATCATTGATCCACGAGTTACATTGGAATTGGAACGATGCAACAACTGTTCGAACGTATGGCTTGGCTGCATAGTATACACGTCTGAGGCCACCGAAGCAACAATCATACTCGGAGCGAAAACTATCGCTTGTTTTAAAGTAACTTCCCTGACTGTAAATTTCAGAGAAGGCTCTACGAATTTCTATATTTATCTTGTATATTTACCTTTCGAATACTATAGATTAAATAGCGGGCTAGTGGTATAATATAACCAACTGATAGTCACCTAGCGGCTAGCGACGATGACTAATCAGTTTTTCTTTTTGCTCAGAGTATGATATAATCGTTCGATTAGAACGCTCTCGTAACGTTTATTACTGTAAAATTACTGACTGACACACTCTCGCTTTATGTATTTCTCAGTACCTTATACCGTTAAGTGAAATTGGCAGGATTCAAATCCTGTTAGCAATATGTGGCTGTGACCATGTTCTTATGTATAAATATTAATATACAAAATATACGCTGATAAAATCATGTCAAATATTGACTGCATGAAAATTACACGATTCCAACATTCGTATAAATAAAAGAAACAAATTTTTTAATCCTCTTCATAAAATTTAGTAAACTAACTAACAATAAGTAGTTTTATTTCGAATAGTGAGCTCTTGTAAAATTTTCTTTTAAAATGCTAGTAATTGTGTCATTAATAATTAAACAAATTTTACAAATTTTATATTGAATATGGAATAATATATTGTGAACGTAATTGATGATCTGCGCATGCTTACAGAAAAGTGAATAGGTCCTACGTATCGGTACGTAATACGTATACACCAGTATCAATACCAGCACCAGACCAGTTTACAAGTAGCAACCAGTAGTATACGCTGTAATAGTGATACCAAGTGGAATTTGGTTAACTGTCAAAATTATAGTAAACAACGATAAATTCAAATTTTAATTTTTTGCGATAACATTATTGAGATAGTTATTATTTTTTTCCCCTTAGCGGGGAAACAAAGAATCTGATATCAATATAAAGATTCGATCTACAACTGCTACGCTATTTGTTCTTGACTCGAACGTTGAGGTTATATGTCCATTTCTTACACCTCCCTATTTGGGTTTCGAATAATAGTAAACAAAAAGTACATTCTTCTGATCTAAGGTAAAGTTCCAATTTCTGCTATATTAATCGATACACTGAATAATAGTTCATACATACTGTAACATTTATCAATGACTGAATAAATAATTAATAAATGACAAATTCAGAATATACACCTTTTCAGGGTTCCTAGTAAATCATTCTAAGATGGTATGTGTTCCGTGCATAGCTATGCCATTAATACTTATTATATGGAGATTTCTAATACAACCAATATTGTTGAAATGGTGGCAATTCAGAGGTAAACAAAAAGAGGTAACTACCAATGAACAAGTTCCACAATTGGTAAAAGAATGCACGAATGGAGTATGTACATTATCGTGGAAGAAAAATCAAGATGATAAAAAAGTGGATTAAAAATTGTTAAAGTAGAATATAAAAAAGAATAGTTATTTTAAATACTGTTTCTATAAATTTAACTCAAGTAATAAAATTATTTATAATTACTTGTATCGTAATAGTATTCACATTTTATGCTTTTAATACAAATATCTTTAAAAATTAAGGTCATTTGTAAATATAGATATATTCATATGCTTTCTGCAAGTTAATTATTACAGAATTGGTTAACATAGAACATAGATTATTATTATTAATAATAATATATGAAAAAGGTATTGTATATACACATACATACTTAAGATGCTTGTTTTTATTTAAGAACTTCAATACTTTAACACATTCAAAGACAAAAGATTTTACATCGTGAAATCTACACAAACTATGTTATTTACCTTAAATAAACCATAAAAAATTAGTTCTATTAAAAGTTTGTGTTTCGTTAAACCAGTTTTCATTTTTAATATTTTATACTATGCACAGAAAAATCTTTTTCATTGAGACTGTTATATTATTAAAAAAAATTAAATTATTCAAATAGGTGTAGTTTTAATTGTAAACATTATTTACCAAGTCAACATTTAATAAAGAATCTGAGAGTTTCTAGGAAACTGCATACCCTTGTATGTTTACTCAAAATTAAAAGTCATAGTACATTATTTTACTTACACTCGTACATCATATTTAAACCATCAGAATATTTTCAAAATGATATTACATAGTATAAAATATATTATAAATGTTATATCTTTGATAAATTTGAAGTTTTACAGGACAATAGAAAAAGGATACCTACTTTACTGTTTAAAAATACATTACATATCACTTAACAAATACTCGAGAGTCTGTAAGATATTCTTAACTGTTAATGAACATTCCTAAGTTCAACTTCAAACACAAGCGTACTGTTGCCAGGAATGATTGGCGGTGAACCCTTTGCTCCGTATCTACAAAACATATTTTATAAGAAATAATATACGCGCATATATTATAATATACAAAAAGAAGTTATCAATGATATATTTGAAATTTCAATTTACGAACTAAATAATTATACATACGCCATAGCTGGAGGTATCGTAACACGTCGTTTTCCTCCAACTTTCATTCCTACGATGCCAACATCCCATCCTTTGATCACTTCACCTTTTCCAAGTCTAAATTTGAAACCTTCTCCTTGCGTTGTCGCATCAAACTTCTTTCCATTTTTCAAACGACCCACATAGTATACAGAAACAAACTTTCCAGCTTTTGCAGGTGTACCATTACCTACTTTTAATTCCTCTATTTGTACTCCTCCTTCTATAAGCCTTTTTTTCTGATCGCTGTGAATATTTTGATCGTTTATTTGCTGTTGTTCCCCCTTGTTTTTTTTCTGTTGTTTATTTTGTTGTTCATGTTTTGCTTCTTTTCCATTTAATAATTTTTTCTTCTGTTGATTCTGCTGTTGTTGCTGTTTATTTTTTTTATCTTTTTTTTGATGCTTCACCACCTTTTCTTCTTCACCTTCCTCCTCGTCTTCTTCGTCGCTATCGTCATCTTCTTCGTTATCTTCCATTTCGACATGGTTTAATATAGATTCATCTCCTTCTTCCTCGGAATCATCTGTGTCACTTTCTTCGTTTAAATCATCTAGTTCTATATCTTGGTCATCTGAGGATTCCGCTTCGAGTTCCTGTTTACGACGTTTGGCATTCTTTTCATTCTTCAATGAATCCATAGCTTTCCGCTTTGACAATTTATCGATAAGCTGCGGTGCTTCTTCATCATCTTCTTCTTCGTCTAAATCCAGATCTTCGTCAGGTATTAGATAGCCAGTTAAATGTACATGACCGTGCCCGTTACATGTAAACGCTATTTTAGTTCCTTCTTGAAAGTTTAAATCGAGCGGTACCTGCCATGTTGTGCTCTTCCTTAGGCTACAAAGCAAATAATTTCTATTGTCGTAGCACAACATTACTTGTACCAAATTATCATCTGTAATAAATAATATTTTATTCGTAACAATGAAATAAAATATATTTTTTAAACATGTCACGACATTCAACGGCACTAATTCATCTTTTATTTCAAAATTTATATTTTATACAAATCTTAATGGATGAAAAATACAAGTTTTAAATAAAACAAAATAAAGACTAACACTATTTATAAATATTAGGAGGCTCAATATTTCTAACAAAATGTGCGTTTACAAATTTATTAAATTCGAACACTCAAACAATAATTTGTAAGTTATGGCAACAACCCACTGAAAATATAATGTTGAATGATCTTAAGAGTAACGTAAAATTGATTTTTACCGGCTGTAGTCAGATCTAAACTCGCCATTGACACGTGGAATGATTTTTCAACGGTCTGCGTGTACCGCTTATTTGGTTCTATTATCAAACCTGAGAAGAAAAGATTACAAAATTAACATGTTTATTTGATAATGGTTTCAGCATAATTTAATATTTTTGAAAAGTGCGATCGTTGTTCACGACCACATGGCGACGCCATTCTAAAACAGTTCTTCACCGGCAAATTCTGGATAACCAATAATATGCAATGTTCGTTATGCTGGTTTTTACTTACCCCAAAACATCTTGGCTGATATAATTACTTAACTTCTGTCTGAATGAAATAAAAATATTAACAATTAAAGTTAAAATATATATATAGATAGATGTATATATATATACAAATGTACGTATATATATACACGAGGTTTTGTATAATGAACTACATAAATCAGGTACACCTTCCGGTCTCGCGCCAACTCGTCGAACAACGGAACAACTAGTTCGGTCAGTGTGTAGCCAGTAGCTCTGCCTCTGCTGCAATTCTTCACGCATGCGCGAGACGATGTCAGTGACGTGCTTCTGAGGGGTAAAAGGCGGTAACGTTTAGGTCTTTGTTTTCTTATTTTAAAATATCAATAAAGAGTGTGGTCAAGTAATGATGTATTTTCTTTAAACTTACAAACCTGCTTTATCTGTTACTAGTTACTACAATATCCGAAGGTTCGCCAAAACAATTTCTGATTTCTATGATGTTGAATATCTACGTTCCTGTCTTTTCACACATGCGCGAAAAATTACGGCAGAGTTAAAATATTGACTAGAGTTTATCATACCATGAAGCATACAGTACCACTGTACTAGACAGTTTGTAGTGAAAATAGTTCACACCGTTGTCGCTAGATGTCGAATGGTTTAGTAGCCTGTGGGGTTACACATATTTATCGATTTGTACATGTATAATACTTCACATTGATAATTGTTTGTAATTGCGTTTGAACGTAGCGTATTTAAATTACGTTTTTTTTTTACGCACAATTCATTTTTCCGTGAGTAGCAATTATTTTTAACATTACCTTAACAACCGTCATTCAGTTCAGACGTATTTCCAATCAGCTCCTTGTATTCAAATTGTTAATCTTATTTAATTGTTCTTGTTAAAATAAATTATCTTGTTGTTAAAGTTCGGTAATAGTAACTATTACTATTTAATAGTTCATGTTCGTAATTGTTTTATGTAGAATCCCTATAAGCCTAGTGGCGCCATCGGTGGGGAAACTTCCAAGTTTGTAGTTAAAACACTTCCCACAATTTTCGTAAGATGGCGCCACCGATATCTTTAATCAATTATTCTTTATGAGTTCGTATTCCGGACGCTGCCTTGATTTTTCATGGTTGGGTTAGGGCTGGCTGAAGAGTACGAAGAATGCCTGTGGCTTAAAATAAAGGAAAAATGATTTATAAGAATCATATACCATAGAATAAACTTATATAGAATATGAGCTCAATGGCACGTAAAGGAATGACACTGGCGTCACGGGTAGCGCCGGGCGCGAATTAAAATCGGGCTTAAAGTTCACAAGAGTAGAGTTTGGGGACAATGATGGGCAAAATCCTAGGCTTCGAATAAATCTGAAGTTTGCTGATATGTCTATTTCCCTTCCTCTTTAGAACATTTTCCAAAGAAGGAAAAGAGACAAACAAATCGGCAAACTTCAGATTTATTCGAAGCCTAGGGTTTTGCCCATCTCTGCTTGGGGGCCCAGCTGTTATGCTAGCAACGTATTGCATGACTACTGGGTCGATCCGATCAGTGTCATAGACATATATGTCTATGATCCGTGTTGTGTTGATCGAGAAAACTACGGTTTATGGAACTTTTTATTGTTTTTTCAAGAAGTATTTTGTAAAGCATCATAACAATGATGGATTATTTTGTAATAAACAATTCTTTAGCACCTGCACCTATGGGAATTCAAAGTACAGCAGGCGCTGTACCTGTAAAAAATGATAAAGGTTTACAATGAAATGTCAATTTCTGGATTTGTATTTTGTGTGTGTATAAGATTGTTAAAACTAGCTTTTTATTATAGGTGAACTTTCTATGAAAAAAGTAAAAGTGCATCGTTATGTTTCTGGCAAACGTCCAGATTATGCACCAGCAGCTAGCTCGGAAGAAGAATCCGAAGAAGAAGACTTCTTAGAAAGAAGAGTTCATAAAGGTTACGAGGAGAACGAAATACCTACAGATATACCTGTACAATCGCAAGTGAGGGTACGCGATGAAGATGATCCACGTATAAGGAGATTAACACGGCTAGAAAAACAAAAGGAATCTAATACTAGTACAGAAGTTCACGTGGAAAGACATAGGCATATTCATGAGCCAGAGTTAATTGAAGTCGAGCCAGAAAGAACCCGCGAAAGGATCAAATTAGAAAGTTCCGACTCTTCGGAGGACGAAGAATTGTCCGATTCTGAAATCGAAAGAAGACGCGAGGCATTAAAACAGCGGGTTTTGTCGAAGAAAGGAAACGAAGAGGAATTGATTCATGGCGAAGAAGATGAAAGATCGGGTGACAGTTCCGAGGAGAGCTCGGAATACGAAGAATACACCGATTCGGAAGAAGAAACTGGGCCAAGATTGAAACCAGTTTTTGTACGTAAAAAGGATAGAATCACAGTAATGGAAAAAGAAAAAGAAGCAATGAAACAAAAACAGGCAGAAATTGAAGCAAAGAAACTATCTGAAGAACGGAAAAGGCAAACCTTACGGGTAACGTTTATAAATGAAATAGATAAAAAAAGTAAATACATTTAATTTTATTTATTGTACAGATGGTAGAAGAGGCAATAAGAAAGGAAACGCAAGTTGGTAAAAATAACAATGAATACGAAGGAAAACTGGAAGATGTTTGTACAGACGATGAAAACGACGAAGTGGAATACGAAGCCTGGAAACTACGAGAGCTAAAAAGAATTAAACGTGACCGTGAAGAGAGAGAACAGTATGTATCATTAAAAAGCATATTACTTATGCTTATTTTGTGTGTATTTTGCTAAACAATATGGTTTTTTCAGACTTGAAAAAGAACGTCTCGAGATTGAACGTATACGTAATATGACCGAAGAGGAGCGCAGACAAGAAGCTCGTTTAAATCCAAAAGTGATTACAAACAAAGCAGCCAAGGGAAAATATAAATTTTTGCAAAAGTATTATCATCGTGGAGCCTTCTATCTAGATAAAGAAGACAATATATTTAAACGAGATTTCTCTGGTGCAACTTTGGAAGATCATTTCGACAAAACAATTTTACCTAAAGTTATGCAAGTGAAAAACTTTGGACGAAGTGGCAGAACTAAATATACTCACTTAGTTGATCAAGATACTACTCAGTTTGATTCACCTTGGATTTCAGAAACTGCACAAAATCTGAAATTTCATAATAATCAAGCTGCTGGAATGAAACAAATATTTGATCGACCATCATTAAAAAAACGAAAAAATGAAAACTAATGACGATACAGTATAGCACATATCTGTTTTATTTAAAAATTATAATATAAATATTTGTAAGTTTAACATATAAACGTATGGTCGTTTGTGTAGATACTTGCGCTCACAAACACGGTAGAACTTTGACAACTACAAAAAAGATAACAAAATTCCTGGAAGTATCGAAAATATCGATATGAGACAGGTATCAAAAAACGAATTTCACTATGCTTATTTGTTATAAAATCGTGTTTCTTATCCACGAATTGCTTTTGTTTTAAATGGAAGACATTTCGTTGTTAAGCGACTATTTTTTTAGTTGCAAATGTAGTGCAACAAACTAGGTTTTTGTGCGAATATTACGGTTCGAGTGTATATAAAATTATAAAAGTAACAATAAAGGAACATGTACTTTGAATGCTCTCGATATATACAATTATTTTTTGTAAATAAAATCTTCCATTTTTATCTTAAGTTTTACATAATAAAGATTTTAAAGCTTGTTTTGCAGCAGCACATTTAGCTTGCTTTTTATTTGCGCCAAATCCATGATAGAGCTTCATCTCTCCATCGATAATTACTTTTAAAGGTACCGTAACAACGTTCTCGTCAACTTCTACTGCAGATCTGAAAAGGAAATTATTTAACGTGCAAGAAATTTGTAGAAAACTATGAAAACAAAATATATTTACAAAAATTGTGGCCGAGCTCCTTGAGTTTCGTACAATACACGAATCGGTTGCTTTGGAGTATTTTTACTGAATTCGTCTAAATAAAAATGAACTATTATTATCAAGAAATAAATTATGTCAATGTACTTATTATTATCAATCTATAGAGACTTACGAATTTCTTTATGCATTAAGCGATAAATTATTTCCCAAACCTTTGTAAGGTTTTTATCGCAATCCAAATACACTGCTCCTATTGTTGACTCAAATAAATCTCCTAAAACTTTCGGAACATCTACATATTCAGCCAATTTACATTCATCCTCTTCCAATAAAATCCATAGAAGCTATAAAGATAGAATACGTCGTATACACATAAAAATATGTTACACTTGAAATAATCGATTTAATAATCGAGTACCTCATCGTTCACTACATGATTTCTTTCGTCTTGAAATTTAACAAACCGATATATAGCATCGTTTAAACTTGGTCCATAAGCTAATAATGCACCATGTAAACCATATCGTACAGCTATACATGCAAATGTGATATTGTTGACAAGAGCAGACCTTAAATCTGTCAAAGCACCGGGTTCAAAATTTTCGCAATTTTCATAAATATAACATGTAATTAAAAAATCTGGAATAAAAGGAATTACTTCTAACTGAATATAAGTTTAAATAATTTTTAAGTAAATGTACAAAATATTAATCTTAATTTTAAAAAATTCTCTTACCAAGGATAGCATCGCCAAGAAATTCCAATCTTTGATAACATTCTGTTATATTATTTGCTGTATATGAAGGATGTGTAAAAGCCTAAAATATTTACGTTTTATATAAACTTGCAGTTTGTAGATTATAATTATATATAATAGACATAACATATATCTATGTGTTAAATGAAAAATTACCTGTAATAAATAAGCTCGATTTTTAAACTTGTAACCAAGTTTTGTTTCTATATCAGAGGCCCAAGGCATGAAATAATTTAATTTATCCTGATTTACAGTTTCGGAGACTGCAACACTTCTTGACTTATCAAACAATAAGATATCACCGTTAATATGTCTTGGCAAAATTTTAAACCACTTTAATAAAGTCACAGTATCTTTGATACCCATACTCTAAAAATATGCATGTTAAATGCTTCATTCGAAAGAACTAAAATCATGTATTCTGTCTCATTTCTCATTTTCGTTTACGTACTTTGAGGTAGACGCCGATTAATGCTTCCACGCAGTCTGCTACTGTTTTGTCAGAAACAGATTGTATTCCAAGATAATGTTCCATACCAGTTTGTGATTCTACTGTCTTCCAATTCGATACTTTTTCTTGCATTATATTGAATGTTGTATCGCTTATACGCCCAGTAAATTGTTCCGCCTCGGGTATTTGAATTTCATACAAAACATTTGGTGATATCTTACATAGAAAATGATACATTGTATTTATTTTAATGTAAGTGTAACGAATTTACTTTAGTAATTAAAGTTACACAACTGTATACTCATAAGAAAATAAAGAATTATAAATATTTACAATTAAATTCCGTGCGATTAGTTTTTAAGTATTGTAAGTATACAAAATAATAAAGAATTTTTCTATTAAATAATTTATCCTACTTATGTTAAAAAAATTCAAATAACGAACCTCTTCATTTAATAGCAATTTTTGAAGTAATCTAAATACTGCATAACCTGGAGCAATAAAATTACTAAATGGGACAAAATCATCAACTTTCATACGTCCAGGGATACGTTTTTTCTCTCCGCAATAATAAAGATTACGATTTCCAATTAGTTTCCCTTTTAATGACGTTAAAGGGCCTTCGCTATAACATGGAAAATTATCATATAAAAATAAAGATACAATAAATTTCAAATATGAATCTCCTAAAGTCTCTAGACGTTCCAAATTAAATGCATCGTGTCCTTTAGTTGTCAATGCCTATAATAAATTGATATTTCATTAAAATAATGCTGATATATAAATGATGTACAAAAATTATAGATCATACTTACATACATAATATCAACAGGACTAGGACCATCGCTTGAATTATTTAATGATAAGATTTTTAAAGGATGCACTGGTATCGATAGTTCGTTCGTGTCATGAACTCTTTTATTTTTCTAAAAAAATGTGCTTTATATTTAATATAAGTTATATAACGAAAAATTGAATCGATTAATACTGTATTTACATTTCGTTCCAAAATTTTATATAATTCTATCGGTTATTAGGTTTAATCGTTTGTCATTAGAATAAAACTTATTTATTTAGTACTATATATTTTTTTACTCAAAAGTTACTTAAAATATAAATAAATACCATCGTTTTGTCGACAGTTTCATTACAAGTTCCAGACATAAATTGACAGAAATGCTCAATTTGGATCATTTGGATATCTTCAATATTTCTATCTAAATCAGGTGGTTCTTGATCTTTTGTCCACGGATAATGGAATGCTTCTGTATTTAGCACTGTATACAATTATTTAATTAATAAATAAAAAAAAACATTTTCCTTGATTTCAGCAATAATGTTTGTAAACGCAAAATAATACAACAAATTATGTGTTTGTAAATTACTGTACTGTTCTGGAAAAATGTATTATCTTTGATAAAAGCAATAAAAGTGAAGTAAAGTATACCATCTATTTCTGGACCTTCTAGAACTGGTTCTGGTAGTGGATTTTCCATATTTTCATCGATAGGAACCTCTACCAAAGATTCAAAGGATTCGTCTGTTTCTTCATCTAAAATTTTTAACGACGGCCACTCGTTCTGTATTGATATGGATCCTAAACCAGTTTCTGCAGCAATAGTAGATCTAAGATCTTCGGCATTTAAAAGTTGTGAAACTCTGTGCAGAATGGATGGTAACATTGTTGCTTTAAGCCAATATAAAGCTGGAAATTTAATTCTAGTACATAATTCTGGAACTAAATGCTCTTTCAAATCTTTAGGTAACTCTGTACGTTTTCGCCGTTTAGACTCATTCTGCATATTTCTGTATTGAAGAACCAGAAACGTAATTATAAATTGAAGCTTATTCCAGTTGCCCATTAAAATTTTTATATTACCTAGCTTGTATAAAATTAATTTTCCTTGTTATAACGTGTACCTCCAACATCGGTTGCTTTAAATTATTTATTATCAAATCATGTTTTTGCTTATAATAATGAGCGTACGTAAAGAAGTTATCCGTTGGGAAACATGAACCTGGTGTAAGATCTTCGCAAACTTCTGTAACTAAGTACATAGCTGGGGATGCTCTATAATTGGGTACAACTAACGCTAACTCATAGTCACTGTTCCTAATATGAAATGGAACCGGTGGTGGTATACGTTCTATAGATTGATATTCATTCATTACGTCCCAATTAATTTCCCAATTTTCATCAACTGAAATATTATAATTTTTATGAAAATATGAAAAATCCTTAATGACCCTTAATGTATATTTAAATTTAGTTATTAAAATTACTTAAAATTTATATTATCGTACTGTAAGTATATACAATATTGTGAGTAAATATTTTATTTTTATTACTAAGTCGAACATACCTGGTACAATTAAGAAACAATTATCTTGATTATAATTATCGAATACCATAAAAGATTTTATAACCGGTACAATTTCACTAAATATCAAAGTGTGAAAGACTTTTATACGTTGAATTTGCTTTGCAGATAATTTCATACTTGCATAATTTACTTTAATATTAACATTTAATTCTCCGACATTCATAAAAACTGGGAAGGATGGTATCTGCAAAAAAGCATGTGATAAGCACTCAAATATTCCATCATGAAATATAGAGTAGCTTTTATGTTTACCTTTGGCATTTCTTTTGAAGAAATTATTGCAAAACCTGCATTGTTAGATAGCAAATTATAAAATACCAAATGTCGGGTATCATGAGGTGATGAATATACAGGTTTAATATGCAAAAGATGAAGATATATTGATTCATTTGGCAGAGGATATGCACCATATAAAGCAGATGGAAACTGTAAATAATATTTATATTAGATATGCACAAGTCCATGTAACATGTAACATGTAGATACATGTCACATAAAGCTGTAATAAGTTTATATTTTACTTTACCTGTAATGGATGATATCGCTTTTTCTTACATGTTCCAGTCAATGCATTTTCCGACTCCTCTTCATCTACCCAATTTGGGAATAAATTACATCCCTTTTTAGCAATAGCATTCATTGTATTTGGTAATAACCTGTCAGACAATTCGCCTATTTTGTGCAATTCTATACATGCTTTCATAGCAACAGATCGCTTTGCGATACTAATGGACTCCATAGCATCACCAAATATTTCAGTTTTCAATGGAGATACAACTGGTAGTTTCAGAGAAATCTAAAAGAACGTTAATAACGAAACTACTATTACGTAGAATAAACATTACCAAGTACAATAAACTATATCAAATACCAATTAGATACTCTATAGATATAGAAATAGGTAAGTAACCGAGAAACGAGATTCTTTAAAATTTCTAATACCTTGTATAATTTTGGTTTGTTTTCCAGTACAATTTCATGTAAGGCCCAAATTGGCGTTAAATTCATAAATTTGGATTTCCATAATTTATCACAATATCTATTTAGTAACCCAATCGCTGTTTGCTCTGTTATAGTACACGTTGTCCCATCTTCACCTTTCACAATGTATGGATTTATGTTACATACATATAATTTATCTCTTATCTCATCCTGGGTTGGTTCCATATAATGCGGATTTGTACCTATTAAAAGCTATTAAAAACATATAGATAAATTTAATAAATTTTTAGTGGACATAGTTCATAAGAAACTTGTCGAATTAGAAAAAAGAGAAGTACCTCTTGTAAGTATAATTCTATCATTTTAAAATTTTGATATCTTTTTAAATATTCCGTGTTATTTCTCGGTACCAATAATGTGTATTGGCTATCAATATATCGTGCTCTCCCTTTGCTTTGGATGTATGCCCTGATATCCATTGGCAAATTATATCTCACAATCAATGTACATTTTGGTATATCTATACCTTCGTCTACTACATCTGTTGCAATAACACAATTTGACAAACCATTTTTAAACCTAAGTAAATTTCCAAAGAAATTATACTTAACATAGATAGTCACAGATAATTGTTAACAACTTTTTTTCATCCTACACATAATAAATTAATTGGAAAACATGTAAAATAACATCGTACCTGTGTAAAGCATCCCTATTCCATTTCGCGTTACATAATACTTCCCTACTGTTTCTGTATGGAATATTTGAAAATCCAACCACAAACTCTGGTTGTAAAAATTTATATTCTTCATCGTGTACACACAGATTCTAAGTGAATAGCAAATACTTTATATAAAGGTAAAAATTAATAGTAATTTAATTCAAGTTATCAATGTGAGAACTAATTTTCACCTTTAGTATCTGATATAGAACTTTTGCTGTAAATCGTCGTTGTACAAATATAATACAACAAAATTTCTGATCATTAACCATCGTATTTTTAAAGTTTTTCAACACCGACAAAAGTTTTAGAACTTGATTAGAAGAATATCTGTAATTTAATATTATTTCCATTTAATTTTATTTCATATTAAATAACCATAAAAATTACATTTAAATGATTGAATTACTGATTAAGTTAGAATAAATATAATTAGAGTTGACTAACTTTTGAATTTTGTTAATTTCTGTATTGTCTTCCATTTCAACTTCTAACATTTTCCTAAATTTAGTCAATTCTGAAACGAGGTATTCCAGAACGTATGTAGTTTCCTAAACATAACATAATATATATTGAGTGATACTAAAATGCAACATGAAATATTTGTTTTCCATTTATACATACCATACTCTCTGTATTTTTTTTTATACATTCTAGTTGAATCAAATGGAGTAAAACACATTTACTTGCACCATATATTCCTACATTAAAAATAAAACTTAATAGCATATACATGAATATGTTTCATATATAGGATGAGTCTAAAAGCAAAAACTTTTGCTTGTATCAACTTTTATCTTTGCTTAAAAATAAAAGAAAAAAATGCATGTCACAGTTTCTAGGATCACTTTATACACAGTTTTTCATCAATTTTGTACTCATACCTGTAAGCATAAACTGTTCTTGAATATCCGATAGTAGACATATTAGTTTTTCGTTTATAGTTTTTGATTGAAATATTTTGCTAGATTCCTCGTTGTTTAAAGAGCATTTTAAAACTATACAATGCAAAATTTCTTTCATCTGGTCAATGATATTGTTTATACGTTGTCCAACATCAGGTAGAACGTAATTATCAAACTCAACAATTATTTCTTTTGGAGATGCAAAATAATTTTTAACTTGAGCTATTGAATTTACTGTAGCTATTTTCGCATTAAATGTTACTTCCAAATTCTATAATAAAGTTCAAATATCACATTAAATTCTTTAAACTTCAACACTTTTACAACAAAGATATACTTTAATCTTACCCGAATAATCTGTTGTATTTTATCCACTTGTACGTTACAATTTAATAATGAAGCTGATAAACCTAAAACTTTTGGTTGTTGTTCTATCGGGCAATTCTTGAATAGTTTCATAATTTGTCTCATTGGATGATCATGCACTCCTCTGTGACATTCATCGAAAATTATCAAATTTACTCTGTTTAAAAATATATGTCCATGAGAAATTGCATCTACCAAAATTTGCGATGTCATTACTAACACCTGTAATGTAATATCCTTTTTAAAACAATTCAATTGAATAGACAATCTATAAACGGATAATTTAATAAATTGTATGTAAATTGAATGAAATAATACATATAGTATTTATAGAAGTAAATTAAAATATATATGTAATTTTCAATACCTGATTTGTATTTAAAATATTCATCCATTCCGTTTCATTCCAAAAATCAACTCCTAGGTCACCACTAAGCATTCCACATGACAATCCAGTTAATCTACATATATAACCACTTTGTTGTGTAACTAAAGGAACTGTATTAACTATAAATATAGTATGTTTTCCACCTTCATTATAGGGTCTAAACAAGAAATTAATAAAATTAATATAAATATAAAAATAAGATAAAATTAGAACTTAAATAATGTTATTCTAATGTACTATAAGTCCGATGTAAGAAAATATAGTAAGTTTCATTGAAATGTATCCAACGACATGATTTATTTGTAAAAAAAGCTTTAGTTTGTTATTAATTCAACATATTAATACATAATTTATGACTAATACTTTCGTATATCTGCACTCAATTCTTTTATAAGCAAAACAGCAATAAAAGTTTTCCCAGCACCCGTAGGTAAATAGATAATAGTATTTTGTTTGCGGGCAATTTCATATAGATCAATTTGATAAGCTCTTGGAGTAAATTCATCTGTGTTATACTCCATAACCCTAAATGAAAATAGTATATTTATGAATAAGTGATATTACGTTCACGAAAAGTAATAACATAAATAATATAAATATAACCTATTTACCACAAATATAAATGAATTCTGGAATTTATATTTATAATAATTATTCTTTTATTAGAGATAATTATACTTATTATGCTTAAATGTATGTACTTGTCTTTTATGTATTTAATTAAGTACAGAATAAGGGTTAAAACTTATATTGAGAAATATATTTGACGTGTTTCAGCAATATGAACGAATATGAAATTCATCACCGTAACTTTGGACTGTCCTGGACTCTTAGATAAACTATATTTTTATCGATCAGTTTAGGCATATTTAGCTCGACTCGGCTTGCCAACGGCATAAACTAATAAACAGTGCATAAACTTGCAATCAGAGATGAGCAAACCCCTAGACTTCAAATAAATCTGAAGTTAGCCGATATGTTTGTCTCGTTTCCTCTTTTGAACATTTTCCAAAGAAGGAAACGAGACAAACACATCGGCAAACTTCAGATTTATTCGAAGTTTAGGGGTTTGCCCATCTCTGGGGAGTACTAATGAATACTGACAGTACTAGAGAACTAATACCATAAATAGAAATCAATCCGATAACTTTTGCTCCGTGCCACTGTAAACTGTAAACGCTGTATATATGCAGATATGCTCTGTAGTGAAATAAATTAAACTTATTCAATATTTCATCGACTTTATTGAGACAAAGTAAAGAAAATGTACTTTTTCATATTTCTAAATGAGTTCATTTTGTACTTATTAAAGAAAATCATATTTTATTAATAAAAAATTTAATATATAAATAAATTAAAAACGTGAAGACGTATTTACAATGTATTTGCGATAACGGTAATCGTTAGTTATGCTTTCTCACTATCTTAAGTCATTGACTTGAAGTCAATAACCAATCAGAGCTTCACTATCACTAGGTGATCACTAGATCACTACCACTGACTACCAGACTACCGACTACGTCAGTTCAATGGTTCAATCAAGTTCAATACTGATACTACTGTCTACGCTACTGTACTCTGTACTCTACTCCTACTGACTCCTTCTGTGACCCGTGCTGTGGCTGGTAACGATCAAAAGGAGGAAAGCTGAGTACGTAATTTTGTGTTAAAAATGTTTGATTGTAATTTTTCGAATAATATATATATTAATTATATTTAAAAGTACAGATTTAAAAATCAATTCAAAATATTAACTATAGCACTAAATGATTATAGACTTCAAGCAAAATGCGATTAGGGAAGAGACACCTTGAAGTAGCTACGAAATGGTAAATACCGATACACTTGTAAACGTTACTTCATTAATTCATCACCGATTAGATTTTATAAGATGTTTTATGTGTTCAATCAAATTTAACAATTACATTAATTACATAACACATTCTTCATCTCTACTAAATATTTTTAATTGACTAATTGTACATGTAACAAATTAACGTACAATAAATATGCATTCTTGTATATTTGTATACCTTAACCATGTGATTTTTTGTTGATCAGGTTGCCATCTGTATCAATTTACGGAGCATCGGCTGGCTTGGCATTAGTGTATTTTACAGATTGGAAAGTTGTAGCTGATTTTATACCCTTTTATAGAGGAAAATTTAAGCAATAGTTTATACGCTTACGATGTTACATCATATAATAAATTCTAGTGACATGTAATTATTAGCTGTATCATTTATTAAATAGAGATACATATTCGTATATGCAATACATAATATTGTAGATAATAATTGATGCAAGCATCATCAAACATATATATATTTGCTGAAAAACTTTACACACATTTCATCTTCTATTTACATTTTCCCTTTCTTTGTATTTATCATAAACTATATCTGCAAACTCTTCGGCTTGTCTATATTTGTTCCGTTTAAAGAATGATATTACCTCCGACCTGTTAATAAAATGGTTACTGTTAGATAATTACTTTTCAATAATTTTCAGTTCAAACAACATAGGAATCTGTATTTACTTGTAATAAAGAGAAAATCCTAGAAAAGTCGTTACGCCAATTATGATTCTTATTGGAAGTGGCACCCATCTTTTTTTAACTTTCGTCATTACGGAGTTCCTTCGAAATAATACATTATTTTAAATTTAACATGTCGTTACGACATAAGATTTTAATCATATACTGAATAACATTAATCTTTACATTATATTTCATTGTTACGTATAAATGTATATGTTTACACCATATATAAAATACTGCTAACTTTAACCTATACATTTTTAATATTGTTAGAATACTTACTTCGCTTAAGTTATTATTAGTAATTTGTTCCTTCATATAAAGTTTGAGAGATTGACCCCACACAAAGTAACTCGTAATACATCCTAATACAACAGTTAAATAAATTTGATCCTTAGGTATGTTGGAAAATCGCATTATTTAAAATGATAACTAAAATTGTAATTAAATTATAAAATACCAATTGAAAACCTATCTCTTATTATGTACAAATAAATCCCTTCGTACCCCTGTTTCACGAACTTTAACGAAGTGTAAATGTAGTTTCCATGGAATTACATGAACTCTAACTATATAACTTATAAGAGACAACAGCATTTTCAAGTTGGACGCTTCGATTACATAATTGTTTCATCGTTTCTCCGCTGACGGCGCTACTAATTTGGCTCCTTATTGGTGGAGATCAGTAGAGATTGGCAAAACTCTAGGCTTCGAATAAATTTGAAATTTGTCGATGTGTTTTTCTCGTTTTCTTCTTTGGAAAATGTTCAAATTTATTATAATATGAAATACATCACGCAAACATACGTCATTTACGAACAAAAATAACGAAGATACAGTAATAATTTCTTCAATATCGAATGAGCAGAAAACGTATAGTACAAGTTGTTTCTTCGATTATTATTTAAATCTTTCCAGAAAATTTATAAAATTTGTTAAAGACGTCTAACTGCATCTTGAAAATTTCTTGCAGCGAAACTGGTAGTGTCCGAAATAAGAAAGCAATTGCATGTTGATCGCATATACTAATTAACGAATGTATACAATTCTGTATAGAAATCTGTAACAATAAATTGAATAATGTTATGACATAACTAAATAATATTAATAATTTTGGAAATGTATGTATATTCACTTTCGTAAACAAAAATTTTGCATGAAAAGTAATATTTGAAACATACCTTAACAAAATCAGCTATCGAAACTTCTGAAAACAATTCCAACAAATCCGCTATTAAGTATGGACATAATCGAATCATATCTTTTTTCAGTTTTATCAAGGAACTTGTAAATCTGTTTAAATACCACAACATAATAAGTAAGGCCATATATATGTATATATGTAAATTATAGTATGTAAAAGACCGTTAACTTACTTTTCTGCATCCAATGCAAGACATTTGAATATGTGATCTTCAGATTTATCGACTACAGCCTTGGATTTATGTACGACAACTTTTAATATACGTTTATATAATATCAGTAACATAGGCAGTCTATCTGTGATTAAACTTGTTCCCATTTTTAAAAGTATGTTACATAGCGTCAACGTATCTTTACACGTCAATATTGTTGTTTCTTGCAATGACTTTAAACCAAAACATATGCTCATGTCGATCACGTTACCAGAAAGATATAAATGTTTAGTAGCAAGAATATTTTGAAGTAATTTTAAAAGACTTGACCAAAGATTGTTTGGTATGGTTACAATTTGTATTGTTTGTATTAATTTATTAATTGCCGTTAAGCGCAATTTATTTCGATTACCAGACATATTCGTTTTTAATATAGCATTCCATATGATGCAAACATTATTCAGATCATTTTCTTTTGTATTTGAAAGAAATTTTACCTGTCATAAAATAAAATTGTAAATTTCCAGGTATTTAACATTATAGTAAACAACACTATAAATACTTCGCTATAGCTACGTAATTTTACCTATAAACTCGTAACAAATACGTACCATTTGATCGTGCAAATGCTCAAGAAAGTCATGAAATTCTTGTGGTTCTGTTGATTCTAATAAAGGTAGAAGTACATCTGTACACGGATGCTTCAATAGAGAACACCATATTCCTCTTACGATTTCATTTGTCACTTTAAATATCTTTCGATTATGAAGAACCACAAGTGCTAAACATAAACCATCCTTCGACAATTCATTTTTATCAGTATCATCCTGTTAAAAAACTATCATTATATAAATTAATTATTTCAATGGTTAGATCTCATTAGGTATGTTATATCTACCAAGAATATGTTATGAAGCGTTAGCTCTGCTATATGTTTTACTTTTTCATCGATATGTTTATTAATAATACTAATTTTTAATATTATACTTAATATTTTCACATCATCTGTTTCCGTGATTTTTAACGGTAACGTTTTTATTATTGTTTTACATAATTTTTTCTCTGCTTCTCTAACTATTATTTTTTGATCAATACTTAATTTTGATTTAACACGTTCTATACATTTTAATAAAAAACACAAGTTTTTCTTAGAATGTATGGAAGACTTTATAAGTGTTTTTAACATCATATGCGATACATTGTTTCTAAGAGATAGAACCACAGCTTTCTGAACATTTCGATTTTGTGGTAATTGATCTATTAGCAAAGAAGGGTTTATATATTGAAACATATCGGGACCTGGCATTTCTAAGAGATCTGAAAATGAACATTTTTCTCTTATTTTGGTAAACTTAAATTACTGTTGTTCTGTATGGAAAGAAAAAGTACCTGAAAATATTATATCGCATAAGGAAATTATTTCATTACTTTTGCCGCATTCTCTCCTGAGGGCAAATATGATTATAAATGTTATCGATCTCATACAAGTATTCAAGAACATCAAAGGTATACAAAGTAATATTTCCAAGTGCATTTTTATTTTACACAACGATGCACTATCAATTTGTATCCATTTATCTTTCGATAATTCTTCTTTCATACACATTAATATTTCATTTACTTTTTGGTTTTCAACACTTTCGTCTTCCAGTAAAATTTTCTGTGGAACAAAGAATAAATATTACATACATAATTTTGTATATAAAGCTTAATTATCGATCAAATACTTACACTTGCTGTAACAAAATGTTTATGTATCAATTTTGTTACTCCTTCTATCGTCAAATGCGCAATTCGTGAAATAACACAACTCAATAAAGATATTATGAATTTCTTGTTTTCTTGTAAGCTGTCTTTATGTAATACTTCTGTCCATTCACAGAAATTATCCATGCTGGAAGTCATATCTGTTACTAATAAATGTGTCACTTTCGACATCTCTTTATTAGTTAAAAACGATATTATTTCTGTATTAAGTTTCAATAGAGAGGGCCAAGAGAATTCCAAGCCACCTAATAAACTATTAAATTTAATGGAAGACTCGTTTAAAGTATGTTGGGATATTTTAACTCTTTGTAAAACAAGTTTATTCTGAAATTATAATAACAAACCTAAATGAAATATTTAAAATAATCACATTTCGTTGACAAGAGAAATAGATGCAAAAATAATAATAAGTTTTATTAACGTACCATGCTGTTTTTACAACTATCTTCACCAAAATTTGTAATTCTTTGAAACAATTGTTGCCACTGAACTTGTGATATGGGAAATCTTAACTCTTGTGCAATAGCATTTGGCACATAATATTTCAGTGCGCTGTGCGTTTCATTCCATGAAAATATTGCAGATAATAATATTGTAATAATTTTCTTATTGTGATTCAAATGTAAAATTTTGTCTGTTAGAAGCGATAAAATATTTCCTAAATCGTCAAATGTATTTATAAATTTTTGATGGGAAGTTAACATTCTCGAGTATTCAAAAATACATAAACCATCTAAAAATGTAACTAGTAAATCAACAGTTGCTTGCATTATTGCAATATTTATACCTATAATAAATTACAAAACGTTAACTCGTTTTAAATAAGAATCAATAATACTGGTTTATATAAATGTTTCCCTTACACGTATCATTTGTATTACTTGATTGTAGTACTTCCATACAATCATTTCTTAAATAATACACCAGTGTCCTTAACATAGATACACTTTGCGAAACTGTGATATTATTCAATGATTTTAAAAACGTTTCTTTGAATTCTTGTGGGAAAAACATATTATGTTTCATATTTGAATTCTGATTCGAAGAATATTTTACAGCTATTAATATGGCTGAAATTAACTTTTTCTCTTGCCTCAAATGTATAGTAGCATTTAGAATGGCAATCATTAAATTTGTATATTGTATATTTGTATTTGTTGGACTTTCTGCAAATACTTTTCTCAGTATATCTTGAATCCTTCTTTCTATTATGAGAGGATTCAGATAACATAATTGCGTAAGAATTTCATAATCTACGCGATTCATACTTTTGCTTAATAAAATATTGTCTATCGCATTCTGGAAATACTCAAACAATGTGATTCCACGTATTTTATTTTCAAAATCAAGTGCTATGTAATTTAAATGTTTTAAAAGAGAATTCAAGATTTGTTTTTTATGCATTCCAGCACATTCTACTAATTCTCGCAGTATTAAATCCAATACAATGCTGTTTGATTTAAAAACACCTATCGCAGCACGAAAAATAAAACCAAATGTTGTTAAATTACTTTGTAGATCTTTTGTTCTTGCATTTTCAGTTAAAACAAATAATAAATCTACCAATTTACTTTCATCCTTTAGATATGTTTCACTTTGTGTATGTTTTCTTCCAAATATTAATTGTT
Organism: Hylaeus anthracinus; assembly: GCF_026225885.1. Taxonomy (NCBI): domain Eukaryota; kingdom Metazoa; phylum Arthropoda; class Insecta; order Hymenoptera; family Colletidae; genus Hylaeus; species Hylaeus anthracinus. The sequence continues at coordinate 4,858,430 of NW_026534348.1, read as the reverse complement.
GAATACATTTATGGGCTACTGCTCCTAATCTGTTTATACTATTGGTACATTTATGATCAATTATAGAACATAAAGGATACAAAATATCCTGTATGAATATATTTCTTAAAGTATCTTTATTAGCAAGAGTCGATTTAAACATTTGTATTATATTTTCTATAACACTAATTATTATGTTGTACGTTATCGATATTGATCCATTGTTTTCATTAATTAAAGTTACATCGATACCTTCTTTTGAATGCTCATCGATATTGAAGGTACGTTTATAAAGTTTAAATACATAATTCAATAAAGACTTGACTAAAACCCCCAAATCTTTTGGATTGCTAATGAAATATTGTTGCATTCCATTATTGGAAATCAATAATTCACAGCATTCAGAAATATCACTGTGTACACTTTCAATGTCTTCTTGTAATTTTTCTACAAGAACATTAATCAAGAATTTTTTTACATCAACCTTAACATCGAAATGCGTGGCTTTTAAACAACTCTTCAGAGAGAGCCAAACATTTTGATCCGTAGAATGTGTTTTACAATTACAAAGCCATCCCAGAATTAGATCTTCTTTGCGAATTATTGGTATATCGATATTATGAAAAGCATTTTCTGCCAATTTCAAACGTTTATGTAAAGGTTCTTCATCCAAGTTCAAGCGTTTCAGTAATTCTGTTAAGTATACACACATGAATAATACTTATTATAGATATTTAAAAGTTAAAACTAATCACGTCTTTACTTACCTCTTGAAAGAGCCATTTTACATATATTTAAATTTCGATGTCTTCACTTACATTAATATTACATTACTTCACGTACATTAATATTCTTAGTTATTAACGTTCATTTAAAAAATCTTTTCATAGGTTATTGTTATTTGTTTCACGTGGTCTCATTCATGGTCCAAGCACATTAGTTAGTAAGACAAATCCAGGCGGCGCTAGTAGGCATCACACACAACACACACATATCTAGCATAGCGAGTACCAACACTGCTATGAAAATGTCAGCGTCGGTGTCGGTAGCCGTCGGTTTCCGTCGGCAACTGTCGGCAACTGCACGCAGTAGGGGATGCGTTTGGCGTGTCATATTCTCCTTAGACGGCACGAATTAATGTCTCTCGGTGTGCATGACTGTACGATTGGTTCATATTTTCCTCGAGCCGTGGCTCGGATCGTTTGCGTTCTACATCACGATGTTTTCCAATTTAAAATCGACTTTCTAGATAGTATTTCCTTTCAGGCAAATCTGAAACGCATTCCGTATGCAACCTGTGCGATAATAGTTTGTAAATATCGAAGAGAACCTGATGATCTCTCCCATTCATGTGACGATAAGTCGTCAGAATTTTCATTTAAAGTCGCTCGTGTTCGCGTTAACGAAAGCGATGTCCAACGTTGCTCTCTGTTGCGATGAATAACTAGATATATTTAATCGGAAAGAAATACGAAAAAAAAATAACGCAGCTCCGTTTTCTCTATACTTGTTTCTAACAATCAGCTGACTTCCGGAACTAATACGGAAGAAGATGTTAGTGAGAACCTTTCGTTCTTTTCGTTTGACACAACAGCATTTTCGCAGACGATTAACAATATCCTTACTTTTTCAGTAAACCTAACGATCAAAGACTGACACTTTCGATTTTTTGTACCTTAAGCTTGTTCGAGCATAAACTAATGTTACACTACGCGTAATCGTGAAACTTTTGGAATATAATTCGAAGGTAAGAAACGTACCAACACATTTTTTTGGAATACACAGTTTTACTTGACACGGTTTTCTGTTGTTTCGTCGACTTTGATCTTCTGATGCCATCAATTAAGAATAAAAAATGTATAATCTATTTACCTTTTAACAGACGAGTTACTGCTCTCCTTTTAAAGATAACATGAATTCTCAAGAAAATACAAGCAATAATCAGAACAAAGCAGAGACAAGAATGGATGGAAATTTGAAAAAAAATGGTAATCAACCAATAGAACAGTCATCTAAACTATCTAAAGTTGTACAGATTGAAAGCAAATTATGCGGAGATCAACTGAAGTTAAATAATAAGTTAGGAGAGAACAGTGCCGAGAACATTCTATCTTCTAAAGGCTCAGTTGCATTGGTTAATGGTACAAGAACCCCACAAGCCACTACGTCCAGTTTTCATAATTCTATGGATCAAGATACAAATCAAGACACCATGAATACGAGCGTATCTTCCATATTTTTAAATACCAACAATATCAAGCCTCCAACTGTAAACACGACTGTTACAAGTCAATTGAAGCATAAGACTGTACTGAATACGAGCACTTTAAATTTGCCTAAGCCTCAAATGCACTTAAATGTATCTTCCAGTCAAACTAACACATGTTTAAATCACACTTGTACGCCAGTCTCTTATAACGACGGCGCTACATCGAATCCTATTTTACACTTGAACAATACAGCATCAGTTTCACCTATAATACAACCAAACTTATTGTTGCCTAGACCTAGCGAGGATATCGATATGAAAAATAATGTAGATTACATTTCTGGAATTGAAAAATGTCCATCAAAAGTATCGTGTAGTTCAGACTCTAGTCCTGAAGTGGATGGTGCCTGGGCATCGAGATCCTATGGATCTACGTGTGTACTGAATAATATAGGAGGTAGTATTGGCTCTACGAGTCAAGGAACATGTTGTTTCTTAAGACCTAATATTAATGGAAATAGGGAAATAGCAGGACCAAGCGGATTACAGAAAGTGAGTTTATATAGCTTCAAATGAATATTCTATTAAGAAAAAATATATATATGCTATTCTCTGCTTCAGAGTATACAAAGAGAGCAAAGTGAAAGGAGAGATTCAAGTTCCGGAAACGAGGGTGATATGTCGGATGGAGAAGATTATTGTATTTATACATATAAAGGAAATGACGATGCAATTCATTTAGCCCAAAAGGAAGAATTGCATCAGGGACAAGCTGAAGAACGGGAAGAAGAAGGACAATATCATAGCGGTAGATCAAGTCCAGAGATGGATTTTTTAGAAATGGACTTTGATCCTGGGCCTTCTTGTGAGCAGGTATTGAATTAGTGTAATGAAAGTGTAATGTCATTTTCTATAGTAACTTCATTCTATATAGGATACAGGAGATAGTGACTTGGCCTCTATAAACGAAGACATACAAAATATAGCATTAGATAACGTAGATCCAGATCCAGTATTAAATGACTTAAGTAGTGGTAAAGTTGTATCTCGGCAAGGAATTGCAACAATGTCGCAACATCCGAAACAGAGTGTGCAAAATGTAGATCATGCAGGACAATGTTCTAGTAGTCAATCCATACCAGAACCAAGTATAAAGCCAAATTATCCCTCGTCGTGGATGCCAAGTACTAGCAGAGGAACTGGTATATTTGCTACTTTCATGATTTTTATGGAATGTTGATTTCATTAAAAGTAATATATTTCGTTGAAAACTTATAGGAAGATGGGAAACCGCAGGATTATATCGTAATATAGGATGTCCTTTACGAGAATCGTATGGATATCACAATACGAGCGGAGACCTTATTTCACCCGGAGACAACAGAGATTCTGATGCAGAATTATGGGCCGAATCCTCAACAGCATCTGTTTCGGAGAACTCAAACTTAAATTCTAGAAGAGTTAATCTTAGTTCGACTCTTTATCACCGCATGATGGCGAAAAAGTTAATGCTGAACAAGCAAGCTGCATTTAATCAGAGCGGCGACTCGAATTTAGTTAATAGACTTTATTGTTACGATTCAAAATAAAGTACTTTGTATAGCTATAATAATTTACAAATATTTTTTTACTTACAGGAAAACGAGTTATGCAATGAACGATTAGATGGTCTTTTACCAGTTGAAAAAGTTATGTTATGGAGTGAACAAGAAGCTACAGTGAAGCAAGTAACACAAATTGGCACCTCTGCGTGTGGTGCTACTTCTGCAATAAATGCTTTGGTATGTGTATTAGTAGTAAATTCAATTAAACGGTTCAATTACACAATGTTTTTTTTTTTTTTTTAGTTGGCTTTAAACGTGTCATTTTCATTGGAAACGTTAGTAAAAGGTGTAAATACCAGGCAAAGAGAACCAGGCACACCGTTACCACGATATTTATTGAGTCGATCTGTAGCTGGATCAACGCATAAAGATTTGGCTCGTGGCATAGCTTCATGTACAAATGGTTCAGTTATCACAAATTTTTTTGCATTTTATCCAGAAAGAAAAGTCTCCCTGTCTCATTGGCTACATTATTGGATTTCGAAGGGTACGTAATTAATTGAGAAGATATAATCTAACCTATCAATCTTTTACAAATATACCGTGTCTTGTTCAGGTGCCGTGCCTATCGCAACGTTAAATTTACAACATTGCGGGGAAGGATGTGATATACCAGATGCTTGGCATCATCAAATGATATTTGGTGTAGGACAAGCGGGAATATATTTAACTAATCCATTAGAATGTTTACCTGAACAGGTAGATTATAATCGTGATATATCATATTTATTTAAATAATATATTAATTTAATTCGATTGTAGTATGTTTGGCATCAACTTGTAAGTCCTAGCATCTTACTAGTACGGCGAGCGGATGTTTTAGCTCATTGGAATGGTAACACGGATCTAACACCACTCGCTACTATGGATCACACGTGGCGAAAGCTCAATGTTCTCGGTATTGTTAATCTTTTTACTTGTATATAATTGATATATATTAACTTGATATATAACGTTGTCCTCATATATTTTCTTTATCAGGGCAAGTTGTAAATATGGTACGCGAAGCAATGACTCAGAAACGACAGCTTAGTAATGCAAGTGCTGGTACAACTCACATTCGTATTCCTGCATCTTATCAGGCTGGCATTACATTAGTTATGTGTGCAGATTCCGCTGCTGCTTCCGAATTGTTACATGCTGAACAATTACCATTACTCTAGTCTTGTTAATCAAAATTAATAAAATCCAGGCTGCCCCTCTTCATTTGTAATAAATTTAATTAGCAGGCTGGTCCGCACAATGTTGTTTACAATAGTTCATTTACTATATAAGGCAGTTAGAGTCAGAATTGAAATGATTTACATTTTTGACATAAAAAAAATGTTTATATTCAAAGAGAATATTACCGATTAAACTATATTTCAATAAAATATTTCCGTTTTATATGCAGTTATATTTATAAATTCATACATTAAACAAATTTTAATAAAATGAAGAAAGTTGTATGCTTTCTTCTTTAGTGGCAAGTGTAATGTTTATAGTTTTCAGGGAAACATTATTTTATACATGATTATGGAAATTTGCTTGAACTATTCTTATATGTAAGGCAAGGTAAGTATTTCTTTTTTATAATCGATTGTAAAGTCAAAATTGATTTCATAATTTTAGATCGAAATAAATGATTTCATAAAAACTTTAGTACAGAATGTTTCATTATTATTCTAAGTTATTTTATATTTGAACTGTAGAAAAACTGTTGTTACTACAGTTATATTGTGCATAACATGGAACTGGTACATGGAATTGTATTGACACAAACATTGAATGTATGTACATACATGTACAACCTACTATCCATCAAACTTTCATGCTCTCTTGAAGAATACACAGTCACTTAAGACATACTGAAACAAATAAAAAAACACGGATTAATACCTTAAAATTGTTTGTACTCATTTTTTACGGATATGCTTACCTTTCTATAAGAGATGCACGCATAGTCGATGTAATAGCAGTTGGAGTAGCTTCATTAAGTTTAAAGACACTTTCAATAACTGAAAGTTCTGTAGAGGTTGTATCCATACCACAAAAAGATGCCCAATCATTTACAACCATTCCTGCAGCTATAACATCACTGCCTCTATTTACTGTGCCAGCCTAAAAAATATTATTATATAGTAAATCTTTTGTGTGTCAACTGTTTTGTTCACTATGTACACGTATATTATATTCTCTTACAACAAGAGGCACTTGTAACAAGGATGACAATTCATCTTGATCTTGTATAGATGTCTTTGGATGTACTAAGCCACCCTGATTTGACAGTACAGAATACGAGCCTACTAAAACATTACTTGCTACAGTTTGTCTGAAAACTTCTACATTCAGAGTATCAGCTAAAATTTCTTCAGTTTCCTACAGAATAGAAATTCCAAGTATAAAGTCAAAAGAAGGCTACAGTTATAGTTGGCAATAAGTACTTGCCCTATCTAGATCAGGATGTACTAAAGCCACATAATCGTTACACGCAATAACATTGCCAAGGGCAGAGAGTCTCTCTTCAACTCTTTGTACCTTAACACTATCTGGCAATGAATTTCGTATATGCTGCAATTCTGTATCTGTTGTCGTATTTGGGACCAACAATCCATTTTTGTTTCCTATTTAAATTGAATTTCACTTTTAAAATTTCTCTTCGAGCGCATCGTATTTGATATTTTTATACAATTCTCCATTTACTCTTACCAACGCACAATCTACCTATCACACGACATCCAGCGACTGAAACATGAACTACGGGAATGGTTTCAGATAACTCTGCCTCAAATACACTGTAATTAACAATATCTAAATTATTGAAAGTATGCACCTCTGTTAAATTTCAGGTCAATGTACGTTAGAGGTTATGAAATCGAAAAGCCGCTCGTGAAAACTATTGCAACATCGAAAGTAATATCAAACGGTTTAATATTAACAAGATCGAATGATAGTTGTACTTATCTATTCTTACCTGTAGAAATTCTCGGAACCGCCAATTGCTACGAGGCAGTAAGAATTCGTTAGCTTGGAAAACACGCCAATTTCGTTGTTATTCTCGAATTGTACACGTACCGCCATGATTGCGAGGATGTCAATTTACATTAGAGTGTAAATGTATAAAAAGAATTTTGAAAATCGACAAGTAGTACTTTTATTAGTAATTGAAATACAAAAGCTAACCTACTCTTCGCGCCCGTATTTCTCGTATAACCGCAAACACGAGGTATACGTCACTAAACATTGGTTAAGCAAAGTTATAGAAGGAATAATTGATCTCCCAAATTCTTACAAGCTGCTCTCTTACGGCCAAACGTTAAACCTGAATCATTTCGAAATTTATCTCATAGATGGCGCTCGATATCGTGATCAATAGATCGATCTTTGGTTTCGATGTAGTCATTTTGTTGTAATGTTTCAAGCAATTGTGTTTTTAATTACATAATGCGATACATTTTTTCTCTAATAATTCAGGAACTCTAGGTTGAAAAGCATTTGATCTTAGCGATACTATAGGCACCTAACGGGATATGTATGAACTACGAGAGAACTCTGAAGGTACAAAGATACATAATGTACCAAAGAAAAAAGTTACATTATTCGGTACAATTGACTGCTATCAAATATCACATTAGTTTTATAAATGTTTAATTCTATTTATTTACAAAAAAAAAAGGATACAAAATATTCAACACCGATAAAAAAAAATTACCTGACGCCCCTGACGATATACTCGTTACTCGACAAGTAAGCACAGGGGGTTGCATATGCACAGGCGCCTTAGTTCAGATGCTGCCGCTAGATATAGCGTTTCCGGGTCCATAAACTGAACAACGCGCGTCCGATCATTCGAGAATTAAAATTTTTAGAACTGTAACTGCTCGTATCTTGAAAAGTAAACTTCGGATAGTAAAACGACAAAGGATATTTCAATAGTTCGTAGTATTAGGAATACGTAGTACACGTGCTTCGATTTGTCATCTTAAGACGGACCGTGTAATTCATACTGGAACTTGCAATCAAATACGACAAACAATGTTTGCACAATTCCTTTATTGAAAGTCTTTCAATGATATCGGTAACAATTACGCCGAAACGAAAGAAAAAAGAAGTGTTCTCTCGTTAACCAATAGAAACTATTCGCTGTTTCGTACAATATGAATAAAACCCAGTAGCTGCTGAAAATCACCGTTTTATTAACAACATTACCGTAAGCGTTATAAATACGATTCGTATAGTTCTCATTTTGATTGGTTCTGACGTCGTACAGATCATCGTTTAAATCGGAACGGTACTGGCAGTATTATTTGCGAGAAAATTATCTTCACTATGAAATCTATTCGATTAACATCGGCGACGGCGTCGCGTTCCTTCAGTTTCATCGATAATACGAACAACGACCGATCCTTCACTGTTCTTGTGCGTTCGAGCGACATTCTTCGTGCGTTTACGCGACGCAAACGTGAAAATAAACAAAAAAAGAAAAAAAAAAGAAAAAAAGGGGGGGGGAAAAAAAGAAGATAGACAAATTCACCAGAGATTCACCGGTCGTCGACCGCGAAATTATTCTCCGAATCGAACGAACGAAGAAGAGGGAACGAGTCACGATCGATCTCCTCGTTTTGATTGCGTGCCACTGGTTCAGTCTCTCGGTCCTAATACATTCTTTTCATCTTTTCTCCTTTCCTCCCCTACGGCGCGTGCGAGTGTGCGTGTGTACATCAATATAAAATAGAAACAGTAAAATCTTCAGTTGTTCGAGCTCGGCTTGAACGTCGTGTACTGTGGCGGCTTCTCGATCTTGCAGTGGGGCTTCAGTGTCGCTAAACGATCTGGTTTGAGAAACAGCTGCTCCCCCTGCACAATTTTCATCTCAAGGATCTTAAGAGGGTCACGATCGATAATTGCGCGGGGAAGGCACCCGGCTTAAACAATCTCTACGTCACTACGGGTAGAGATGGCGTGAAAAATCGCTAACAGTGATATTTCGCAGCGATCACATACTCGCGATCGCAGTAGTGATTAAAGTTCGATCGCGACCGTGATCCGGAAGATGACGTTTCAGAAGCGTTTCACGTTAATTGTTATCGTTAGTATCTCGCTGTCTCTCCTTAGCGGAAGTTCGAGAAACTACGAATGAGTCAAATTTAATTTGTAGTAAAACTATATTAACATTGGTTTCAGACTATATTATAATACATACATAATCTAAGAACAACAGAATTCGTGAAAAGTGAAACGAATGTTCTGTATCAATCAGAAGTGATCACGAATCATTGCGAAGAATCGTCGTGATTGAATCACGAGTGATTCGAAAGTAACAGTTCACGCCATCTCTAACTACGGGTCATTGCGTGGCAGTCAGGATTGCGAACCGAGGCCAGGGTTCTGGTTTATTTCGACAACGAACTCTTCCTTCGAAGGGTTCTACGTATCTAATTTTTTTTTCTTTTTTTAATCGTTTCTAGTACTAGAAATTGGCTTCGCATACTTTGTTTCCTGATGTGTTCATCAGTCCATCAGTTTTGCAATTGTAGTTCGATCGTTAACGAATCGTAATTTGCTTCCAACGAACCAGAGCCCCGTCTGAAGTAATAACAAACTCAAGTGGCCGTTCAAGGTCACCGAGAAGTCATCCCCATCGTGCCAGAAACGGAGAAAAACAAGGCGAGTCTCGCGATGGGGTGAATGTCCTCGCACGGCTAATTGAGTTTGATTCGACTATAGGTTACACAGGTGCGGCTTGTGCAGTTTTCCACATAACGCGAGCAAGTAAACAGGGCCGTTTTACTCCTGGGGCTAATCGAATCGTTGTTCTCTAACGGTATTATTCAGCGTCGCGTCGGTGGTACACGTTCGCCCGACAATGACGCGTAAATCATGCACTTTGATTACACGATGCATTTTTAAGAGAAATATTAATTACAGTATCGATATACACGGGATGATCAATCACGTTTACGAACAGGAACAGGACAATTTCTCATCGAGGAAACAGACGTGGAAAGTGTAGACAAGTTTAATTTAGATATTCCAAACGGAATATCCTGTTGCATATTTACGGACGATCTGTAAACAGACGAGTGCGCGTTAATATACTGTCGATATCGAAAAATAACGTTGCGGCAAACAGCGTAAATAAACATTTATGCCGGTTTGGTTTAACGGTTGGTAAATGACGTAGGAGGAATCATCGTTTCAATTCGAATCACATTCTCGTCTCCGTCGTTCGTTTCTCGGAAATCGTCGTTTTCATGTCGTAAAACGGTCCTGGGGGCGGTTCTAGAAAGCTGAACGAAACGGGAGGCTGGGTAACCGAAGCGGGCAGTGCGCGACTTAGGCCAACTTTCACACTGTGCAAGTCTCGATGCTGGGGCTCCCAATCTGGCCTTTCGATCATCTCTCAGAGTTCGATTTACTTTGTACTTTTAAATACGCTTTCCTAAGTCACAGATTCGATAAAGGATCGAGATTACGTCTGTTCTCGGAGAGGAATCGAGAGGCGAAGCATGTCGGCATTGGGAACCCCCGATGTGAGAACGTCACAACATGCTCGCGAACGTGACGTTTCCACGAAGATGCGCAGAGGATGTTAACGAGGGTCTGATAACAAACGGTAACGCACACGCATCTGTATGGATCATCTTTTAATGATAACATCTTACACGGAAGAGTGCTCGAAGTTCGTTCGAACGGTTTTTCCATACATCGTACAACGCTATCTCGCGTCGATCGCTCGATTACTGGCGCGCCAGGAGGTCCGTTTTCACGCGACGCGAAATCACGATTACTTGACGCCGCGACACGGGTCACGATCGAATTATTTAAACGGAAAAAATAATAGAGTCAACGGAGAATATAAAGAAACGTTTACATCGTTAAAACGACAGACACAGATAGGTTCTAATAAGTTGATATGTCGCGACGTTGACGGTGACGGCACTAAAAATCGGTAAATATACGTCACGTGAAAACGACCCCGACACCGACGTCGACGGCGGCGGTATCGAGATACGACGAGCGACTAATTAATCGTTACAATAATTCAGCTAGCGATAACAATGCTCGCGATTGGATCGAGTGCAAAAGTGACGGTATAGAGAGAGAGAGAGAGAGAGAACGAGAGAAGAGGGCATAAACCTATGCGCGCGCAAAATGTAATTTTCAGCATGCACGCGAATCGTAACGTTCATGAAACGAAATCGTAACGATCGTCGAGCAACGATCGTCGAGCAACGATCGCCGCCGTTAAACGCAACCAACGGAAATTCCCTTGAACGATTAAATCGTTTACGGTCCGCTAACGAGCGCGCACGTTATGTCTCTCGGTGTATCGATTTAAGTAAATAGATGCATGTACGCCTTTAGGTATCGGGGGGTTCGGGTGAACGAGCGTGCGTATGTACAGCAACGGGTGAACTTAACCGTTTCCATCGCGATCGTTCGACCATCTTAAATAATCGTCGGCGTCGATCTCGATTAAACGCATTGCCGACCGATCTAGGGGGCATTTATCAAGACGAACGATCGTCTTTGCTTTGCCTTCGTTTCCTTTGCTTTGAAACGTAGGCCTCGAACGATACGAATTTTCCTTCCATCCGAACAGTCGAACATAATTTCTTGCCACTTATGCAATTTTCGTTATACAACGTTAAAGTATCGAAAATATACGTTCGAAAGGTTGTTGGACACCTCGGTACATGATTCGGTATACTTAAAAATGAAACATACTTAATGCGAGTCAGTCTTTAGTTTCGAAACGTGGCGGTAGCAGAAACGGTCCTGTTTGGATTATGCGAAAGCTGTGACAAAGATGCGATGCAGGTTCACCAAACGAAACACGCGACGCAATCGCCTCGCGTCGGCACAGCGCGGCTCTTCCCATGACGCGAAACAACGTTCGCGGATTATTATGCAAGCACGGAGATACGTACAGAGTGAACCATGAGATACATCGGGTTTGAAACAATCGGTAACGTTTTGCAAAAAATTAAATGAAATCGTTGCTCTAATAAGCATCGGGACAAAAGATGGAACCGATAGGTAACAGACCTTGACGTAACTGACGTCAAGGAACAATGTTCTGGTGCGATCGTAAACAAGGAGCAACGTTCAGAGACTGATTCCAAAAACCGGCATTCGAAATGGGATGATTTTATTGGAACGAGCGAGGAGGTTCATTTCCATTTAAATGAGTTTGTTAACAAACAAAATTCGCGTTTAGCAGGGAAATGAAAATCCAAGACGTAAATCCTCGCTGCACAGTTTGGCGCCAAGTTTATGGCTCGAGGGATAATTGGCCCCCATATCTTTGATGACACGGAGCGCTATCCCGACGTAACACCTTTGATAACGATTCGTGGAAATCGGAACTCAGGATAGACTCCGAATAACGAAAAGGACGTAATTTTCTGTTCTTGATTCCCAACATGAATTTTCATCCAATCAAAGTCGTCGATCGTTTCGGCCTACGTGTATCCGACGAACAGAAATAAGAAAAGCAATCTTCGATTCCACGTACCTGGCGCCCGCGCCTCTTACGCGGGGTACGAGTCGGAACGCTTCGTGTCAGACTAGGCCGTTGGTAAAATCCGTTTCCACGTGTCCCGATTCGGTTCCACGAGACACCACGCAGAGAAAGCATAGGTGGCCCGATACGTTCGATCGTTCGTCGTTAATTAATGCGAAACGGTGCACGGTTCGGTTGCTCCGGAAGATCGTAATCGCGTTATGGGAGAAGCGGCTGTATCCGCTACTTACGTACACGTACCTAAATTAAATTACCTACAAGGAGATTGCGGGTAATTGGGAAAGGGACACCGCGCGGGGGAGTGGATGCAACCAAATGCATGCGTAATGCACCCTACCGACCGCATAAATCATTCAAATGACTATCTCGATCGGGTGGAGAGGGGGAAGGGGCAGGGACAGGAGATGGTCAATATTTGCGCAGAACTATATCGTCGTCGTGACGTTATTGCACGAGTATTGCCATTACCTGAAACGCATTTTTAACGTGACGATTTTATACGTATATACAAGCGTACGAAGTAAATCTAAACGTTGGCCAGCTCGAGACGTTGCGTGATTCGTGCATGGTCTACGCGTATGTACAAGAGATCCGTCGAAATCGTTTACTTCTTCGTTTTCTGCGTACTGCGACACGGTATGATCGCGACGTTGTTCGAATCATTTAAATAACGGGGAAGAGCTGAGCAATAACGTTCGCAGAGCTGGGCGAAGTATTATCGTACACAGTAAACAGCGAATTTTATTTCAAACCATGCGTTCGGAAGCGAAAATGAAATAGTTTATTTAGCGTTGCGAATTGTTAAACTGGCTTTTTTTTTTTAATTTTTTTCTTTTTTTTTTTTTATTTTTATTGAAGAGACACTGGAAATACCGGGAGCTTCATTTGAAAATATTGTATTTACTTAAATTTATTTTCACTATGAAATATTTGAAGTATCCGTTTGAAGTGGGAAGTTGAAATATTTCATTTTACACTAGCCGAATGTCGAAATGAAAATATTCCGTACCGAAATTTCCCTATCTAAAACGGCGTTTGAAATATATCATTGGAAATCTTACCCAGCTCTGATTCTTTACTCGGGTAGGGGTTTAAAGTTTAAACTAGAAGTGGTCGCATGTTCGTCAAATGAAAAATTGATATAGAAGCAGATGTAACAGGTTTTCAACCCTTTATGGTCTTCTTCTCTATGTAAATGGAGGCAAAATTGTAAACTAATTAATATCTTATTATTTAATAAATATTTTATAGGCAGCCTCCGAACACGCGAAGAGGAGCAATAATGGTCGAGAACGTTTTATATCCGCACGTACGAACCATTTAACGCGAAAACTCGATCGATCGGAGCGAGAACAGGTAGAATTAAATCATCGGGGTCCGGCACGGACTGCTCCTATTCAACCGGATTATCTGCGTTCAAGTCGAGCACGTGCATTTCCAGCGCTCTCTCGAATGCGTATTGAATACATACCGGAGCGATGCTTTCGTTACGAGACCACTTCTCGATAAGTGCGAATGGAGAGTTAGGGGAGAAGGAAACGAAAAACCTAAGGGATGGAAGTATCGACGACGATCTCAACGTGTGCGCCCAGACCAGGGATGGGGAATCCTGCGGCATATTTTCATACCTTATCAATTATGCATCTTCTCCCTTCGTAGACGATATACGTTTCTCAAAAGCCGTTCGTTCGAATAACAAAACTTCGTTTCGTATAGTGCGCGCTTTGAGAAGATTCTTTCGAGGACGAAACATTACCCGATCATGGCACGATGCCTTTTGAAACATTTTTATCAGAGACGTTTTAATCATTTATCACCGTGGTTCTCGTCGATTCAAGAAATTGTTCGACTATGATATACGAAAATGAATCACTTGTTATGATTATCCATTGAGCTTTTATTGTAAATATAAAATACGAAGAAATTTATTTTGAATTCGTTTGCATCGAAAATCAAAATGACTCCTACCGTTGAAAAGCTCCTCGTCTCTGGTCTAGACTCGTAAACTGGACGGTACGATGTGCGTCGACAAGCACGCTACACACTAATGGCGATGGGTTCGAAATGATTTCCTAAGTAGGGGCGAGGGACAAATGCAAAAACTCCAACTACAATCGCTAGACCGTGAGAACTAAGGGGGTTCGTTCATGCCAGAGTTACTCCAGTTCTTGCCAACTTCTAGATCTCGTGTAAATATCTGTAAGGTGTTAACGGATGCTAGACTCTCTAGAATGTGAAACTGTTCCGCTACGTTGTACAATCAACGATAAAACGCTAAAACTCTTCTGTCTCGTTCAAAGTGTCGCAAACTTTCGCTAACCGGGGGAGCAGAGGGGGGGGGGGAGAGAGGACAGAAACATGCTCCGTAACTTCCATCGAACGAGATCACATCGCGACGAAGTGGGAAGAAATGAATCAACGCGAACGAAACGGAACGCTTGCCCCAATTCAACCCTTTTGCGTGCAGATTCTCCGTTTGAGCGAGGGGGTTTGCTCTCGAATGCTACGGTTTCTCGAGCTTCCACCGAAAAATGTTTGCCTTAATCCGTGCTTCCGCGCACCCCAACGACCAAATAAAAATCCACCGTGCGGTTTTCGACCCTAAGGGAATTTTTAACCGCCCCGTCGGTCGTACGCCAGCGAAAGGGGTTAAACATTCTTTTAAGAACGGCAAGCACGGCAAGGATCGCGCGCGGAAGGGTTGAAGGAGGTCTGACGGTATTAAAAATAGAATATCCGAAACGCAAGGATCTTTGACGGATTTGGGTCGATTCTCACCTAAGAATCGTAAACTAGAGACTACGTTCCGAGTCCAGAAATTAGCGCCGTGTCGTTCGTGCATCCGCGCGACAATCGACGAGGATTGGGGAAGGGGGAATAAAATAATTCCAAAGGACGTCGCTCAGCGACATCGTTCTCAACTATGGGAGAATAACTTTTGCTTCTTGTTTCTCTTTCTATCAACTTATCTGACCTGAAGCGTGTATTGTGGTCCGTGGGGTTGCCCGTGGTGGTGGTGATGATGCCTCTGATAGTGTTGCTGCTGGTGCGGTGGATCGTGTTGATAACAGTCTTGTTGATACTGTTGCGACGGGACGGGCTTCAGGACGTGATTGGGTCGTTTTTCCGAGGCGTACTGCTGGCTCGCTCGTTCCATCGTGTCCACAGCCAGGCGTGGATCCTCGATCATCGTGTTCGAGGCCTTCGTGCTGCAACAGGACAAGCTGACCGGCTCGAATCACGCGGATTCTATTTTTATTTTCGTGTTGCTCGGGTAAATGAAATAATCACGACAAGAAGACCGAGGATGTTCGTACAAATGTGTACGTACACGTTTTTATACATACGGATCATACCGAGCCATTTCGACCACTTTTGGACACGATCATTTTTTATTCGGATGAAATTTGTCTATATTGTATTGGGTTGTCTGGATAGTTCGTGCCGATTTTTAGTAGTCGGTGCAGGTCTGAATATATCGAAATGATTGAAAACAAATAACACGTGGACATCCCTTAAAAGGTGGAAAAATTGTGGAACAAAATGGTGCATATATAATTCGATAAATATATATCGAAATTCGAACGTGTCTTTGAATGTTTCTTAAAAATTGCCTACAACAACAAAAATCAGTACAGTGTAATACAAAAATCTGCAAAAATTCACAAAAAGGTATGTAGCAGGGGTACTACATATAATATAAACAAATTTCAACCAAATCAAAAATGGTCGGGTTCAAATGTGGTCGAGATATACTTTTTTGCGTATCTGTATTCGTCATAAACGCGCAAAGATCGTTAGCAAAAAAAAAAAAAAAGAAAAAAAAATCGCCCACAAAATCGCCTTTCGTTCGAAATGAAGCGTTTTCATGCGAGACCGGTCGAACAAGGACACGCACAGTGCCAGAGAAAGCAACGAATTAGCACTGATCACGGTACAGACAATCCACCGTAATAGAGACAAAGAGTGCGTAGAATAATTCATCAGCGCGTCCGTTTTCCCGCTGGTGCCTTTGGTCAGCCGACGTCTCCCCCGTCTCGAAAGAGTCCTCTCCCCAGTTTTTCCATGTAAATTGCGTCGACGTTTATTCGTGGAAATCAGCGAGGGATGTCTCGTGCTTACCAATGCACTTGCTGCAACGCCGGCACCGTGTTTCTGGCCACGCAGCATCTATCCGAACGTAGGAAACAAACGAATCCCATTACCAGGACCGAGAGCACCGTAAACCCAGCGACAGCGCCGATAACGAGTGGAATCTGTAACAAATACGGGTTGACAAAAAAAAAAAAAAAAAAGGCTTTTTTCCCCACCCGTCCCGCAGAGCACGAACGAGGAACTTCGTCCGGTGCACGCGCCCGGAATATTTATACCTACGGCCGTTTTAATTAAATACCGACACAGGGTCCGTCCTCGATTATTTAATTGGAACACTGGCGTTCGCCAAGAGTGGTGCACGCGCGTGCCAGAGAGCCGTTCGCTTGGAAACAACGTGAATATTGGAACGAACGGACTGGGATATCTTGGGAATTATTATCGTAAGCCTGATCGTTACGTTCTTCGTGGAGTTCAGGTATTCAAGATTTCATAGATCGATATACTTATGCGAAGCATTTATTTAATGATCTAGCCTGATACGAGGTAGAGACTAAATTTGTTTGATTCAGAGGAGTAATTCGTCTACGAGTTCGAAGGTGCCTAGTCGATAAATTGTTTGGTATTATTGTACGATTACCTGGCCCGGTTCGTCGACTCTCAACATCAGCGTTCGACGATCGCTGCCACGATCGTTCTCCACGATCACGTGGTACAGTCTTTGGTCCTCCTTGACCGTGCTGATCAGCTCTAAAACAGCCATATAACAATCCTCCATAGCCACTGGTTCTAGATCCAACGCCCTATACCGGGATTCCAGCATCTCACCTGCGAATGTTTACGCGTCAAACCTGACTACGTTTCATCCCAACCACGTACGAACTACATACATAGATTATTCAGGGCAACGTTTTCCAAACTGTATCATAACGAGTCGTAGATTGTATCAAAATTCTTTTAAAAAAATTCACGCGTGGAATCCAGCGTCGATTGCCACCCGATTATATAATTCGCAGGTGTACATTTTCATTTCGATTTTGTACCCAAAATTGTAACGCATTTCACTTTAAAGTCAAATAAAATGAATTGGAAAACGCTGGGCTGGAGTTAAATGCGAAGGGAATAAACAAAAATAAAAAAAAAAAAAAAACCAAAATGAATTGAAATTAAATATATATCCACCCGATATCTACGGGTTGTTGAGGAATAAATGATTCAAACTTTACTACACGCAACAAATAAAAAGGGAATTAATCCGTCGGGCGTGGGAGTAATTCGAAATATCATTTCGTTTCCTGAATTTTCAGCCCAAACAGGAAATTACTTTCGCTTGCCGTGATATTTATGTGATAAATGACAAGCTTCGATATGCATAATTAACCCTTTGACCTACGATTTACCGTAGGATCGTGCGTGCCCGACTCGTGTTTTTCATCTGCGACATAAATTCTGTAACGCGAGTCTCGCACGTTGTCGTAGGTTAAAGGCATTGTTTTTTTGGTTGCTCGACACACGAACGAAGCGAGCAGAAAACAGATCGATATATGTAGAGCTTGAAGCAATTCAAAATTTTATTTCATTTACTTTAAAGGGTATCAGCGTAAAGGGTTGAAACTTGCGGGAACCCAGGAAATAGAATAAAATCTCCAATTGCTCCAAGTCCCACCTAATCGATCTCTTCTCTACTCGGTCCATTGATACGTCGAGGAACCGAAAAATAATTCCGCGAAAATCGAGCTTAGAGCGGTCGTTGCGCGTCACAGACAAGAACCGCTGTCGCGGTCTAGAGCATCGAGAGGCTGGTGGTCCGACGATCGAACACGTCCGTCGATCCTTGAGGAACGCTGGGGTCTACGAAGGATCGAAGGTGCTCTCGTCGCGAAGGTTCGAGACGGTTGGCTCGAGGACGACGCGGGAAAAAGGCGGGTAATTAATGGGGAGCTAGCGGCCAAAGGGATGCTCGAATTAATTAATCGCGAGCGCACCACTTTTCAGTGATAAGGAGTGCCAATTAGTGAGAAGAGACGTACGTAAAAAAACTGAAAGGGCAAACCAAAGACTCGAATACTTTTGGCGGTAGAGCTAGGAAGCAGTCTAACCGGCGTGGAGTCTGGTGCTGCCCCATTCCCAAGCCAGGAGTCGGGGCTTCGGGTCGGAACAGAGTCGGATCTCTAATTTTGCTGGGCTCCCCTCGGTCGTTGCCACGACTAACTTCTCCGTTATGCCCGGCTTCATAACCTGTAACACACGGTTACGCAATTGTAGGAGTCTAACCGAAAAATAAGGCACGGGGATTCGAATCCACGATCCTCGGATCCACAGTCGACCGCTTTACCTACAAGACCAATCCCGTACCCTACGTTTCGTGTTCTTATTTGACTCCTTATTGTTGGGTATGGGAGGCGCGGACACAACACAATTTCGTCGGTTGGTCCTCTCGCGATCCTCTGTTCGCTATCGGTCTCGGTAAAAAGACACTAGCGATCGTAGAAACGGTGCTACGCCTTAAATATACAGTTTTCAAGGGCGACACGGTCCCGCGAGGTTTAACACGTTGACTGCCAGAGAAATACTCTTGAAAATTTCTGCTAGCATTAAATATTATTCAGACTATTGAAGACTACATAATCAAACATCCGTCGTGGTATTTATTTTTGTAACTTCATCAAAATACACGAATTTCATTTAAATTCATTTTCTGTGAAGCTTGACTTTCAGAATTAATTTTTTCAGTTCTTCAGTGAAAAGCACTGTCACCCACGTATGGGTGACGTGACGATCAACGTGTTAAAGCAGGAACACTGATATCTTTAAAGTGGCACAGTGGTAAAGTGGTATAGACTAAGGAGAGGCTCCTTCATCTTCTCGAAGTGTAGCAAATTGTGACTGCGCCTACGTCTGTTTGGTTGCAAATACAATAAAAACTTATGCTGTCGATGAATTTAATTTGAATTCTCGATCGAGAAATTTCGCCTCAAATGAGATCGTTTTATCGGTGATATTTATGCAGAATAAATTGTATAAAACGATACTGCGCGAAATCGACGAATTTATTTTAATTCGACCAATGTTCGACGTACGTGGAGTCACAAAATTAACGGGCGCAGGGAAAAATTTCAAGCTTATCAAGGAAGAGAAACCTGGCCCCGTGATACCTCGTCCCGATAATAAACTATCCAATGCTAGGAAAATATGGAATCGGCGTCGACCGTTCGCTAGTTTTTCCCCATCGATTTCGAATTAACATTTCTGGCGGGTAGTCAAATTTTCCCCATCAATTCCGCGCGGTACGAGTGGTGCTCGAGTCGTGGATCGCAAAATGCAGAAGTGAATGAAAACACTGTCGCTGCGATCAACCGACGAGAGCATGTCGTGAAACTGACGTTTCGCCTGGCGATATATTTTCCCTCTCTTCTCCCTGGCCACGAGGACCGGTTAAATATGAATTTTTCATTTCATATTTAAATACGCCGCAGTGCACCAACAAAGCGCGTACGTGCTCGTCAGCCAGCGTGGCCGCGCGTCCGTGTGCGCGTGTCAACAGGTCGATGAACACGCCGACACACGGGCGAACAATAATTTTATTAATTATTCGCCAATGGCGATCCCGTGTTGCCCGATTACATTGATTTTGCAATAAAAACAGCCGTCCGACGATACAATCGGTACGCGTAAAAACAGAATCGGCTTTTTGACTCGGGAATGCTCGTCGCGCGGCTCGAGGACGATTAAACTTTAACCCGTTTCGATCGATTTGCTGGGAAATACATTTTTCCAGCTAATTTTCGTCCAATCGAAGGGTCACAAATTCGTTTCACGTTCCAGCAATTTATCAGGGTGTCCATGGAAAATATTGCGCGTTTCGATACTTTAATTTACTACATTACGTCGCGGCTCTGACAAAAACTACTCTCAACTACGACGATCTATGATCTATAGTTTTCCGTCGCACGGAAAGCAATTGCATACCTCTGCGAAAAAGTTCATCAGACATCGTCAAGGCCTAGATTACGCTTCTAAATTCTTTTTACTCCACTGTGATGGATGGTTAAAAATTGGTTAAAATCGAACCTGCTTGATATTTTTTTAGCCAACCTTGTAGCGCATCGAGGAACCATCGATTTTTTAGTCTAGCGGATCCTTACCATGGGCGCGCCGACCACCTGCAGAGACACAGGGTCGCTTTTAACTTCCCTGACCTTTCCATTGATCTTGTTCGAGGCGAGACATATGTATTGACCCTGTTGCTCGTACGTCACGTTCGTCAGGATCAATCGCTGCCCAGTCCCGCACTCCAATGGCATCCGACCGTCGGTGAAGATCTGGGCCCACCTGGTTCGGCAAAAAGCTATCGTCGCGTTTTTTTTGTTCAAGTCGGACACCTCCATTCTCTACTCGCTACAGCGTGCTTGGATCGTGCCAACGAACAAGCGTTTAACAGTCTTCGCGGAAGCGGAATGGTTCTAGACATCCAGGGACATAAAGGACACAAAGAAACCGCTATGAGAATCGATGAACATTTCCCATTCGCGGTGAAATAAGATAAATACGAATATAAATAAAACAGGAGAACCTAAATATCTACGAGCATCATTTTTGCGATACTGGTAAGGAGAAACGAATCCTAACGTGCAAAACGTGTGCAGAGTACAGTAAAGTCCCCATAAATGCACAAATTTCGTAGGGAATCTTGCATTTATCCATTCAATCCTGTCTTGCGCTTATCCAGTCTTTACTGTACTCGACAAGTGCATGTGTATTATTATGTGAACATAAGTGCATGAGATTCACTGCCTGCTCACTGCATACCATAAATCAACTTTTACTGGTGCAATCAAAGAGCAACTCAAGACTGCAGGCACTCAGCCGCAAGACTTTCCTCGTATTTTTCTTATTAGTACTCTCGCAAACGTTCCGTTGTGCGTAGATGCGGAAACATTTGCATATACCACGAGGACGATGTAACTCGTGCGACTCGATGGGTCGTGAACGAGGGAAAAGTTTAAAGAATTCTGACGCGTGGGATCGATCCGCGTGTCTCGGGCAGAATTTGTCGAACATGCACGAGATTACGAACATACATAGGGTTATGGGTTACGGGCGGTTCGCAGTTAGGTCACCTGTATTCGGCCGGTGGCATGGCGTCGGCGTTGCACTCGAACGAGGCTCCAGAATAGAGCAGGGCTGTAGTCAGTCGATCGGGCCCGACCGTCCTGATGGTCGGCGGATCTGCACGGAAACGAGACGTTCCACCTGCTTTATTTATTGATTACGTTCGCGGACGTGTCAGGGGATAAACGCTCGCGCGAATCGAGTGCGACGGGAACGCAAATTAATTCCTGATACGCTCGCGCGTGGAAAGACGATTTCGCAGCCCGTTTAATCCGCGACAATAACCGACGTCGGCTTAAGCGGTCTGTCTTGCTGGCCTAAAAATAGAGCTAGTATACATAATTTTTTATGTATGATGCACATGCCGTACGTCCTCATTTGATAAACGTAACGATGTCACAGGCTCGTCTGCGTCCGATACCCAGTGACCTAGGAAGGCTACTCTTTTTGTACGGTGTCCGTCGACCGCAAGGGATTAATCACCACCCTGGGTGTTAATGGAGTAAGGTAAAAATACTTCCATTATTTTCATCCCGCTATTTATACGGAGAGAATCAATGGGGGGTATCGACTGTTTAACCTCGATCACAGTGGTCGGCGACCTATGACCCGAAACTATCCTTTGTT
Source organism: Hylaeus anthracinus (assembly GCF_026225885.1). Lineage (NCBI taxonomy): Eukaryota > Metazoa > Arthropoda > Insecta > Hymenoptera > Colletidae > Hylaeus > Hylaeus anthracinus. The sequence continues at coordinate 4,836,298 of NW_026534348.1, read as the reverse complement.
ACTATTTTCGACCCTTTAAAGATTACGTTCTTCGCGGAATAATTTCAATATCCACCCTCGACAGTAGGGTGTAATCGTTTAATCGATCAATTTCTTATAAAAGCAAGCTGCAATTTGTCGAATCTGACTCGGGGTGAAAAGCGGTGGCACCGACCATTGCGCCAACGTAGATACGAGTAACCGAATAATTCCCCTTTCGAGAGGTGGAATAAAATTCACGAGATAGGGGTTAATAGGCCGTTGGTATCTCGGCCGTTAAGGGAATGATCGTGGTTATTTTCAGGACGTTTGGCCCGTTCGCAGGGAGAATGGAAACGAGGGCAGGAAACACTTACAGTTAACGGACACTTGAACGGACACGGGGCTGCTTTCACCCTCTGTGTTGGCCGCCTCGCAGATATAAACCGCCGCGTGATTCCTGTAGATCGGCGAGAACAGAAGGGTTTCCCCTATGCTGGCCACCTCTGTCACGCCTGGGCTCTTCGTCCTCCTCCAGAGGATCGAAGCCGAGGGATTCGCGTCTGCCAGGCATCGTATCTCCAGCTGATCTTGACCCTCTTCCAGCTGGCCGGTTGGGACGCCTACCAGTCTCGTTTCGGGCGCGTCTGAAAGGTATCCCCGCGTTAGACAAGGAGATTGTAAACGAAAGATACACAGGATGCGGCAAACTTCGCGCTACGATCTGTCGAGGGCTGATTCTTTGTGAAAAAGTAAATGCGCGATGCACGCGAAGCTTCCCTTACGGAAACTGCCTATCTCAAATATTCGTTTCTCTACAGTAGAATTCAAGCGGACTTGGGATACGCGTTTCTCGATATTGTTCCTTTGTATTTGTTATAAATTTTATGATTGTATGTTCATCTATCTATCTTCTAGCTAGTTAGAATCAGGTACAAAAGACGCTATCGTCGCGACTGTATGTGAACCTAAGGTAAGTAGATACATCGAGATATGGCCAGACACGCTCTTCCAGCAAGTAGAATTGTGCTGAACTGGTCAGACACAGGACAGACAATGCGACTTAGGACTAGGACTTTAAGTTACACTTTTTAACTTAAACGCTTTTACAGCATTTTTCAAGCAAAGCATCTCAAAATCGAATCCTACTAAGATGTTTCTTTTCCTCCGTTATGATAGGGGCATTTTGTTCAGGACCTCGAATAATTCCTTACATTATACATCACTGGAATTACAATCGTTTCCAACAATCGTGACGCAGCGTTCGGTTCCCGTCGGATGTAATATCCTTGTTGCGTTTCCATTTGCAAACGATCGATCGCGAATACAAGCGGAATTTTAATTATAGTCCCGTGATCGCGGTGGACACCCGCTGCTGGAGGAGGTGTGGGGGAACGTTGAAATTAATTTTCATCTTAAAAAAGTTCCATCCGCGGGTCGGCGGGAGGAGAGCGGTCCTTCGACAAACGAGCAAGAGAGAAATGTAATCGGAATCGCGAACGGGAATTGCTATCACGGCTTTAATCATACCGGGGCCCGAGCGCCGCCGCGAACGCGGAACACTGCGAAAAATAAACACTCGGCCCGCGGCAGAGTAAACGCAGCCACGGCCAGCAAGTTTTCAGATTAAATCCTTCGTTAATGAGCGCGTAATTAAAAGTGGACCCGGGACTCGTGTCGTCTAGCGAGACCTCGTCGATCGACGATGGCTCGCGACCTGCGCACCGGTTCGATTCGAACAAAGACAACCTCTTGGTATCGTGGTGAAATAAAGGAAAAAAAAAAAAAAAAGGAAACAAGCACCTGGAAAATCGATGACGGAGTGGAAAACAATGGGACACGCGCGAGCGTTCGAGGCTAGAAATGATGAATCAGAACATGCCAGTGACGCTCTGTGTGACCCTCGTGAAATAAAAATTGGGGGCTTCATCCGAGGAAGAACGATCGATCTTCTATTCAACGAGTGTGTAGTCATTTTGCTTGGTTCTATTTTCAATCGTCGATGAAATTAGATCTTGTAAGAAGTTGAGAATGTAAGATAGAGAGAAGCAAGGACAATTAATGCCTCGTTTTTCTAAAATTACCATTATACATTAACATAGATGGTGTTTATTCAACTGTCCTCCATTACAAAGGAGTAGTAACAATGCATTTCGGGCCATACCGTCGGAGGCTGGCTCCGATTGCAGTTCCAGGCAGCCCTTTTTCTCGACTGCGTAATGCGCCACAGGAGGACGAGCGGACTCCATGGTATTTCGTTATTCCTTGTCAGAAATAATTAGTTAGCCGCGGTTTGCGAAAAAATTCAATTACAGCTGCGCGCAGTTAATCCTTCGGCCGTTTTCCCAGCGGGAGTAACAGGCAGCCGTCCTGAAACTCGCCGATTCCGGTTCCCCTGGCTAATCGATGCGCGTCGCTGACAGGCCTGGAAAAATCTCCGGCCGTTTCGTTTTTTTTTTTTCTCTCCTCCCTACCCAAGTAATTAATCGACGAATTCAAATCGATTGATTAACCGTTCGCCCGACTGAAAAAGAGTTAATTGGCCTTCAGCGTTGAGAGATCGCGGGAAGGCGAGGCTCTGCAACGTTCCTGGAACAATACATCATCGGAGGACGCTCGATGGATTTGCTTCGAATCGTTCGATTTTTCAGAGCGTGTCCAACAAACGTAGCGTGACAACCCGGAAACGCTGAGTTTGATTAATGTCGCCCAGCGATTGTACATTCGTAACAGCCTGTCCATGGACTTCTCCCTTTTTACGATGATGTTCTAATACCATAAATTTATCGATCCGAGGCTCCGACAACAAATCGCACGATTTTTCAGCACGAGGCTCCTCCGCGAGGTAATCGAGCGAGCCGTTGATAGCAACGCCGATAGGACGTCTTTATTGCGACAAGATTGTCAAGAGAGAAATTAATAGCTGCGGATCGGGACGACTGAACGCAGTCTGACACTAGCGAGTTTATTCGAATATAAATATTCGGAGGGATGACTGTTAAATACGAAATGACGAACGTACTTTTATCTGGGTCCTTTGAAATATTTCTACGAAATTATATTAAAACAGTTTCGAAGGTTTATGTCGAGTACTTCGACTATAAAAGGAATCATGAAAATTGCCTGGATATAAATGAAAAAAAAAAAAAAAAAAAGACCCGAAATACCCTCTCGAAGGTGCCCACGGCCTTCGACGTTCGTTTGCAGCTGGATTTTCAGTCTCAACAAAGCTTTCGATTCGGAACGCTTGGACGTGGAAAACAATTTACCGCATTAATACACAATTACTCTCCTCGCACCCTCCGGGGCTCTTCCCGTTGATTTTAAACCAATGAAACTGCCGCCTAGCCGTCGAGAAACGTCACAAATGACGGTTAATTAATGTCGGAGCACAGATCCAAATTGTATTAATTAATAGTTTCAACCACGACCTATTTCCCATGGGTGAGGGGAGAGCCAAAAAATAACGAGCTCCCATTCAGACTTGGAAATACGATTACGCAACTAGCAAAGAGAACCGACTGAACCGGGGAACTGTCTACCGTGAAAGCTCAATGTCCCAGTCTTTGGCGCAACTTGTTAGAACGAGGGAACCAGGATAACTCGATTGCAGGGTTAATCTCTTGTCAGTTATAAACCGTTCACAATTCTACCCGTCCTTTTTTAATGAATATCGAACAATGCCTTTTACATTGATCACTGTCTGTGATCACACTCAAGAGACGTACCATTTAAATATCTTGTGCCCATGAAAATGGATGACACAATAAAATTTCTTCGCGAACAATTCTGCTTCCCAAGACTCTAACGGATGATTCTCCTTTTTTAAGCAAATCTTCCTGGACAAAAACTTCCACTGTCGTTCTATCGACAGACGTCCGTCTTTCTCGATCAAAACCTCGTTCTAGGTACATCGCGTTTTTCGCGAAGGTACGTCGTACTTCTTGGTAGATTGATCGAGTAGATGTAAAAAAAGAAAAAAAAAAAAACAATCGTCCCTAATGTCTTCCCCACGGAAAATGAAACGATATCCTCGTTTCGAGGGGCGCGCAAATCGAGTTCCGCGTGTACTTACTTCGAATCAGTTGAAGATCTTAGGGCTCGGTTTTATTCAGCCGCGGAAGATCGATTACTCCGTGAGTGGAAACACGAGGAGCATCATTAGTTATGTTCGAGCAGCCTCGACCACAATACCCTCCCCCCCCCCCCCCCCCCACCCCCCGAAGTTGCGTTTCAATCTCCGCGTCGTCTATAGTTTTGTAGCAAGACAGTAATCTCCGTGGTTCTGGCTTCAATCTATTACACGCGTAACTCAGTTTCGTCGTGGCTCCGTTCCATTAATATATAATAGAGATATCCTGTTTCCGCTACGCTCGCGATTAGCGACGGGATCAAGTACCTCGCAAGTGGATCGGGGAATATAAGTAAAGTACATCCAGGAAACGAAGGTAATACTTCCAAGTAGGGGTAGTAGAACAGAACTCCCATCGAGCAACTTCCGAACTTTGATCGAGTGTTTTACCTGATATTTCGCTATGGAAAAACTGCGGTAATTATAAACTAACGTAATTAAATACAAATAATTGCTCGACAGATGCGAGCAAACTTTCGGCTCTTTCAACGTTCGCGATTTGATATTCATCGAGCCAACGTACGGGGAAGATTTAGGGGCTTCCGAGACTGTTGCTGGAAATCGAAACGTAATTCGACACTTTAAAGTTTCACTTTGGATGTTCCAGCGAACGTTTCCACTTTTTCCTGCCTCTGCCTTAGCCCCGACTCGGATTCGCGAGCGACTTTCCGCCCATCTTTATGCACGATGCGCCGCGATGTCGGTCGAATTTACGACGCATCGTCCTAACGACACACTCAATCCCGACCTTTAAAAGTATGGTCGCACGTGATGAGGTCCCTGCGATCGACAGAGAATTCGTCGTCTCAAAGTCACCCGAAGAATCTCGAGTTAGAAATTAATTTCTTTCGCTTTCGCGAGGAGAATTTCGTCGTTTGGGGCGGCAAGGCGTAAAAGCGGTGATCCAGTTGGACCGATGGGCGAAAAATGAAAAAGTCGAGCGGTTGGGATGCTCTGGAATCGAATCATCGTTTCTATGGGCAGTGCAGGTAGCTTGCGCAGCTGTTCATTTCACGTAACAATGATTTCGAAATACGCGCGAACGAACACTCGCTGACCCATTCACAATTTCAGCTACATTCCTCTCCCGCCCTTCCGCTATCTCTCTCTCATCCTTCCGTTTTTCCAGCCGACCCGTTCTCGCGCTATCCTTCTCCTTTCACCCTCTATTACTCCCTTTTTACCGTACCTGTCGGCGTTTTATACGAAGCACCCGCCGGGTGTCGGTGTGTATGCACCGGACTGGACCTATTCGTGTGGTTGCACAGCATGTTTCTCCGCGGGAAAGCCTCCGCAGCTGCTCCGAACGCCGCTGGTATTCACTTTTGTTTCAGTTTTACTTGTTTCCCGTGCTCCATTCCCCGCGTTTTGTACGCGTCGCCGAACACGAACGTTAGCCGTGTGACTGGCATCTTCGAAACCGTGACGCGTCACCGTCCTTGCTGTTTTCGCACCTTCCGTAATAGATCGCGACGGACCCCCACTCCCACTCGTGTAACAACCAGCTGAATCCACCTTCAAGTGTCCGAACCCTCGTTGCGGTTTACCCGACTCCTAGCGACGCGGGGTGCGACAGGGTCAGAAGCAGTGTTATACCAACCACCAGTACAGAACGATTTCCCCTGACGCAAGTTGAAAAAAAAAAAAACCGTGAATTTGATTTAAGACACCTTGAAATATTTCATTTATTTATTTTACACGGTTTCTCACGAATCGATTTTATTTAAAATTTAGTTAAAAATTAATAAGTGCCGTTACGTGTAAAAATGTAATACATAAAAAAAAAAAAGATCAATTACTTAGATACGGGAATGCACTGCGACGAATCTCCCGCGCATCTACCTTGCGTATTACGCAGGAAACGAGTAAAAGATCGCGACAACTGCGTGAAAGGCAGCTCGAAAGCTATGGTCCCACCGAGGAGGCGTTCAAAGATTAATCGTAATCCTCTTTGCGAGCACGTAGAAACGTTTGCGCAGAGAGAATGGTTCGGGTAGCTGTGCGGTCGATACGGCAATAACTGGCCGGCAAGCTGGATCAATTGCTCGTAGGATATTAAATTAATACAGCTGACACGGCAATTGACGTGTTTTGTCGCGTTTCGGCTGTGATTCCAGGGGAATTTGATTATCGACGGGCGAACACGGCGGAACGGGAGCGGAACCCGTGGATGGAACGTATCGAACGGGAAAAAAAAAAAAATTTGTATTCAGGCTGGGCGTTCCGCGTGGCTCACAGAGCTACAACGTTATTACCCGCTCGACCGTTTTGAAGTTTACCGAAGACTGCCGGCGAAACACGGCTCCGGTCCCGTCAGCTGTACATTCGAAAACTACGTGCCCGGTGCATAAATCGCGTCAGTCTCTCTTGGACTTTTCAATAAATTCCCGCAGCCCGGCGTTCGTTTTCGGACAATGCTTCATGAATATGCGATCAGCATCGGTGCCAGTAAATTACAGGCAAACGAGCAGCAACGTTGATCGAAACAAATTCATTATCGCGCCAACGGACGGCTGGACCCGATAAATTTTTCCCAGCCGGAAAAATCTTCGACCGTCCACGGACCGTATCGAACCGTTACTCCGACATTCTCTACGAATGGCAGTTTCGCAAATAATAGTAGCAGGAGACTCGTAGATTTTAATCTACTTCTGCAAGATGATGGATTACAGGCTCTGGCTGCAGGTTGTGAAGTACCAAATGCAGCAGCACGATTGGTTCAGAGATTTAAGTGATTAAAGCAGTGATTCTTGACCTTTTCGAAGTCGCAGCACGGGGTAGAGAAAGATGCTCGGCCTTTTTGTGTTCGAAGATCTGTCCGAGTTTGGTGATCGCGAGTAATTGCAGTGTTGCGAGGGTGAGCCGTTTCAAGCGTAAACGTATCGATTTTATACGAACGCTCTTTCGAAAGTATATCGTAACAAGCCCGAAGTGACGGCTAAACCGCTGAACAGATTTCGATAAAATTTGGTAATTTTAAATTCAAAATTTTATCTTGATAAAAATAAGGTATCAGTTCGAAATCTCAATATTTGTAAATAAAGAATCAGAAATATCGATCGAAACATCCGTGTTACAGAAAACGAAAAACAGTCGTTGACTGGTTCACGTGGTTGAATTGTCAGTCAAACGCAAACGACATAAAATAAATAGTATTCCACGCGGGTGACACCGCGGGGCGCAGCTAATGTTTCATAAATAATAAGATAAACGTTTTCTTCGGAAGACTATGGCCGTTCGGAAAGAGCTCGAGGAAAATGAGTTGTTGAATGCGGCAAAGAATGCCTTCGCATAATGTTTGCGTTCGTAGTCAATTCACCGTCGAATATACATATATATCCGTTTGGATATTTAAATATCTGTCAGTATGTCACCGGTCCCTTTGTGCTTTTTTTTTCAACGGGACAGCGTTCGTTTCTGCGCTACGGATAAAAGTTAATTAACGAATTCGCGCGCGCGCGCGCGATGGCTTAATTAAAGAGGAGGCGAGGAATGGAAAAAAATTTCCCACGGAAACGTTGAAACAGAAATTTCCTCTAACGCGACACAAAAGACGCAAAATGTTCGCCGCCACCGCCCCCTCGAAAACGTGTACTTCTTTCTTTTGCGTATTTTTTTTCTCCCCCCTTGTTTCGCCACTTTTTTCGCCCCTTTTGTTCGATCTCCCGTCACCCGCCGCCTGTAAAAACAGAGGCGTTTGAAGTTTACCCAAAGAACGACTGCCAGGAATACGGTTCAGCGAATATTCGTCGGACTCTCGCGTCAGCTGCGCTTTCGAACGTCCATCGCGCATAAATTCGCCCTCCTTCCCACCTACCCGAGGGGAAGATGTAACTTTTCGACCAACTTCGTTACGACTGGCTTCCTACAAATGAAATTTTCAATTTGGGGGTAGCTGACACGACGTCGCGACTTCTATTGGACGTTGCGATCATGTTGGATCGACTTTTCATCCATTTTCTTGCTGATTCGTCTTCATCGCGATCTACTCGATAAAATCTAAACAATTTCATCTAACACGGATCACCTGTTCCCCGTGGTATAATATTTCAAACGAAATTCTAGAAGTGGAACAATTTTCGTCAGTGCGCTCTTCTAGGGGATGCAACGCGAGGCTCCATTACTCGACGCAGCCCTCTCAACGGCATTTCGGTCTGGGAGAACGGGTCCGTTGGAAGTTCGACGAAAGATCGAGTGGCCGAAACACGGGCAAACGAACGACCGCCGATCCATTCGCATCAGCTGCTCTCTTCTCGAAGAGTGCATCAACAGAGTGCAAGCCGTCGTTGCGGCAAAGTAAACGTCGGGTCTGCGGAACGCGAAAGGGTGAGTCAAGGATAGGGGCGACGAGAGCGATGGAACGACGATTCGAAATTCGACGCTGGAATACTCTTGCGTTCCGAGGTGAATTTTTTAATTTTTCTTCAAAATTGTCGAGTAATCAAAAAATAGTGCACTGGACGAGAGGCTGGATTCTTTGCATTAAATAATTGAAAGAAGAGTTCCTTGCAAGAGTAGTCTAGCTTTGATACGAAATACGATACAGCGGTAGCGGAGATGTTAAAGGAGATTCAAAGAATGAACATTTTCCATTCTAAATACAGTTTTCTAATGGCAGAATTCGATAGATTAACGAATTTTCTATACTCTAAGGGTATATTATAAGATTCTAGAATACCCTGTGTAGCATCGTTCTTCAGTATGTCTCCGTCTCCACTGTTTAAATGTTTGCAAATCGCGAGTTCCCCCAGGAATCGTCGAGTCTCGAGCTGGAACGGGAGATCTCACGCGGAAAGAATTACGCCACGTCGGGGATCGTCGGTGGAAGCGATTAATAGAAGAAAAATTTCGGTTCGTTCGTCGGCTCTGTCGACGGCGAGATCGATTCGGAATCTGATTACAGGGAACTGTTCGTCATGGTTAAATTACTGACTGGGAATTGAGACGACGAGGGAGAGGGAAACGAGACGTTGGATTATTTACATTTCTACGCGTTCTTCGAGCATCGATGCATCGATCCAATAGATACAATACCGGGCGAAAGTACCCACGTCGATTACTAATATCGCCTCGATGAATTTGCTTCCATTGGTAATCGTTCCGCAGATACCGGAACTGATGCGCGCGCTGGATGGATGTAAATACACTTCATTTGTACCAGTCGTTGCGAGCGAATTTATCGGACCGTTTCCTATTCTAATTTTTGAAATTTCAGACTATTCAGTACGTACAAAGCGAACCAATCAGGGCTGACAAAATACGGAGGAATACGTAGTTTGTTGTGCGTAATCGAATGAAATTAAACATGACAAATAATCGACGGTTAAAGAAAACGTACAAACAATAAAGAACCTTGCCGAGCGCGTGTACGTAGTTTATCAACGGGTTAAACTTTAACGTATCCTGCGTATATTTCATTTCTTGTTAAACGAGTCTAACAATCACGATACACAATACTCCAGTTACGCTAGCATCGCAGGAATTTAATAATCAATATTAATTCGCAACATAAAATAACGAGAGAAGTCGAATCGCGGTCCGGTTGGATTACAGCCTGTCTATACAAAATTTTAACGAGACTGTTGAAAATTAAGTTACATTATTCCGTTACCGAGAGGATCCAAAAATTGTGCTCGAAAACATTCGTATAAATTCGTTCGTCGTATCAAACGATCACCAAATTTCCGCCACGACTCGTCCATGTGAAAATGTATCGGTTACCATGTTTTATGGATTTAGAAAAACAAAAAAAAAAAAAAAGGGAACAAAAAATGGAAAAAAAATGAGCGAGAGACAACCGATGTATCATTGTATCAACATTCACGCGGGCGTAACGTTTCCAGAAGAAGCGGGTAACGCGCATCGCGTTTTTATTATTTTCACGCATACGCGTAGCTTCCCCGGCGTCTGTTCCCACCGTTTACGTTTCCCCGATGCAAATAGAATGTTTATATCTCCCGGTTGCCGCGCTATGCGCTGATAACCGTTTTAGCTGAATCGTATTACGATGCCGGGTGTATATTCTTTTTTTTTTTCACCGGTAGTCGCGGGAATCGTATGTCGATCGAGGGAATCGATTCGTCGACCATCAGTCACCGTTCCTCGTTGCCAGTGTTTCGTGAAAAACGATTCGAAATTGCTGGACGATGCAGCCGAGCTCGAATTGTCGATAAGGTCGAAAAGCAGGACGTCAGGACGCGGCGTTTTGAGGGAGATTGATGAGGGCTCGCGGTTACCGCCGTGTGTACAGAGTTAAATTGCTCCACCGTGTGTGTGTGTGTGGGGGGGGGGGGGTAGTTTCGGGGGTTAGCGCAGAGGGGGTTTGAGGTCTGTTCGGTGCACACGCAGCTTTCCTGTCCCGGCTGTCGTTAACACCGATTTATTTGTTGCTCGATGTTCTTTCGCGGTCTTTCCGGGGTCAAACGACCGTGCTGCCACCGGTAACTACGTCGTAACCGAGCCCGGGAGTAAATAACGCTAGGTTTACGCGATACCGATATCATTTGTAACAATTTCGCTGCGACGTTCGCCGTTCCCGCGACACCGATGAGGATTCACTACTTTCCATTTGCTTCTGTCGTCCTTTCGTCCCCGCCAGTAAAGTCAAGCGTTGATACAAAGATCCGCGTGAAAAGTATGAGGGGTTAATATGGAAATATCGAAACCCTTGAATTTCTAAGTATAGGAGCTAACGATAATTTATTAATTGAATTTATTTGAAATCACGTAACACTCGTTCCCCGATGCCATTAGTAACAATTTCGCTTGACCGATTACTGTTTCCGCGACACCGATGAGAACTCGCAACATCGCTCTGTTACTCTGCGAATCAATCTGTTTCTATTAAGAGCTAAAATTCCAGCTGCGCGTGATTTCATGTTTCGTGGATACTGGTATCGATATTCGGTAGTTTACGGACGATCCAAAGCCCTGAAACCTTTAGCTAAATTACAAATGTACGCTACGACTACGAATTTAACCCTATAAGGGAACATCGTATGTCTAACGAATTTTGTTTGTAAGATTCCTGTGATTCCTGTTCGCGAATTCTGCAACGAGATGGCGCAAAAGTGCAAAGAATTGAACCTATGTACTAATTTTTCATTCGAGAAACCTTTCCCCACGTCTGGCGTTCCTCAAGCATAATCCCGCGCGTTTCGTCGTCCCGTCAGCGGCGAAGAGTTAAATCGTTCTGCGCATTCGAAAACAGGAAACGAATGCTGATTAAAACGTTCACCGTGCGCGGTGCATTCAGCGTTGCTGGATGCACGGAAGGCGCTTCGTTGCGCGAACAACGAGAAAAGAATCTACAGAAGCGCGCCGTTGAAAGGACCATCTTTTTTCCACCGTTCCGTCTGTTCTTTTGGCGAGCAAAAGCCACGGCAGCAGCGATTTTAATCTCACTCTCCGCCTTAGCTCGTCCCGTTGCGCCCTTCGATCCAAACAAATTCGGTGTGCGCGCTGGCGAAAAAGAACCCGGCCGATCGAACTTTCGGAGATATCTCGAAATTACTCGCACTTAGCTTTTTCCCGGGGAAAATTGTTTTCAGCGCGGGAATCTCGTTAAAAAAGTTCGAGGAACGCTGCACAGCGAGAAAGTTCCGAGTATGATCGGTGGAAATCCCCCTCCAGCGATCGTTCTTAAGTATTAATCCCTTCGCTAATCCGTATCAGCATCAAGCGCCCGGAGATAATAACGTAACCCTTCATTTATAGCCGGTGGTAGATCGTTGGCCCAAAAACTGTAGTATGGAAATCTGGGACCTTCTTTATCGCTACAAAAAAAAAAAAAAAAAAATCACTCTAGGATTCCAGGACGAAACACTTGGCGCGTAACAGGCAAGAAAATTCCAACACGCCGCGAAGGAGTAAAAGAGGCGTCTGATGCGAGAATCTCGTTAAAAAAGTTAAAGGAACGCGGGAACGGAGAAGTTTCGAGCACGATCAGTGGGAATCCCGTTCCCGTCGAGCCAGCGATCATTCTTAGGTATTAATCCCTTCGCTAATCCATATTAGCATCAAGCTCCCGCCAGAACGTTATAGAACGGGCTTGTAACGAAGGTCTGCCCTTCTTCGTAAATCGGAAATCTCGTTTATGCGAGAATCCTTCAGGCGCGATCGACGTAACTCGATATCGTTTGTTAAACTAGTTCCCAAAATTAATTTCCCTCGATCCGAATCCCATCCCTGTGGTCAGCGTTAAAATATCAAGTCCAGGGAAAAATATTTGCTTTCGATATCGGCCGTGGACACGCCGGACACGCTCGAGCGATTACCGACTACACGACCGAGCGGAAGCTCGAGGTATTCGAGGTTCTAACCACCTGACGGAGGTAGCTGGCGCGTTATATTTTCACGAGGTCCAAGACGAAATAGAATTTGGGGAAGATGAGAAGGTATTTTTAACGCTACAACAACGAGGTCGACGTATACCTATTCTATGCCTTTCATGGGAAATCGAATTGTCGGTATAATTAGTTTACTATTTCAATAAACGTCATAATAAGTAGCGCCAAAAGCGGTGTTCGAATGAATTGGTTTGGAAAAATGTTGTAAATCATTTCCATACTAAAGAAAGTTCTCAAAAGTCCTACCACGAATAATTGCTCATTATCCTTAAAGAAATCTCTATCTTAGAGACTATTCTTGTCTCGTTTCGTCCTATTCGAAATATCCTTCGTCCGTGTCCTAACCATATACCAGCGACGAAGTCTCGAAGTTCCTGTGGCGCGTCGTTCAAAGTAACTTATAATATTATAAAACAGAATGAAAGGGTGTACTCACATCGCACGTCGAATCTCACTTCCGTGCTGGAGGACATGGTCGGGTTGGCGTACGCAGGATGAATGGCAACACACCTAATCGGCTGCCCGTAACGTGACCGTTCCGCCATAATCTCGCAGACGCTGTAGGTCGCCCAAGTGCGGGGATTATCTATCTCCGTCGAGTTTACCTGAGGCCTCAGAGTCCTCACTTCGGTCTCGCCCACGTACCTGCGCGCATTTCCCCCGAATATTTGCATTTCCAATGGCCGTTCTGTAACAACTCTGCGCGGAATGAAATCCCACGGACACCGACCCCTTGCTCGCTCTCGCCGCGACCTTCTTCTTCGACTCGCCCCCACTCTGCCTCTTGGTTTATGTACCTGTTTATCGCGCTAAGCTTATCCTTCTTGGTTTCATGTTTACTTATATGTCGAATTCGTTACACAGTCAGTTTCATAAACATTCGTACCCAGAAGTTTGTCTAAATCAAATAACATGTTTGACATTTCCAAATAAATGTTTCATCATAAATATTGTTGAGGTATTTCAGTTAAATACTCAATTAGTAACATTATTTATATACAGGCCCAACGTCAATTTGTTTATTATAAAATGGTCAATAATATACACACACACACACACTAATCGCGGCGATACAACAAAGATAATAATGTTACAAATGGCGAAATAACAATTGTATGATTCACACGTGCTCACTCTCAAAGGTCTCTCGAAGGAAGTAAGAGACAGGCGTAAGAGCACATGTTATCAGGCAAAAAAAAGAAATTACGTACATACGCTCGATCTGCTAAATTTAGCGCGTACCTCTTTCGCACTCATACTATTGTTTTCGTGTGCGGAAGGCGGGCTACTTGAACAGTTTACTTCAACAAATATGTACATGGATATATTTTGCACTTCTATATTTATACATCATGAAAAATTTATTTGCTGGCATCAAACCTATCATTCCTGAAATAAACACAGAGAGTACGAATATTTATAGGACCGACTGTATATTCAATTCTTCTTTTCTTGCATATTTTCGTATTGCGTAAACAAACTTGGTCTTCAGGAACCGCGCTCAGAACTTTCTATTTTTCCCGTTCTCTCCCTCTTTCTTGTACTTTTACTTACTCCGCCGAATTCTTTCTTCCATTCTCTACATTCTATCTTAAGGTATACGCGGTATAATACATGGTCCAGAGCCAACTTTTCAATTACCAAGTAGTAGGATCGTATTATGCTTAGAATCTCCCGGAATATCTTAGTCTCCAGCGGATCCCGACACGAACAGCCAACGTATTAGCACACTCTGCAGGGGTAAACGCGATTTCGCGCGAGGGGCTGCACAGACACGCGTCGTAACTCCGGTCTAGCAATAATCAAATCGCTTATGCGTATCCATACGCTCGGCAATGTCAATTAGGCTAATTCTCTAACGCGCAAAGAGAGAGAGAGAGAGAGAGAGAGAGAGAGAGAGAGAGAGAGACACGGATAGCAGGGAGCTCGTCTGGAATTCTCAGACTGCCATGGCACGCGTCCCGTCGCTCAAACTTTCCGCTCAATGTCAAAGTTTCCCCACCGATCCGGGGGCCTCGGCATCGCTCCTGATTCGCCTATAAATTAATTAACGTTTCTCGCGTAGCTTATCGTCATCCCCCTAGCCGTTATCTCGCCGTTTCGTTCCGTCGCCGGGGCTTTCTGTTATTTCTACGCCTCGGGGGCGCAAGCAAACCCTGTAGCCCCTTAACTTCGTCTAGATACCTAGCAGGAATGGATCATGATTATTCATGGGCAACCGGAGAGCCGACGCTACCATCGGCAAGATCCACAAGGTGCATTACAGGGGCCAGGATGTTCGCGCAGGGAAAACTAACTGGCGCGCTTCGAACAAACGACAGGGTATGTATGTATTGGCAATCCTGATGACGCAGACTCGCTGGATTCGGGATGGCACTTTTCGAATAATAGCCCACGGGAACGCAAGATTCCCCACCCTCTCTCTTTTCGCCCCGTTCGTTAAATCTGCAGTTACGATTCATAAAGCCCTCTACTGAATTGAATTTAAAAATTAGATTCGATTCGTGTACCTCGCGTGTACCTTGGTCTGGTTTGGAGGAGAACTTTTGTCTTTGGGGCAATCACCGGGTAAATAATTCATTAGCGTTACACTGGCGACGTTGGCCATGTCTCAGTTCCGTTTCTCGGAGAATACCTCGAGTATACCCTTAATCCAAAAAGGAATACGATGTGACGCGTTTTCGAATAAGTTACACACAATGTATACACTGAGAAGCTTGAATTAAAATTATAATTCGTATCGAAATTCTGATGATCGAAACAATTTCAACGCGATCCTTAATGATATTTGTCAAAAAACGTTTGTTTAATTAAAGCTTTTCAACGTCGATGAATGTATACGCATGTTTGTGGAAGTATTCACCTAGTCCCGTAGTTCGATACCCAAGCAACCTCGAAGTAATTACAGTGGTAATCGTTCGATTACCGGGGAAGCGCCCGTCTCTCTCATCGAAAGGGCGCGAAAGACACGGCTGGAATTAAGTTGTCCAAAGTCCGCGAAACGAAATCAACTCGGGAGTGGCGCCGAGCTTAATCGAATCAATCCCGAAAAGGAGCGCAGTTTCTCTGCAACGATTGAGCGCCGCGGAGAGATAGAGAGCGGGAGCAATCTAGACGCATTCAAACGTTTCCTTAAAAAACCCAACGCTGTTACTCAAATCCTTCCTCGTGCAAAGACTACTCGGTCTCAATTCCGCAGACGGCTTTCCGCGCTGCTTTTCATCTCTCGACTGATTATCAAGAAGCTGAGGTTCGAAGTAAAAACAAGGGGCAGTGGACGCCATCCAAGCATTTTTTTTTTTATAAAAATTACTACTTCCTTCGCATTTCATCGAGGTTATTGTATCGGAGGTCTAAATTTTTGAAGAAAAATATTCGTTAATACACGGGTTTAAAATTGAGTTCGAGATCAATGTGTAACTCTTACTACTTTTGTTTGATGAATTACCTAGGACTTATAATAATTTCTGTACGTGGTATATAGCTCGTTTAACGACTGCCTTACTGCTTTTTCTATGCATTGAATTACCTACTATTGACGTCCACTCCCGGTGCATTTACCGTGAATCAGCTTTGGCAAACGGTACAGAGGATCGCTTCGATGGAAGTAATCGGCAGTGGACTGAAAGCTGTTGCACGAGGAAGAGGGGAAAAAGGTCACGGCGAGAGGGGTCACCGATGAACGGTAAGTAGTAGAGAATCTACGGTGCAACGATTACGAACCATTTAATTAGAGGCGAAGGATTCCCATACCGCGCTCTGCAAGTGAGCGTAGCGATCTCACCTGCTCGGGCTGTCACGTTGCTGCCGGGTAGAAGTAGACGATCCGCGTACTCTATCTGCGGTCGTTGAGGGCTGACTGAAACCAGAAAATTAACACAGGTTAATTTGTCCGATTTTGTGGCCGAATATCCGGCTACGCGTCGCGTTTGTCCGAACATTGTTCGGTTTGATTACGGGCCATTCCCCTCTAAACTAAATCGATCAGTCTTCTTCCCACACTTTGGGATTTTTTATGACGCGATCATATGTCGTAATATATATATATATAAAATTAGCGGGAGTTTAAGTCCCCTTAATTATTAGCCGCGACGCCTAGTCACTCTTAAATTATACCGTATTTTTTGCAATAATATTTACGTTTATCTTATAGAAATTTGTGCATTTAAAGAGATTTTACTGTAGTAACAAAGAAATGTTTCCTTACAATTGGCTCTTAGTGCGTTATAAATCAATAAAGGGGTTTCCTGAGAAGAAAAAAGATGTCTTGTCGCGGAATATCATTGAGTACGATGCATCAAGTGGCAGCTCCTGTCACTTGATTTTCAATCTCTCCGACTCAACAATAGAATTAATAAAGGTACGGACTCCAACTCAATTGTTTTAATCGAGGATGAGTCTCTCCGAATAAATTTCACTTGGTTTTCGAGAAAATTAATTTCGAAAGCTAGAGGTGTACGCGCGTGCAGAGTGCGACCTGGTCGACGCGTTCGTCCATTAGCGGTTATTTCTACGTGTAGCCGTGTCTGTAAACATTGATAGTGGCACGGGTATTTGTTTTAACTAGTTCGAACTAGATGGAAAATAATAACATAGACGGAAAACAGCTACTATTGTAGCACCGTCGATGTTTGCGAACACCAACGCAAGTAGAAACAATGAGTAATGGTCAGACGCGTTAACTAACTCACGTGTCCGACAGCGCGCGTACTCATTCAATTTCCAAAATCGATTTTCTCCGATCGAGACCCAGCGTAAAATAAATAACACTTTCGTATTTTCGGTTCATTTTCCGCGTAGGAATTATCGCGTTTAATACGTAACAACTTGGTCCGGGCGATTATCGAGGAAAAGTCCCAACGTGCTTTTATCGAAAGAATGGCTTGTATACTATGAATAAAGCGTGGAAACCGGCTCGCACAATTTTTATTCGCATTTTGGCACTTCGGACGAATGCAACGACTGGTCGAACGTAACAATTGAAAAGTAAAAGGCTAGAGGCAATAATTATTTTAATTATTGTGACACTATTTTCTGTCCTCGTAATATTGCATTCTAAATTGTTCCTCGGAAAGACGAGTAGAAATAAAAGTATGCTCGCGCATGACTTGTGCTCGAGTCTCGCTTCTTTATTTATCGTACAGCTTCGATTGTTTTTATTCGTCGTATCGATTCGCGTTTTCGCCAGTTCACGCCGGTAATACGACTGTCCTGACCGCGATGTCCGGTCCCCAGACGAACTAGTACATTAATCTTGGCACAATGGGAATAATACCGATGAAAAGCGACGAGCACGGCTTTGACGGGTGTGCAATTTACCTGGCTGACAGTGCGCGCGAGTCATGCACGAATTATCGGCATTTAAACGAATGTCTACATTATTATAATTGCAGATTAACAGGTTTTGTTCCGAAAAATGACCCACACCAGGGTTCGAAGCGTCGATACATGAAATACACGCGGTGCAACCACTTTAGACTTAAAAACATGGAAAAATGTTTTCGAACATGTGTCTATATTTTTATTTAAATATCTATGTTATCCAGCCCGTTACGAAAAAAGTAGAAAACTTTATTGATGAAAGTGGTCTCTAAGGAGTCCTAGCTAAGACTGAATTTGGCCTTTTCTCGGTTCCTTTTAAATATTGGTTCGTACATACACTCATACGTACGGACATACATACACAAGAACTGGTGCTCGGTGTCACGTGTTCGGTAGCGGCCACCGATCACCGAAAAGCGGTGGCGATTAAATTCCCTACAAGTACTATATACTCGACAAATATTCGGTAACACTTCTTAGTCAGATATTCTTCGTTGGTTTCAAGGATTATCATCAAGAATTCGACTAACGAGTAATAGTAAAATTCGATCGAGTTAACCTTACCTCTGACAACCAGCCTCGCTGGTTCGGATGCCAACGCGTCCTGCGTTGTGAAGTCACTGGCTGTGACCTGACACTGCCAAAGTCCGTCGTCGAACTCCAGGGTGGCGGATCTGACCCACAGCGAACAGTCGCCAATGTCCGGGGATCCCACCCACTCGTATTTCTTCAAGTGCATCCCGATTGGCTGAAACAATTGAAGAGGGGTTCGTTCAGTTCTCGTTACACGCATTGCCAATCACTCGACGACCCTGCGAAATTCCCTTTGCTTTAACCCACTTTACCTTCCGCTCGTTTAGCCAACTCTCGTTACAATTCCACCCCTATTCTGTCCCTACCCCTTCGTTCTCTGTTTTTCCATTCAAATTCGCTTCCGGCTTCCTACCCCCTGACCGGTGCAGTCTATCGATACTTATGTGATCGCATAGGAATCATTCAAACGCGTACTAAACATTTCCTTACGCTCAAGTTCTGTGTACTTTTTATTTTAGGCATTGGAAATACTTTCTCTAAGCCCGAGTCAAGATTAAATAATTCTTAAACATTCCTTTCCAAGCCTGACAAACCTAGCAGCCTGTTGAATCCTCATGTATAAGTAAATGAATAAATATCGCAACCCCCTACGTTGCACTACTTACCGTTGATTCAATAAACAAGCAACTAAACTAAACGCTACGCAGCGCGATTAGTCAGCACCGTTGGAAGAAATCTGTCGATTCCATAGCTGGAGAGGATTTAAAAAATGCAAAGCAAGTCGATGGACTCGCGTAAATCGGGAAGCAGGTGGCCCCAACAGATCCCAGGTAGACAATGACCGGCGTATGTCAGCGTTTTGCCCTATCGTTTAATCGACGAACGAAGGGACGCTCGATCGTTCCTCGTTATCAGAATCCTCTCAACCTCTCTTTCTCCTCTTGCTCGCTCCAACACTCTTCCGTCGGCGTCGAGCGTGTTCGCGTTTCCCCCGAAATGAATCATCGGCCTCTAGCTTCGAAGCTGGAGCCGCTCTTCTCTTCTTTCACGTAGATTAATTCGCTGCCGGCTGGAAAGTGCGGCCTTAGCAAGTTTCGCAGTCATAATGTGGCCGTAATTCAAGGATCGATTCTCCACGGTGCCCGTATAATCTATCCGCTCCTTCTACTCAACCCCTCGCCATTCCCTACGTTTTAGAGGCCCCTCTTGTGCAACCCCCTCGCGCCCGATGGGTTATCGAGGCCAGCGTTATAACACTCCCTGTACATTATCCTGCAAAACTGGATCACGTTGAGCTAAGGTTCGATCCCGCCCTGTTTACCCTGGAAAAATCACGGGTTTCGTCGTTTAACGCTATCAAGGAGTTAACGAGTTCTCGAAATACCATAGCAATCTTAGGTCTGAGAGTACAAGGTCTTCGAATGAATTATGACGGTAAAAGTAACGATAAAGGTAATGCCATTCTCAAGAGAAATGAAGTTAAACTTCATAGCTCTGGTGCACTAAAAAAAAAAAAAAAAAAAAAAACAAAAAAAAACACCAGGATCAGATTATGCTATCCTTTGATGGGTAAGGAACACTTTTGTTTATCGCGAAAGGTAAATGGAGTTTTCCCGAGCGGTCTGTTTTTAGACGATCTTTGCATCGTTGATTATCAAGACGCATTTCGGAGTGCACTGGATTTTTCGTTAGCCTACATCCGAATCATATCCCCGCGACGATATTAGTAATGAACACGGCACAGTTGCCGCAGGAGCGTGTACAGTTTATCATTCAACAGTAGACACAATAATACAATGGGAATCCTCGCGATGATTATTTGTGCATAGCGTGGCTGAAGGCAGAGAACCGAGAGAGACGGTTGCGCGCCCTCAGGACAAGAAGAATAATGAGTTGCCAGCGCGTTGACGTTCACCGTCGCGAGACGAAGCGACGCGTACGCAATTACACGGATATTAGCGTCTTACCCGGTCTCGTATTCGTCTTCGCGTCGATTTTTCACGGTCTCAGCCCCTGACGAGGTCCCAACGAGCAGAAGCATTCCATTCGCGAGAGGGATAAAATTCAAGTTTCACGGAGATGTTCTCGATGGGGCACACAACTAGGGAACGAGACTCTTAAGATCCAAGGATGGCAACCCTAATCGTAAGCTAAGGGTCGTATAAACTGAGTAGCCTATTATTTCTGATGGAACATGGAGAGCAACCAAACAAAGTCTGAATCAAATTGGAGCAGAATGGTGAGAGTTATACATTTTCAATCTCTGTGTTGATAAGAATAGTAAACGTTTCGGGGACTTCTATCAAGTTTACTTCCCAAAAGAGCTTCAAAAGTGCGATTTTCCAGAGTGCACGATCCCTCCTCGTCGCGAGTGCTGCAACGGTAACCAAAAATCTCGGAATTTCGAGTGACGGATTGGATAGAGCGCGGGGAAAGAGCGACGCGCGACAAGAAAAACAGAGTAGCGACGCTGGAGGCGGTAACTTAGGCGTCTCCGTTGGAGGGTAGACGAGAAGAGGATCAGAGGGCAAGTAAGCGTCACAGGCGTCATTCATTTAAAGGATTAAAATCCACGGGAGCCGGCGGCAACGTACGAGCGTTCACTTACTTAACGGAGAACGGCCCTTATTCCCTTTTCCTCTTTTCCTGTCGGTTCCACGGTCTCCGCGGCTCCGTCTTCGTCGCTCCGGCAGAATTCGCCCGCCACCTTTCCACCTTTTCGTTCGCCTCTGTGTTCTCCGGAGAGGGCCGCGACCAGCAATCAGCGTAATGCACCCGCAGACACACTCCGCCGACCCCCCTATGTCTTCGTTCTCTCTCTGTCCACACAATCGCGCGCCTACCCAGCATCGACGTTCACCGACAGACAGAGACACGTGAACGCGAATGCTCGCAGATTTCTCCCCGTGTGCACGTACGGATCGGTCGACGGAGGAGCAAACGGCCAGGTTACACACCCCTTGGGCCAAAAGGCTCTGATAACGCCATCTCGAGCGATGCAGACGCAACGGCAATCTCTTCGACAGGATACAATCAGACCTCCCTAAGTCCAAGTCGAAGGGAAATGAAAAATTCCTACGTTTGGTAACAATTTTTCGTAGTTTCGGAAGAAAAATGGGAGTGTTTCGTTGATAATGATACGCGCGGAAACAAGAATTCCTTGGCTGTAATTAGACCGCAGATTACGTATAAGAAGTTGAAAAGTATAGAGTTGCTGGGTTGTAAAATCCACAGTGTACGTGTAACGATGACGATTACTATGACGGAGTACATGCGTCTCATGAAAGTCAGTGCCCACAGAAATATTTACTTAGGCCTAGACTAGTTCCGGGTTCTGTTTACTTTCCTGTACTGTCAACTCTAGTCGAATTTAGACATCGAATCGAAATTACTATCCGGCTCCGTCTTCGCAGCGTTCAAGAAAGTTCGAGTCGCAGAGGTCCGGCCATGGATCGCGGGAGGGTGGATCGATGCCCGCGAAACCGTGTTCTTGAGCAACTTACCCCTCGGCTCCTCGATCCTCCGCAGACTTTATCCCTTGTTCTCGGACTTTCGCCGCTCCTTGCAACGGGGCCGAGGAGCTCCTTTTGCCGCTGTGAAAAAGTTGTTAACTTCGAGATTCATTGCCGACTCTTTCGTGGTATGAGTGGGTCCGTTCGACGAGTAGAGGGTGGGTTTGCTCGCGACTCGGTGGGGTTGCGACGGGTTGAACGAGCGTAAAAGGCGCAGCAGAGGGTTCCCCTCGTCGGAATCTCGTCGGAGGTAAAAAGAGGCTAAGAAGAAGCCGGATAAGAGGGTGCAGGCAGACGGAGAACGAGGGGAAACGGGGTGGCTAGAGGTTGGAGGAACGGAGGAAGCTTTCTGGTAATCCGGCGAAGGCGATTCCCGTACACCTATTTCGCTAAAGTGATTTCGTGCCTTCGAAGGATTCGACGTTTTCTCGCGGAATCGCACCGCGTCCCGTGCAACTTGCCAGTTGCTCTTTCCATCCACCCTACCGTTTGACTCCCATCGTCGGGGAAAAGTGCATCTCGTAAAGCTCCCGGGCGCATGTCCCGTTCGTTTCTAATTCCGGCGTTACGTACCGCCGCGTTACTTCTCGAACGAGAAATATCCTTTTTTAAACCGTCGTAAGCCGCGCCAACGCGATCCGCCTTCCGGTGACGTTTAATCGGTCGGGTCGCAGCTCGACGCCTCCGTGACCCGACACCGATTTTCGCGAATCGTACCTCCTCTTTTGCTTCCTCCGAAATAACCTCCGAAATTCCCTGCGCCGTATTCGAATACGTAAGAACGAAGCAAGTTTTTTGGTAATGGGAGGCGAGAACGACGTTGGTTGTATAAGACAGAAAATTGATAAGTTTGAACATTGTTTTTAGCTATGGGCCACGCTATAAGACAGCTCGGATTTACTTCTCAGAAAACTATTGCTCGCCTCGCTTCCAAACCTCGTGTACTTTCAATCCGGAAGAATTTTCTCGCGTACGAAGAATTTTTTTTCTGACTTCCATTCTGTCTACTTAAAAAAAAAAAAAAAATTCTTTCCCTCCGTTACCTGCTGTGTGGCACCTTTCCTTCGTCGCGCAAAGTACAAGTTACGAGCCCCTTTACCGGGCTAAGGCGTCTCGATAGTTGGCTCTCGTGGATCAGAAGGAGGCGCGAACAATGGCGACGGTTGCGTGGAACGCAAACGAGAACGAAGAGGGCTCGCAGCGTGGAAAGGCGCCCGATGGAACGGTCGGCGTCGTAAACAAGAGTACCACGGATCTCTGGAGAAAATTATCCCGGGTCGTTATTTACATCTTTCATAAATATTCACTCCAGAGGAGGGAAACGGAGAAAGGAGTATCGCTGGCGGGCCTGGGACCAAAGTGGGAGGAACGAGGGACAACAAGGAAGAAAGGGTGAACCGAAGGGAGAGGCGGTGGTTCAACAGGAAGTAACGAGAGACCGCGAATGGCATAAATCTTACGGCTTTTGGCGGCGATCTCGTTTCAGGATCACGGCGAAAGGGGTTGCTTCGCTACTCCGTAGACCGTAATACGATATTTTTACCACCCGAACCGTGTTCGTAACTCACGGTACAGCGGAGACATTTTTATAATAGTTCGGTCGTCGCCGTCGAAGAGCCTCAAGTGAGTTGTTACTTTAGGATAATCCCTGGCTGCCTTTTAAACTCACAACTTTGTGTTAAAATTCTCAATTTTACAGGCTCCTCGATGTCGTCCTTCTATGATGGCGTTCGAACAATATCGATCACCTTCCTAAATTTAACCGCAATTATAACAGTGCGTCAAGAGTGCATCCAAAGGGGGTCTCGACGAAATGAATCGAACAATTAGCACGACGAGCAAGTTGATTAATTTCATCGAATATTTGCACGCTCTTCGGCATTGTTGTCGAAGAGAATTCGCAGCGAGGATCGGAACGTTTACCGTTTAACAAAGTTAAACAATTGCCTGTAATGCTAATTGCTCGATCCATTAAATTTCTAACGAAGCAAACTTCACCACCGGTCATCCCGAATCGGTATCAATAATTTCGGAGGTCGTTTATATCCTCCCAGGGCAATTCCCTCGCGAGCATCGCGTCCTTCTCGTATTTCTGCAACCGCCAGTCGACTAACGGGATTCAATTACCGCTGCTAATTTGTTGTTGTCAGTCTCACTCTTCGAGCCCCGCCTTCCGGTTACCGCTCGCAACCATTTTCTGCGCCCAGCATCGTCGATAGCGTTCGCTCCCCTACGCGTTAGAAACGATCCGACGACGGATGATAAATACCGGCACGTTCGCGGTTATCTTCGCGCTGCGAATAACTAGGAAACGAATAACTATGGGGTAAACTTGTTTACATTCGACGGACTCGTCTGTCCCAGCGGTGCCGGAACGAAACTTCTTGCTTAACCGAGCAAACGGAGTTAAGCCACCAATTCGTGCACGGTGTCAGGTAAATCGTCCAGAATTTATGCACATATTTGCATTAACGTCTCCAAAGGCCCAAGGAAAATTCACGGGTCGCTCTCAACGAAACCGTTTGCGGAAACCGGAAGAGTCTATGTCAATGTTGCGTAAAGAGCAAACATTTATCTGCTCGTGTAATGTACGTTACGCGCGAGGTGTGGCTTTCGTGGGTTAATTAATAATCTCGCGTTACTTCATACTACCCCTAAGTTTCGAACGGGTCCTCCGTTTTTTCTGAAAACGTGAGTCGATGGCTCTCACCCAAGACAACTAAAAAAAGTAATGCCCAATGGATGGCGCTTGTAGCGTCGACAACAGAAATTCCGGTTATTTATCGGACTGTGCGTGTAGTGTCTTCCCCCGAGAAAAACGGTTCTCGACACGCCTCCCAGGGTAGAAAAAATTCATTCGCCGTGCTCGGAGCGAATGTGGGTCGGCCATCGAGCCGATATCTCGCGGCGGTTATTTTTCGAAACGGTTCGGAAAAATTCCGGCCCGGAGATGCGAATAAATCTTAATGGGGAAGCTGTCTCGCGGAATACCAAGACCCGCAGCCCTGTCCCCGAAGACGCGCCAGCCGATAATGAAGATGGATTCGCGAGTAGGGGAGGGAAAAATGTGTTTGCTCTTCGGTTCCGGTCGGGAGGTCGCATTTAGCGTTGGTAAATCGCTTCTGCTATTTTCGCGGGCACCCGTCATCCGCGATCGATGGATGTTTACCAAAGATTTGCGTCAGGGAAAACCTATGGTAGGGCTTGGAACATCTTGCGGTCCAACGAGGCCATTATCACGTTTACGATAAGTTAGGGCGACATTTGGAAATTGCTTGTCAAAGGTTTCAGATTTAAAGCTCTAGTGGATATTACTTCTTATAGTATTCATGACGATGGGGATCGCGTTTCGAAAAGTTGGGAGGACCTTTGCACTTGGAAATTGATTGTCAAAGTTTGTATTTAAAGGTTTTAGATTTAAAGCTCTCAGTCTCCCGACAGGAATTGACGACCAATCATTGGTCGTGTAGGTAAAACGGTCGACTGTGGATCCGAGGATCGTGGATTCGAATCTCCGCGCCTTATTTTTCGTTTAGAGTCGTACACGTTTACAATTCTAAAACACAGTTTATTATTCGAATTTTCGAAAATTGTCCCGCATGGGAATAAAAAGGTCTCCGTTACGGCGTATCGATGGTAACAATGGAGCGAGAGATCGCGCTAAATAATAAATTGTATTAAGTAAACGTGCTCGTTCCCGGGGAAACAGTATTGCTCGTTGACCTAGTATAAAGTAGCGCGCCGTAGTTGGGCGCCTGGTCGCTCTTCGTCGCGCGGCTCGGTCTCAATCGTTTTTGGCTAATTACTCGAATTAATTATACATTCGTCGGTGTGGAAGAGCTCGCACGAGACAAACGTTTGCGGGCTTTGTATCCAAATAACGAGGCCGCGAGAGAAAGAAGCGGGAGTGGCCGAGTCTCCGCGATGCCTCAGGGGGCAAACAAAAGGGGTCGCGCACAAAGTGGACGGATAAGTGGCGGTCGAGTGGCCCGCCGGTTGCTTTGGAAATTTATCATTTAATCTTTCCACGTCGTATTCACGGCATTGTGGTCTCGGACGGTCGCAACGCCGCCGGCTAAATGCGTTTCGAGAGACTCCGCCACTCTTCGCGTCTCTTGCTATGCGCTTTGTCTGCGTTTGCGTACGTACAACGTCAAACACAACGGTGCTGGCGCATTTATTCGCTGGTTGCTTCCTACACGCACACTCAGGGCACATCTTGCCGAGGCTACGGGAAACCGGTGCGTGCATTAATTTGCATATTAATTCGCCGGCGATAATCCGCTTTAATGACATCTGGATTAGGGGAAATTTCGCTGGGAGATACGCGCGGGACCCCCGATGCGCGCGGCTGTTTCAAGAATATCCCACGCGGTGTACAGATACATTTTCATAATCATTTTCCCGCGGTATTAGAGCCTGACTCGCTAAATGCGGTTTACGCGTTTTCGATACAGCTTTTCTAACCCTACGTGGGCCTCTGGGGGTCTTCGTTGACCCCGCAACTATATTCCTTGCAATTTTTAATATTTTCTGTATCTTGTAATAGAAGTTGGTATTACAGGATAACGCAAAAACGATGCCATTAATACGAAATTGATCAAAACATAGCTTCCTTTAATTACTCATCAACTAATGGGAACGTCGAAATTAAGCTTTCGCTAAAACATGCTCGGGTCCTCTATGTGTACGAGGATAATTAGCAATAACGATATCTCGATTAGGTCAAATTTTGCCCGTGCTCCCCGATGCTATCGGCCGTTTCAAGAATATCCCCCTCGGTATATAAATTCGTATTCATAATCATTTTCCGTGATATTAGAACCGCTTCGCTGGCTTCGGTTTACGCAATGGCTTCCGACTCGCAGTCGCGCTCCGTTAAATCGATCGATTTCCCGTCGTTTCGCGACTGATTTTACAAACCACGCGGATCGCCGATTTTCCAGCGTTAATTTGAATATTAATTCTCTGGGGCAAATCCCCGCTAATGACATCAGGATTAGAGGGAATCTCGGGTGTATTGTACGCGCGCACCTGTTTTCTAATCCGAGTCTTGCCAACTTGCGTTCGCTATGGTGAACATTAAAAAATGTCGAGGCGTGGTAAACACACCGCACGATACTATATTAAAAATGCAAATCGATCTCGCCCGTAGTTTCCTTTCGAAAAATGTTTTTAACAATTCATCGCTACCATATTTTTATATATCGTATTATTATACATAAAACGGAGTAATGAATTTATTTAATCCATTCGTAGGAAAAATTCGCTGACATTATCGAGAATACTGCAAGTAACAAAAATTATACAAACGACCCACTGATGCGTTTAATAAATGATATTATCACTTTCTGGAAAAACATTGGTGTAATAATCTGAGATTTCGAAATTTATGAAATATGTACATCGCCGAATTAATTAAATGAAAACCGATGTCGGTCGAGGAGAGAGAAACATTAATTAGTCAAACGAGGGTAAAAAGTGAACAGAAATGGACCTCGTCTTATCGTCAAAACAATCTTTTCATTCCCGACGACGCTTTCGCGCTTCCACGGACGGACGCACGCTCGACAAAGTCATTTGCCAACAAAGCCAAACGATTCTTCTGTCATCCCCTAGGAGTCCCCTCCCCGTAAATTTCTCTCACGTTCGTTGTTTCACTTAATAACGCGCGTTTACCGTTCCACGCTTGGCGACCCGTCGCGAGTAAATTTCGCGACCGTCGATTGTTCGCTTAGGGGTAGTTGTCGCGGCCACCGGAAGGAGTAGGAGGGTGGCTACGCGTGCAAGAAGAAATTGCATTAAAGTTTCCCAGTGGAAGGTCGGTCAAAAGATTTCTCGGCGTCTGGGGAGTCCACGGCGAGCGCGGCTCTCGTCTTTTTCCTTCTTCTGGCGATTTCAATCTGTCTCTTTCACCCCTTTCATCCCTCTTCGGCTTGTCGCCGTCTCGCGGTGGGCCTTAACTACTCGCTCGAACGCGCCCGACTTTTCACCCCTGGCTGACGAGTTTTTTTCTGTCGAGGCGTTGTAACGACTTCAATTTAAAGGTACAGTCCGCGACAGAAGACTACTCCAAGCTGGAAATATTCATAGATTCTTGGAAGGGTAGCTGTAATCGGTAAGTCTAAAGGCAGTACGAAAGATGCTCTTGCACTCCTATGTTCATAACCAAAAAGGTCTCGAAAAGCTTTCCCGTTTAGCAAACACGAAGGGCAGGGTTCTGGCGTGACAGACTGTACATTCGCAGCACGTTCTTCAGCAACCCCTATCCTTTTCCGTCAGCCACGCTCTTCGACTTTCGGTTCAGGGGCGAAAGCGACGTTTTTCGCTCCGCGTGGGAGTCGCGAGCTCGCGACCGACTCGGGACGATTTCACGGGGAGGCAGGCAGAAAGAAAGGAGCTCGCAGAAAGTCGAAGACGGGTTGAAAACCACGCGGACGAGACGGAGGGAGGAAACGGGGCGCAAGAAACCCGCCGGAAACGAGCCTGAACGCCGCGTTTAGCTTCGCAATTGCCGTAATAAAATCGTCCGGCTTTAAATCTTCCGCGAGACGCGTGGCAACGTTACCTTTTTCCTCCGGCTTCTTACGAGTGTCCCGAGGGAGCTGTTAACGCGTTTGTTTGTTCCGGAATACCGTGAACGATACAGGGTGGCGGGGAAGTTTCTTCGTCGTGCGCTCGTCTGAGGATAATAATAATACCGCGGCAAGTTTGTGTATGTAAGAAATTAGAAAGCACATTGGTTGCGAGGGAACGCTATAAGCTGCTAATAACCTAAGTTTGTTGATGAATTGGAGTGGAAGCAGGGAAAATAAAATAAAGTAAAATAAGCAAAGACGTAGAAAGTTTCCAAACGATGAAGAAACTACCAATATTAGGCATTGATGTACTTTGTAACAGTTACAGCTATTACAGTTAGAGAAAAAGGATACTCGTACGTAACATAAAGAATGTAAAAACTCCTAGTCTAATTGGTTTTTAGTAGCGTATAGTATGGTAAATCCAACACGGAAAAGAATGAACGAAACAGAGACGAAAGGAAAGATTAGGGCTTGTTTAGCCCCTGTCAAATTTGTAGAGAATGGCGCCGACGTATTTTCCTCGTGACCCCGCTTCCTGGAAAGCGTAATTTGCCGGCGCAAACGCCAGAAAAATAGCGGCTCTTGACCCCACCGACAATGCGGCGAGAAAAAGTAGGACTGCAACTGTACCGGATTTGTATTTTAATTCGGCGTCGCTCGCTTCTTCGTAGCTGGTGACGCGTTCAACGATACTGCAAGCTGTTCGCGACTTGCATTACGGTACTCTGCGATTCTACACGAGATTGCAGTATGTACGCGTTGTTACAGAAGCGAGTCACCGTCGTCTAGGAGTGCGAGTGTGTGACTTGCGCAACTTTAAACTCAGCTCAGCTAAACCATGAATGGTCCCGACGTGTGACCGACGTTGTTATTGTTTTTGGCACGCGCTATTGGAAATTAAACCGTGAAAGGTTAAGATACAGATACCATTCAGGTCTCGTATGTTGTGTGAATGCGTGCATAAGAGCTTTGATGCGTCGAGATCGTCGCGCTGAGGGCTTTAATTGTTGTGCACGGTTCTTTCATGCCGTCCGAGTGCGGAGGACCGTGAAGAACTTAATTACAAGGAAAAGACGATTGCACGAGTGGCGAAGACGGCGCGCAGAGAGGGTAGAATAGCCAGGGAAAGAAGGGAACGCGAAGGGAGTTGCATCACGAAGGAATAAAAAAGTTCCCTCGGTATTAACGATAACGACGATAATGAAGCCGAGTGTCAGCGACGGCATGAACGGACGATTATTGTCCGGCGTCGGATATCCTTGAATCTCGAGAACCTTTTCTTCGCCGCGAGTTCACGAGATGTTCCTTTTTACTCTTCGATCGCCAGACGATACCTCCCTGCGTCTCTTTCTAAGCTCCTCGGCCTGTGAAAGGAAGAAAGGGAATTCTTCGACGTCGCTCGTTTTTAAATATCCACGCTACGACTTCGTTCTATCGTTTCAATTTGTACAGAAACCCAAGATTCTTCTGTTCTTTCTAAACTATGGAGGAGGAGGAGGAATGGAGTGGTCGTTAACTTTCTAAATTGTCTTCGATACTTTCTAATTAGAATCTAATTAGGAGACGGAATAATTATGCTGAAAGGTCGGTTTGATTGGAACTGCACGCCGGGATGGAGTGGGAGAGTCAAGGTTCTATAATTAAAGTGGAATAATTGGAAGAGATATAAAATACTCTGGTATTTTATGAAATAAACTGGTCAAAAAGGACCTAAAGTGAACGTTTGGTGGCGCCTCAAGGGACTTAAAAACTTACCTACGGTAAAATCTCCTTAAATCTCCTTAAATCCATAAGTGGGAATTTCTGATAGGGAACTCGGAGTTCAAAGCTAACTTAAATCGACGTAATTTGGAATAAACGTCTTTTGGGAATTCGCGAACGAAGAAGGTGAATAATTGATCAAGTATGCGAAAGGACCTGGGTTTCCCCATTCCTGGTCTAACGTATACCTCTCCACGGCATAGGTACTCTTCGCGGAGAGTATGCACGCCACGTACGTCGAAGCAGGGTAGACGGATGTATATTTATCTGTCTGGCACCTGATCGAGCCTGAGACGGTACTGGAAACTGGGAGGAACTTTCGACCCTTTGCCGGGGAGCGAGGAAAGGAAACGAAGCCGAAGGGAGTCACGTTGATTGACCAGTTCTGGGCTGTACGCGAACTTAGCCTGCAGCCCTTTTGAAGATAGAGGGTTGAGAGTGGTTCCTTCGGTTCTCGAGGCGTTGGTCATCGAGAATTACAGGAAATCTAATTGTACCTTTTTTGGCCTTGGGGCAACGGCGTTCCAACTTTTTTAAATTAACCACCCAACCCTTCCACGCTCTCCTATGAACGACACCAGTATTTCTTTCGTGCTAACAACTTATTCTACGACATTCAACTAAGAATCTCTCTATATTCTTGACAAATTTGACTATATTCGAATGAAGTGACCATATGAATCCATCGACCCAACGCATGGTCTTCTCGCTGCGAGATTTTCCAGTAACACGGCAAGCCTTTCCTCGAAAGCAAAAACCCTCGAGCCACCCACGCCTGAAGAGTTGGCGTCCCGTGAACGGGGCGGATTGCAATGCGGAAGAGGGCATGAAACGACGTAGCGTTTAACCACGAGGAGTCGTGACCCTTCGGGGAACGTGATCTAGGAGGTTCAACCGCGGTCTCTATTCAGCGACTCGTTGGATTCGTTTCGAGGAAAGCGTGGCCAGGATGAATACTTGGCGGTAACAAAACTGTCGGCCTCTCGCGGGATTTAAGCAGGCAATTGTACGCAAACGAGGCGGTCTTGGCTCGCGGAGACTTCCTGGGGAAAAATGTAGGCGACCTGAAAGGGGTGGCCCGGATTTAATTAAAAAATATTTTTCAGACGGATAGCCGGTCCGCTCCGTCGTTGAATGCCGACGTTACAGGGGTGCTTTAATCGCGAACACGTTCAGTCGGCAATTTGCGCGAACGTGCACGGTGTAATCCACGAGAAACTTAAGAACATTCAAGCGAAAACGAGCGCGGGAGGTTGGGAGATTGAAAAATATTATAAAACATGGCAGACGTTCCTTGATAAGAAACGAAAATAACGATATCTGAGGTTTTCTCTTGACAATATCTCCACTTGTTTTCTTAAAAATATGTTCACAGCAGACATCAAGCGTTCTTGTAACACATTATTGGAATTTCAGAATCATACAGTTTAGAGGATTTTTGTGACGAGTTGACCGAAGAGAAAATAAAACATGATATAGAATTTTAAACATAAGACGAAAAGAATGAATTAATTACGAAGCTGCTCCTCTCGCCGAACGAATTTTGTTTAAACTCTCCTCTAAACGGTCCATAATTTTGTTACGGTTATGATTTGTGGGGAAATTTTGCAGTTGGCAGTTAACGAACTGGACGGAACTCTTTACGTGTAACTTCTAAAATAAGTCTCTTAAAATAGTTCCCTGCTTTAACTCGCAAAGGCTAAATAATGAAAAATTCTGATGGCGAACAGTGCGCGCGGTTAACCGTTGATAAATTCTTCAAACTTTGCGCATTTATTTACACGTACTTCGAGAAGGCCTGCATTTATTTTTCATGCGGGAATATTAGTTTACCGAAGAAACACGCGAATCGAAGGGCTTCGGTGGACAAAAATACGGGCTTTCGGCGTGCTCGCCTTTTCAGATTTCATTCGGCCAATACAAAAACATGATATCGTATCGCGCTCGGTACGAATACTACGGTCGGAATTACAACGAAAAAATATATTGGATATCAGCTTTTACGTTAAAACGTGATAGTCAAAATACAAAAAATAGTGATCCGGATGCATCATACCGGGCGAAGAAATTTTTGTAAGTATCGATCGAAGTTTGGAAACAATAGTTTCGAGGGAAAATGCTTTATAAATTCAGCGACTCAAAAGACCAAAAGCTGATACGTATCAATTTCAATTTATACTTGAAGCTCCAAGAAATCGCAATGACGAAATAATAGATCTATTCCCCTTTGAAATAGGAAAAAAATCTGGGCTTCCAATCTAGCTGGAGTGAAACACTGGAACGCGATCGATCCGCTTCGAGACCGAGCCGTAGATTTAGGGGACCTTAAATATTGAAGAATCCACGTGTCGTATCGCGTACGTGTCCTTCCCGGTGCGATGCGAATTTCCTCGTAAAAGTAGAATCTCTGCGAACGTCGACAACGAGCGAATCGAGCATCCGACACGGGCGTAATGAAAACAACATTTTCGTTTTTGACTTTCAATTGTCTGCCGGAGGTCCGGCCACGTTGAGCCCTCGTTCAAAATGGATTTACACAACCGCCAATATGGACGTGGCGCGGTTTATCGAGCCCGCTGTTCCTATCTGGACGGATTTGTTAATTTAAAAGGTAATATCCGATAATCTACGTTGCATACGCCAGTCCGCGAACTTCCGTTCTGTACCACCCCCATTTTCGTTTTTTGTCAATGTTCGAACATTCGAGGTTCTATTGTCGCGTCTCGATAAATCTCCACTTTTTTTTCACTTGGGCGTTCATGTTTTTCGTCTCGAAGCGCACAGGTTTCCCTAGCACTTGTTGTAACTTGGAATCAAACGCTATGAGTCAACCCTTTCGCTGGGGAATTCTATACGTTTTACTTTTAGAAATTGTATCGCATTAAACTATGGTTGACCATTTGTCTCGTCGCATGCGATGTTCATTCTTTTTAACGTACGATATTGCGAATCTCGATATTAATACCGCAAACGAATTATCGTTCCAGTTACGGGGTGATCTAACAGAGGTGGATCTAAAACTGGAAATAGAATTTTGAATAGACTGTAGTGTCCGCGCCTCCCATACCCAACAATAAGGAGTCAAATAGGAACACGAAACGTAGGCTACGGGATTGGTCTTGTAGGTAAAGCGGTCGACTGTGGATCCGAGGATCGTGGCTTCGAATCCCCGTGCCTCATTTTTCGTTTAGACTCCTACAAGACTTTAGCGATTCAATATTTCCGAACACGAAAAGTTGAGACTAAAATTGAAATAAGTAATCGTGAGGTATTTTTCTATATTTTAATATAGAATAGACATTCGATAGATATAGAGGATATGTGTATTCATGGGACTGACTGTGTATACCTATATCAGACTAGAGTCGAAAGGGTCAACAAAGTTTATACTTTTTCCAATTCTTTTATTAAGGAACGCCATTAATTAACTAAATTCGCTAACTTAAGTGAGTTCTAAGTAATCATATCTCGACGAGAGATCCTCGTGGTATTATAATTGTCTTTTTGGTTCGCGTCGTTCGAAGCGTCTCTTTTGTCCAAACTAATGGACGCACGGAGACGGAGACGTACACGCGACACAAAACCGTCGTAGTATTTTACTTAAGTTCGACCATTCGACTCGGGGGCGACCGGCTTGCAGCGAACGACGAACGAGTATTTATTGTCGGCGGACACGTAACGTCCACTTTCGGCCAGAGAAACTTATCTCGGACGAAGTTTACTGGCACCGGGCGAACGGAGAAAAGTTGGCTGCCAGGAGGTTACACAGCGCACGGTAACAATGAACTGGCTGGGATCGCGATAGACGGCCCACGAAGTCCCGCGACGGTCTCCCTACCTCGACTTTTCTACCACCAGATAACGTTCCCGCGAATTTTTCAAATTTTATTCCGTCCTGTCTCCGTCGCGAAGCGTGTTTCTTCTGATGGAAATATGAACCGAAAGCTGCCCTTACAAGAACTCCTTGTTAACTAAACGGTTCTATGATTTATTTCTTTTTCTTCGCTGCGTGTGCTTCAACCCTCCGAGGTCCATGTATTTTCGATCTTTCATTAGCGATTTTCTAGGCAACGCGGAACGTTTCGCAAAAATTGTAAGCTTTTGAAGTATACGGGAAATATTTGTGTTAAACGTTTGGCACTTGGGGAAAAAGCTCAAAAATATTCAGGATTGTTTTGGCCCGAAAGGCAATGTTCTCTCCGAATTAACAACTTTTATTTTTTTCGCTATCAATTTGACGCTCGAATGCCTGTCGAGCGTCCACTCTTCCATTTTTTTTTTGGAGGAGCTGATGCCCCCACCGAATTGTTTTACGTATTTCGTCGGGGCTTTTGCCGTGATTTCCTTTTTATTTCTTTTTTTTTTTTTTTTCATCCACTCGCACCGATGGCATTTTAATTCCCCGAGTTTTGCCCGGGATTGCATTTTCGATTTAGTTTGCACGCGGTGCCCCGAAAATATTTTCAATCGTTGTTCTTTTTGTACGAAATTTCTGCACGCCGGTGGGCGTCCGTCTGTTCAATTACGAGCCGCGTCTCGGTACCATTAAATTGTTTAATTTTTCATCGAAGGATCGCAATTTTCGACTCTCGCATTTGCTATTGTTATTTTTAGAGTACGTTCTCTGAAACCGACGAGATTAAACGCAGCCACAGAATCACTCTATCTACCGTTTCTATGAATTTCTGTTTATCAGAGTCTACCGTTTTCATATACAAAATTTATCCCAGACCTTTCAGCTATCTTTCAGATATCTCGCGACTAGTGCCAGCAGGGGAGGTTCGCTCTTAAGAAGCGGGTAAGTTCTGAGATCGACTCACCTTTTGATCCTTCTGCCAGATGCATTGACCTCTCTTCCCAAGCACGCGACAGATCAGCTTGGCGTCCTGGCCAGGGTTCACCTCGGTGTACTGTGGCGTCTCTTCGAATTGCTGAATGCCGTGGGATACTGAAACCGAATAACAAGGAAAGTCGTTACGACGAGTCGTGCGAGGCGAATAGTGGGGGAAGGTTTATTAGCGGATAAATTCGGGAAATTCTCGCGTCAAGGGAAAGTTTTATTTTGAAGCGGGAAGATAACGGTTCGACGAGTTAAGACGCGGGCACGGTCGGCTATTAAAGCAGGCCGTTGCTCATCAAAGTTGTTATTTAATTCGCAACTTCGGTAAATTCGTTTATCACCCCACGATCCGTTTGCTCGATCCACGGTGATTCGTCTGCCCAGATCGCCGATAAATTCTATCAACTGGATAATCGCGTCGTAAACGATGCACCATTGGGGGAACGAATAACCAAATTGATCCAGAGTAAAGTCATCTCTGGGAATTAGTTCTGAGAAAACGAACAGTTCACACGACTCCGAAGACTAAGGAAATTGTATAGAAGTAGTAGCAGTTAACGTCCATTTCGTGTGACGAGTTATCAGGGTGGTCTCTTAAAATGAAATAACGATCCTACAAAATCGTTTACCTTACCGCGCAAAGCGTGAACATTCTCGCGTATATCGAATTTCCCTTTACACCAATCTCCAAATTGAAACTTTCGTCGAACACGTTTGGAAGATAGAATCGATATCGAAAAAGCTTATCGAGCTGGCTATCGCGGCCTGGCCAGTTCCCTCGCATCCCGCGATGGCAACAGCATCGATACGTATCTCCGTTGCATTTAATCCGCGAGAATGCCGGCAAAGAGGCCATTTCCAAAATGTCTCAAATCCATTGAATACGAGATTTTGTACATAGAAATCGAGTCGAACTTCCTAAATAAGCCCCAAACTCGATAACGAGAATTATTATTTTTCGTCGGGGTGAAAATAATCGAGCATCGACCGTCCAATGGTCAAGACCGTTCGGAGGGAATCTCTTCGAATAACCGCGGTTTCGTCGGCCGTCGGAGGCGAAAGTTATGCGTGGTCGTGCATATGGCAGCCGAGGAATAAAATATACGGCGGTGCGCAGGCCGAGGGAGAGAATACGATATACGCCGAGTCACCAATAACGTACTTGTGCGATTAAAAACTGTCACGGGGGTCGACGATATATTGAAACTAGTCGTTTTACCGTTTTTTCCTCTCTTTTTGTTTCGCGATTCCTCTTCTCCCCTCGACCGTCGCTGTTTCATTTAGCCGGGAAGAAATGTGTACTAACGTTCATTATTCAAGAGATTCCGTCCAGGCAGTATTCGGTCCGGGGGGAAAATAAATTAAACCGAAACGTGGACCAACCGCGGCTCTTTTTATTTTCGAACGTTCCTTGAACGAGCCTCGTTTGTACGCCCGAGGAAAATACATCCGCGCAGTTCCGCGCCGTTGCACGCCCCACGGAATCTAATTAAATGGAAAATTAGGGAACGCGTGTGCATTCGATCGCTCGAACGAACCTTCGTGCGATCTTTCCTCCTTGTATGGGGGAAACGAGGAGGGACCATTGACGTTTGCTTGGAAATAAGGTCTAATAAAAATTTTCGATTTTTGTTTCCTCCCGAAGATGGTTCAAACGGGGACGAAACGTCGAGTTAAGTGTGCTATATTGGATCAAATGCTCTAGAAAGCTCAGTTATCGTACTTCGAGACATGTATCATCCCTCTTAACGTAAAAGCAGCTCTGTAGCTCGAGTTCGTAGGAGGAACTGCGCGTTTCATCCGCGACGGGCGTAACTATTTTTTCAATCGACAGGTAGAAGCGGAAGCGCTGGAAAAACGTTGTCCTTTTGAATTATCGTCGCGCGTACCAACGCAACGGATCGATGTAAATGCGCTGGAACGGTGACCGGCTTAACGGGGACTCTGTTTATCGGAAAATTGTCGGCTACGGTCCGCCGTTCCGAAGAATCCGCTCCTCGCGTTCCGTTCGCTCGTCGACGACCAATCCCTGCCAGCGTCGCCGCCAAACAGGAGTTAATAAACGGTGTCGCGGACGAGTAATTGTGTAGGTGCCCGTCTAGCACGCGGAACAGTGAACATTGCTGGGGAAAAATCGTGGCTGCTTCGAGCTACAGGAAGAA
Source organism: Hylaeus anthracinus (assembly GCF_026225885.1). Lineage (NCBI taxonomy): Eukaryota > Metazoa > Arthropoda > Insecta > Hymenoptera > Colletidae > Hylaeus > Hylaeus anthracinus. Next base: position 4,799,148 of record NW_026534348.1, on the reverse strand, counting down.
AAACAACTCGCCGATCTCCCCATGACTTGAGAAACTCTCGAGCTGCGTCGAAATCCCCTCGCATTACCACTGTTCTTCCACTGGGAAAGAAACGCGGCACAGAAACAAGAATCCCCTTCTATTGGGTGCGCTAATTGTTCTGCTAATTCTTAATCTTTAGCTGTTTCAATTGAATTTCTTGGCTTTATGGGAAATTATTTCTGATTTTATTTTCTATAGCATGTATTAGGTCTACCGGAAAGTTCTGTCCATTCCGGTTACAACAAGTTTCAACGAGTATGCGCGCATTCGTTAAAAATGATATATAAATCGCAACCACGCTGGCAACATGTCGTAAATAATGATAAAAATTATATTATTCAATAAAATTTATTCAAGCCGTGAGAAATTTATTATTTTGTTTTATTCTAAAAACGGACAGAACATTCCGGTAGACCTAATATGATGATCGAACGAATCCTCTTTCTTAGTGCTCCAGGATAACGAGAATCTTCCTTGTAACGGCGAGAAGATTCTCTCAGGCGAAGGAGTTAGCTGTTTTTCGAGGAGTAATTAGGTGAATGGAGTTTCTTTCAGTGCACACGTCCGAGAAAACTCGGGAAATCTCGGACGATCTGTGAGATGCTCCCTCGGGACGCTCGTGAAATATTTAAGGATATTTGTAAGGAGTCGGCTGGGAAGTGACGTCGTTACCGCGACTAATGCCGATAATTAATAACCTTGGACACTTTGGACAAGATTTTCCGAAAGTAATTCCTGGCTCGTTAACGAGGACGAGATACGAGGAATATCGGAATAGAATTTGCTCTTCTTAATTAATTGGTACTGGGATCAGATTCCTCTCTTCCAAAATACGTTACAAGTTGACGTAAATACATACAAAAAAAAAGAGAAAAAGATGAAGTCTTCTCGAACAAGGTTCCCCGCAGGGAACACTTTTGTCTCAGCCTCTGGATCGATCGGATTTCTGATGGAAAGCAGTTTGGTGGTTGGAGGGAGGATTGTAATAAGTGCTCTGTGATCCGTAATTTCTGGGTGACCGCTGGTCGGAAACAAATTACGAATCGTCGACGATGTCGAAAAGGTCAGCTCTTTAGCCGATCGGACACGAGAAGCGGCTGTAATTGCTTCGTAATCCGCGGGCACAATCGAAACCGAGTCGGGCCGGGAGAGTCGCTTGGCGTGAAATTGCTCGCATTGGCAGCGTTACGTGGTTCATTCCTAGACATGGTTCCGGCTTTTTGCTCATTCAATCGATACGGAGCGCGCCGGGTATCGATAAGATTAACTTCGAAACTTTTTCCTTCGCGCCGCCGCGCCTGAAACAACGCCGAAACAACCCGGTTGACGCGATCCTTTCGCTCGATCGTCGACGGAACGTTTACGCGACTCGATAACCCTCGTAATCCCTCGAACTGATCTATTCCAAGCACTCAAAAAGGATGGCTTTAGGTAGACAACGCGAATCGACTAAACGTCTCTGGTGAAACGCCGCCCATAAGTCACCCCCGGGACACCCGATCGCTTAAATTCGAACGAACCGTAACGAAATGGGTAAATTTGTTCGATCGCCAGCAACGAACGTTCGTTGTCAAACAGAAATTAATTTGAAACTTTCAATTTCCGAAGTTCGAAACTTCGGATTTCAGAAGTTTCGAATTTACGTCTTCCGAAGTTTGAGCCTTCGTATCGGAGCCTGTTCGGCGATGAACTTTTTGATTTTATTAACGCACTTGGAATCCGATGGGGAACGAGGAAGCGCGTGGAAGGTGTTACCGATTGATAAGCCTCGGTCGCACGTGGCCGTCGCAAAACTTGATTAATACGCACGGTTCAACGATTCGAGGAACGACCAATCACACGCCGCCTGACCGGTTTAGTTCCCGCGGAAAACCGGATGAGAGATTAATAATTGGACGATTCAGAAGCCAATCAGTGGGAAGCAACGAGGCGGAAAACCGTAATGCGGGCACCCGAGCACCGAAAGCGCGTCGAGAGATCAAGAGGGGTGGTTCGAGGCTCAAAGGGATGGGATCCACGCCAGCGAGAAAGAAACATCGTCGCTACTAATAACGGGATAGAGCATTTTATTGCGCGATGCTCGCGACAGCGTATTGATTTACTCGCTCGGGGGAAGAAGCTTCGTAAATTTACCAGCACGCGAGCCGCCCAGCGTCGCGAAATCCGCTCGTACCGCTCCCGTGGGAACACCAGCGTTTAGCCGTTTATGCTTCTACTACATTTAATTCACCGTCTGCGCCAGCTACCCACCGCGAGGCGAAAGAAATGAACGAGAACTTTTTTTTATCCGGCGAGATTTTATCGCGAAACGCCCGGGCACTTGCCCTTAGAGCACGCCACGAACTCGAAGTTCTCGAGATTATTTTCATGCGCGACCCTATTTACCGCATTGACTGCCGAGCCGAATTTACGAGAACTTTCCTACCCTCCACTTCATTTTTTTTTTTTTTATCGTTTACTTCGTTTTCAGAGTGAAACATCTTTTTCTACTAATTAAAGTTCGTGCCCGTTTGCGGACGGTAAATCGTAACGCGATTAAATCGAGGATGAAGTCAGAAAACGTTTAATGAAATAATTAGGCGGTACGCGCAATTTCGTGTTTCTCGGGATTTTCGTTTAAAATATAAAGGCGTTTTGAGATAATATCTTTCACCGAGACTATAGAAGAATTGAATAAACGTTTTTCTAGCGGCACTGTGCGAAATTCTATAAGAGAGATCGTTATATTCGTGGCTACGGACAGGAGCGCAATTAGCGATTCGATCGTGTGCCAGTCGACAGGTTTCGAATCTACCCTGAATGCCAAACCTGTTGCAAAAGTCCTCCGCCTCTATCGCGTATCCATCGAATGAGGGATCGCTTCGTCGCCCCTTTCATCTTTAACCCACATCTAGAGAAATATCGCGATTGCCAAAGGGCAAAGTTCACGGCTCGGAACTCGTCTACCGCATCGATTTTATAGGAAACTGCTTCAAATATTTCGTTAAATGATTCCAGCAGAAATATTCCGGATTCTATTAATTTCACGAGCCTTGGCGTCGAGTAACAGGCCAGAACTCGGCGGGATTCTCGCGGCAGCTTTTATCTTCGCGAGTAGACGAAAATAAGTCCTTGGTAGGTCTCCGGGATGCATAATTCAGCGAGGAAGTTACATCGTAACTTCGGGCAAGGTCTTTGTCTCGGCGTGAATCACGGCTATAAATTATTTTCGCCCGGTCCGTACATAGCTTATCGAAGATCCCCCCGGAACAAGACTTTAGACACCAATGACTTTAGACTTGACAATTATTAGACATTTAATTGAAGATTCTGAGGTTAGAATTAGCGATAACAACTGATCGTAAACATTGCAAGCCCGCTGATTTATATACTTTTCAATTGTCCCGTTCGTTTCGTTTTGCCCAGCGATGTTAACCGTTCTCTTCTCGATCTTCGACGGGTCGTTTGGCCCATTGGACAAGACGTGCGCTCCCCGCGGTAATCGATGGCCGAGTAATTAACAGGAGCTGCAACGATACGTGATCATGCGTTGCCGTAAATCCACTCCCGTAAACTGACGCGTGTCCGACTCACTCAAGATCAGATACGTCCGTTCAGGTACCGCGCACGGGTGCATCGAAACACGCGGCGGTCATGCAAATGCCGCCGTGATTTATTTCCGTTTCCCCCGTATAATTCTCCGTGACGGGCAATTATCATACTTATTCCTCGCTGACGTCTACCGGATAATTAACAGCGTGCGAACGATTAGTTTTTACTGCTCGACCGGCATTGTTCAGATCGCGTATGGACATAAATCGCATTCTCGAAAGATTGAATTCGAACTATCTATAAATTTGATAAAACCGGGGGTAACCCTATAGCCCACAATCGACTCTTGTTCGTTAATGCTCGAGAGGGATGGTTTACATACTCGTAGCTACTATAATCTTATCTATGGTCTAAACACTCGTTGCAACTGGCTCGGACACGCGATCTAGATTCAAGTGTACGAGTGTCCGGTTACTCGGATCCTCAAGAACTCGGATATCCGTAAATCCGAGGAGCAGTAACAGCCTCGCTTTGTATGGAGTAGTTCATCGTAAATACGAGGAGGAAAAGCTCGATCAGTTGCAGTTTCTCGTCCCGTAATTCGACCAGATTTTCGTCCAGAAATCGCGTCTGGGACAGGGCATTATCGACGAACATATGTATTTATTGGCATTGTTTTGGAAAGACTATCAGACGGTTCCCAGATTTACAGTCTCTGGCTGTATGTAATCCAGAGACCTCCGTCGGTTAGAGACTCGCGACGGATGAGATATATCCCGGCTACTAGGCGCAATAGAAATGGACGTGATTTATCCGAGTTTCCGCGCCGTCTAATGGCGCTATGAAGACAAAGTTCGTGGGCTTGGACGATCCCGCGACGGGAAACGGGTCGATTCGTTCCCATTCGACGAATCAGCTTCGAAATCGTCGCTGCGTCCAACAATTTTCGAAGACTATGCTTCGTTAGGATGTTCAAGATCGGTGCACCCTCGATTTATGTGGTCTTCATGTCTGTACGTAGCTTCAACGCAAGGTATGGTGACAACGCAACGCGAGGTCTCATCCTCAGTTTTCTAACCAATTTCACGTGTTTAAGGCGACGAGGAAGACGCACCACCGTAAATCGTATCAATTTATTCCAATCTCCGCGGTGGCTAATGGGACGAGGGGTCCTTGCACTCTCAGCGAGTCTCTCTCCTCCTAGCAGTTCCTTTTACGGGAGAAAGACGACCATTGGGGAAACTACCCTTGCTCTCTAAACGAGGGTTAATGAGCCACCGGCGAGACCTTCGTTCCGCCGCAATATTTTATCGTTTATTTTTGCGCTCGTTACACCGAGCCCCGTGTAAGAATCCATCTGTAGCCTCGGAAATCACCCCTCGGGTCTACCACCTAGTCGCTACGCCACCCTCGCAAAGAATAGACCAGTGTAATTCGTAGACTCTGGTTCTCTTGTGACCAAATAACCTCGAACTCCCTTTTTCCGTGAATCTCGGTTTCTATTTCTATTTTAAAAGATGCTTGCAGCAAAGTTTTCAAGAATCCATGACTTCTCGTTTCCAAGGACAGTGTCCAATACTTTAGAAAACACTGATTCGAGGGAAGGGGTAGTCGGTCACGCGGTTTACTGGACCGGAATATGAACGTGGACCTTTCGTTTGCCGGACGACTGCTCAAACCGATTCAGTTATCCAGGTCGCCAAGATTTACGCTCCGCAGGCCCCGCACACGAACGACCGCCGCAATTTTCGAACGATACGCGCTGGTCGAGCATTTTTCGCTGTACGACACGCGAATATACAAAAAATTAATTTAAACGATTCGCTATCTTAACTATTCTTACGCGTATTAGGCGGATCGGATATAATGTCGTTTCTGCGAATCGGAATACTTGTTTATCATTTGTTAGCTCGTTGATTTTTATCGATCCGTTATTGAAAATTTGCACACTATATGACGAAACCCTGTCGATAACGAGGGTGATTACATAAAATGTATTTGTTTGAATTTAACGTAAAATTCCTTGCACCACAAAGTTCATCCCACGTGCAGGCCAATAAGAATCCGATAAATGAAATAAAAGAGCCCGTCCGAACTCCATTTCATATCGCAAATGTACCTCGGATCTTTTCGCTCGTAGCTCCTCTGGAAAACTTCCGGTCTGTGTTGTTTTAAGACTGGCGAACTTTTCCGTTTTGAGTTCTCCGAAGTCTGAGCTCCCTCTCCACGGCCGAGTTCGGCCGCCCTTTTAATATCCGTGAAAGATTTCAGGACGAACGATATGGGCGCCTTTCCGCGCGATCTTGCCCGACCACCGGTCCATTAACTCGAATGAAGGCAAACACTGGCACGAAAGACTTCATCCTCGATCGCATACCACGAATTCCAGCCAGTATCCAGCGAATTCCGCGTGCACCGCGACGGATCGATGAACCGTGGATGCGACCGACGCCGACCAACGCCGCCGCGGCGTAGCTCGTCGATGGTCACGTTTCACAATTTATCGTTACCATTACCGTGAAATATGCGCCCCGTAGCCGGTGTTGCGGCCGAAGGAAAAGGTCACCCGACGTGTACGACGATAAACCGAACCCGGCCGCGTTTGCACTCCACTTCCATTTTGTTCCGAAGACCTCAGCGCCGCGAACGTTGTTACGAGAGTGACCTATCGCCTGGTAGCCGCGGGATCTCGCGAAACGGAGACGATATACCGATCTCCATAAATCTCGGCCAGACGCGAAAATTGGTGCGTCGTTCGCGAGGGACGAATGAATTTTGAAGAGGTATTTATATCTTCTCCACTTGCAAACTAAATCTTTCAAAGATACGTGTTACTAAATCCACCAGTTGCCCTATTTATTATCATTATTATTATAAAAGGTTATACTGGGATGCCCAGCTCAGGGACACCGAGCTTTCGTCTTTTCTCCCAGTTAGTCCTCTGACGTGAATGTGAATACCATTCAAATAGTACACAAAATACATATTTCACTCCTCTACAATAATTTACCATCTCCTATCATCCCACAAGACGAATCACGACATTTGGCGGTTGAAGTAGGCCGAACTAAAAAACAATTAGCGCAGGGAGCCTGGGGTCACCGCGAGCGGGAAAGGGCCGCTACCGAAATTTAATTTTCCCACGGGAACGGTTGTCCTCTTTTCCTTTCCGCGAACACTGTAATATTTCATCCGAATTTTCGCGAGAGACCGGTCCGTCCAGAGGAACGCGGATTCTCGCGCCTCGCGCATACACGAAGAGCCGAGTGTAATTCGCGTGGCGAGCGTGTCTGGACCAGAATCGAAATTCCACGGATATATCTCGGCCGCGGAAACGGACAACGAGGAGATCGCGAACTAGAGAGAGAAAAAAGGCGACGTCAGTGAAGACGCAGCGTAGGTAGCGGGAAATCCTTGCGGGCCGAGCCGTTTTCATCAAACCGCCGCGCGACGCGATACGCACAATAAAATCAGGGAAAAAGCCAATGGCGTTCGCGACCCAGTTTTTCCAGTCGAATCGGCTCGTGCGTTTTCGAGAGAACCAGAGGGAGAGCTACGCGGAGAATGGGAACGGTGTCGTGGAAAAGTCGCCTCCATCGACGTTGGTTTCGATTTTCGGTTGGCCTGACGCGGCAACCGTCGACGAGGTCATTTTTCCGCTTAATGTTTTCGACGTTTCCCGTCCAACGTTTCCGGCCAGGTTGGAGGTGTGAATTACGATCACCTGGAGTCTAGACTTTTTCGACGCTTCGCGGACGCCACTGCGGCTGGACTAAGGGCTGGTTAGGAAAGGATCAACTTGGGAGAATCGATCAACCGACGGAAGAGGGTCCAGGAATTACACCGCCCGCTGGGTGTTTGCAGAGTGGAACATCTGGATGCAATGTGTCCTTTGTCTCGTGGACCCCGTGCGGCTATCTCGGGGATGATATGAGTGGTCGCGTCCATTTTCTTGATAGGAACCCTTTTTACCACAATTAAACCGACGAAAGAAAATTATTTCATGCATAGAAGTAGCGTAAAATTCAAGGTTTCTTTTACCCTGTATTCATTGTGTTGATACATACGTGACTCGAAATAAATATTTCATACGACTCGAATAGATGAATTTTTGCTGATAATTCGAGCCGATCCAACGACTTATGGACCGCGAGAGCAACAGACAGCCGACGAGGTGGTTCCAGGAAAGAGGCGAAACGAAGAGGGATCGGCGTGGGACTGCATGTAATTAACAAGCTCAGGCATTAAGCTCCACTCTGCGTGATGAGTCACGTAATTCAAAGCATAATGCGCGGGGTATCTATACGCGTGTGTATCGAGTTGAGCCATCAGGCATCCATCGTACCTGGATGCGAGCAGCCAGGAACCAGCAGCGCGATGCCATCGGAGTAGACGCGACCACCGCATCGGTATGGTATGCATATGCAAACGGCTCGCTATTTATTGCATGTTTCATCGAGAGCTACATCTGCATCGAGGGAACGGAATATCTTCGACCGTCCGTTTCGGCTCTCTGAATATTCCCGACAACGACGGGGCACTGAAAGAACCGGAAGTCCTGGACCGATTCCTAGTCGATTCTTTCTTTCACTGTGAAACTATGTTACACGGTTTAAAATGTATACAAGAGGAGATCGAAGCGTAGCGGGGAAACTGGTTGCTGGTGAGGATTTGTATCGCACGAAGATGCTTAACGGTTCGAGGAACTTACAATTTACTTCAGAGGAACTTGGAATTTACTTAGCTTTTTTATTCGACCTACGTGTGCATCGTGCTATTTCTCTAAAAAATCCTTGGTTTCCCTTCATTTACTGACAGGACTTATAAGTTTTTGAGTTATACATAATGTAAAATTTAATGTAATAATTTGAAATCCTGTTGGGAATTTCAAGACCCAAATTGCTTTCCATGTAATTAATAATCTCGGTAATAACTTTTAATGAAAATGTGCTATAGGGCAATTTGCATACATCCGAACTAAATATTTAAAAAGGTTAGAACAATATTTAAAAATTTTCGAGAATATCAGTAAATGAAGGGTTAACGACTTCAATAGCCTAGTAAAATTCTGGGTAACAAAGAATAAAGCAACGTTTTAAATACAAACGGGAGCCTCTGTTCACTCGAAAGCTACAATATCGTTACAGAAGGGTCGTCGAACGAACCCAACCCGGAATTGTAGACACGAGGAACGACGTCCGCAATCGTTTCCGTAAATGGGTAGACAGAACTTCGAATCGTATCAGACCGAAGGAGCATTCGGTCCCTCAACGCCTAGGTTGCCATATTTATGCACGTTTACGAAGGAAATGGGATAGAAATCTGGCCCGTTTGGCAATCATTCCGCGAGGCACTCGATCGACGAAGAGAGTCGAAGCCGATAATAAAATCGCGGCGCATGGGAAAGCGGCTTATTGGGAGTACTCGTTCCGCTCCGTTTCGGCCCGCTCGTCGAGAAAACGTTCGCGAATGTACCTGAAGGGTCGAATAGTTGAAGAGCGCTTCAGAAACGTATAAATTTCACCGCGCGGCTCGATGATTTCGAACGTCCCGACGCGATCCAAGGGTAAAAAGCCCAAGAGAGCACGCTACTTCCCGCGACTACGCTTCGAAATCACGCCCCGACTCCTCCTTTCCCTACAATACCGTGTCAGCGTGCCTAGTCTCGTTTACGATCTCTGTTTTATTAATCGCAACGAACTGGTGCTGGATGACACTAATCCTACTAATTTCAAATCGAAGGTGTATGACGTTCCGCGCGGTTTGAAACGAGATTGATAGGACAACTCTAGGTTCGTTCGCGACTCACTCCCGGCAAATTTCTAGCTGCACTTTTTTACGATATTACCCCGTCGAACTGATAGTTTCTTGATCGAAAACGTCACTCGTGCGGCGGAATGAAAGCGAACAACAATTGATACGATCGAATCCCGCGGTGACGCGCAGGGATAACAATCGGGGCATTTTCGAACGAAAAGGCTTAAAAGATGATCTCTCCGCGAGATCGTGGTGCCGCGTGAACGAATAGACCTAATCGAAAAATTAATCTCCAAAGAGAGACGATGTACAACACTCGAGAAATTGGGAGTTGATCGTTACTTGGTCTCTCAGATCCAAATGGTCCCAAGCCGTGCTAAAGGGATACAAGCTCTGATATTATTTTTACTCTCCACCTAGGCAGTGGTCTGCGGAGCCCGGCCGTCCAATGGCGAGGGAGTTTGTATTCGCGGGACGTAAAGCAATCGCGGAGCAACATTCTAGTAAAATACGTTCCCCGGGAAGGGTGGTTCGACCGAGGGTCTATGAGACGTGGGAAATGGGAATATTCGATCTTTGTCCGAGTCACAAAGGAATCCCCGCCGCCGGAAGCTGGAAGGGCCAGATACGAAACGAGGACGAGAAGAGTAGTCGCGCATGCCACCGCCGCACCACCAGGAACCACCACCCCCCGGAGATTCGTGGTCGCGACCCCGTGATCCAAAGCTGCTGCGGCGCGCCCGTACGTGACGAAGCTCGACAATAGTGGCTGTGATTCTGGCTCGCGCGTGTCCTACGGTTTGTCTCCTAAATCAGCCCTGATATACGGAGGTCGTCGGGAATCCTGGATGCGTCGCACATTTTTCGACCCTTTCGCGACACAACACAACCCCCGCGCGCGACACGTACGACGCCGTTTTTATTTCGCTCAGCTGCCACCGCTGGCGCGAGCAAACAGACGCTTTGCGTCGCTCGCTGGACCAAAGTGCTCGTAAACACGACAAAGGGACTTCGCGATTGCTACTAGAGCTTTTTCAACGGAAACCGTAGCGAGCCAACCGTGTAAATAAATGTTGGGATGCCAGGTTCGACGCTCGATCGCTTTCGTGGATGATAATCGGGAATATCGAATCGTTCGACTTCGAGAGAATTTATATACGATAAACTTTACAGTGTCGAGTATTTAAAGAAAGAAGTCTTGTTTGATCTGGAATGATTTTTTAATAAAAAAAGAAAAAAATGTTTGAGCGTCGATCCCTACCGCCACATGATAGTCCCAGGACTCTTCGAAGCGGCAGAAGCGAAAAACTTTGCCGCGCTAAGAAGAGTGGTGTCGTCGATGATGCTCGTCCGTAACGGAGTTTCACGGGGATGGTAATACTCCCGGAGTTTATACGCTCGCTCGGAGAATCTGGGAACTTTGGCATCGCGAGGGTGGAAAAAACCCGGCTATACGTATAACAAGGATCGTCGTCTCGCGACACGATTCCGGTACATAATGTATCGCGCCGTGTCGCGAGATTTTTCACTTGCTCGGCGAGAAAACTTTCGGCTGTTCTGTTTTATATCTTTTATATGTCTTTTTAGGTCGGATAATCCAAGTTTAATCAGCGAAACTACGCCCCGAACTTCCTCCACCAGTGTTATCTCGAAAAGTACCGAAGGTACCAGGAACATTTTTTAATAGATTCTGTAGTGGGATAAAAATCTGTTGTCTCGTAATTAGACATACAAAACTGTATTCTTTGGTGAGAAATTTCTCGGCTATGCGACGAACGAGCCGTTCATCGCACAAATCGATTAACACCATAAAACAAAAAGTTGAGAAATGCCATGAAATAATGTACATTGGCCTCTGACATGAATTATTTATTATTCAATGCCCAAAAAAATGTTGTCGTTTAATGATGTTAATGGTGTTCACGCAGTGAACGGCTCAAATATAGAATCGACAATGTCTACTTCTTTATTCTCGCGGTCGCGTAAGCCTCCCTACACCCTCAATCATTTAGAAGCAACCCCAAAACAGAAAAATCTTCTCTTTTTCTGGACTTTTCGCGGTCCCAAAATGTCGCAGTGTTAATCAGCCCGTCACAGAACTCGTCGGATCGTTGCGGCAGTGAAATTTATCATAGGAACGCGTCTAACTGTGCGCAGATATACGGGACGTGCGGTTCTGCGTGTCGGTCGTCCCAAAGCGGTGCTGGACGAGCTTTAATAGCAATGTACAGTCGCCGTGGGTATAGCACGATCACGCGTGCTGGCGTATTCCAGCCGGGAGGCGTGAACGAACCACCCCGACCCGCTCCCCGAGGTAATTAATATTAAGTATCGAAGTAGAACAGCCAGGAGACTGCGGGATCACGGTCTGCCAGAGCTGGACCGTGCCACTGCGTCGATCGCGGTGACAGATGTGTCGCTAACTGATCGCTTCGTTATGGAAATGACGTTGGACCAACCCTTTTACATCGCGAAGCTCGCGTAAGCAGTGATCGAAAGATGCGTTGGTTGCATTTGTAAAAATCGATAGTGATTGTACGTGGACCAAGGTTTAGTTGCTAATCAACATAAAAGAAGAAACGTATTGACAATATAGCACGATATGAGCTAATTATAAACTGTGCAAATAACTAATCGCGTATCAAGAAGACCAATCGCGATTTATCGGGGAAAGGGATCGATTGCGTGCCTCGTTCAATTTAGACGTCGCGATGCTCTTCGTACCGTTCGTAATCCCAGGTACGCGCAAACAGGGTCGCAACGGAGTTTGAAGAGATACGATTGGTTTGCTGCGGTGGCAGGACGTTCCCGTACGAATCGAATGGGTCACCCCGAATGGACGTGCAGAGGCGATCTATAGATTATTCGTGTACACAGGTCGGTACACACGCGGCAGGCTTAACGACCTGGTCACGCGCGCGGATATTAATTCCGTTAAATCGCACGGATAAGCCGGCGACGACGAACCGAGGGAAAAACGTGGAAAATGAAAAACGGGGTCGATGTGTTTCGCGGTCGCTCCGTCGATATTTTGACCGCGAGCGAACGTCCGAATTTATCCTGTCGTCCCTCCCGTTCGGGTGGCTTCGTTAGCCAGATATATCAATTCTATTAGACGCCGCGCGTACTGTTATATCTTTTCTTATTTGTGATCAGTTTCGATTTTACGATAAGTTAGCGTATTTTCCAGACGTTTCGAGGGATGAAAATTCTGACTTTTCACCAAGTGCTCGACAAACCAGGACGAGTAGCGACGAGCGGTCCGACGCTGTCTCCGACGCTAAAACGGAACGAAGAGTATGGAAATCTGGAAGGCCTTAGTCTGAGATCTGGAATAAGTTCCACTGGCGAGGGTACCGCGACAAATGAACCGGGATCACCGCTTTAATCGCGGTGACATCGAAGTAGGGGCGTAGGAATGCCATCTTTTTCACACCTAGAAACTACGATCCTCTTTCGTCGCGCGGCGTAGTCCCACGGATGCTGGGGCACGAAGGAAGAAAGATCATCAGCATCGACGGATGCTTTTAGAAAACCATTAAACCGACAGTTCTCTCCCGATCGTCGTTCGGCGGCTCCTCTTTGTTCCCCTCGATTTCTGTTCGGGCGGAGGGACGAGGAGGAAAAATCTCGAGCACGGTCCGCGGGAGTCGTTGAATATTTATTCAAGCCGCGTTTCCCAGCCTCCGTGGCTCGGGGAAATAGATGGAAGTGCATACGACCACCGCGTACGTGCGCGCTGGGTCGCAGTCGGAATGCAAAATAAAAACGTACGACGTTAACGCACCTCCGTGCCATCGGCTTTTAGCGTTTCTCCTCTCGCGCGTATCCTTATCTTTCGACCGCGACTTCTCGTCCGTTTAGCTTACCGATTCTTCGAGCGCCGTCCTCGCAGGTCTTGCTAGGCGAATCTAATCATCCGTTCCGTTTTCATTTCGAAGTTTCCTCGAAAATTAATCGATATTCTTTTCCACGGAAACACCCGTTCTCGAGGTATACCTTGCGGGGAAAAGTTTTTACCTTGTGAACACTTTTAATTTATAGCCCACCTCTGATTAGAAGAGTACGGAAGCCTAATCAACCCTTGAGCCAATGAGTTCAGACCTGGCAATTTTATAGAAAGATTTATGAACGATTCCGAGCTTACAATTAGCGAGCCTCGTTAAATCGATTTTCTTCGACGAGTCCCAGACTTGAACAAAAAAGGGATCGGTAAATAAATTCCATCCGATTCGGTATCGCGGCACGTCTGACCAACGGTCTTTCTTTCCCCTCGCTCTCTCATTTCTCATCGACGGTTTGGCCAAGCGTTCGATTCGTCTTTTTCCGCGAGCGACGTCCGTTGGAAACTCGCGGCCCGTTAAATCGCGTCCGACCGAGATTTACGATTACCGATTTACGCCCACGCCTTATTTACGATCGACGCCGAATCGACAAAAGGAAATAAAAGGCTTCCTCGAGGCTCCCGAACTCGTGACGCTCGAACATCTTTGTATTCGTATCGTGCCTACGTAAATTTTATTCATACAACGTATCGCGAATGAAAACATACGCGGTACCGTGATTTATACAGTCGCACACGGACGAGTCTTTATTTATTCAAGCATGAACTGTAATGCAATTCCATAATTCAAATTTTTACTTTCGCGCAAACCCTCGGATATGAATTTACTTCTTTGTCTGAAAAGAACGCTCCTCCACGAGTTACTCCGTGTTCCATAAACAGCCGTTTAATTCAAAATCAACGATACCTATGCGAGTTTTAATCATTCGCATTCTTAAGGCGACTGGACGTACAAATTCTGCAAAAAAAAAAAGAGCTTTATTCCGAAACCATTCGACTGGCCGTGTTTGTACTTGCCGAGTCCTTTATCGAGTTAAATTTTATTTAGATAAGAATTCTACAATTTCCTAGCGAAGCGTCGTCGGGGGTGTGTGTGTGTCGTGGAAGGACGTATGGAGGGTGGGCGTCGGTGGTCGGCGGAGGCGACTACAGGCAACGGCTTTTGCCCCCCTTTTCTACTTTATTTGCTTTGCAGTCGCGAGCAGAGAAGAGAAACAGAGAGGGAGCGTGCGTTAGGGGTGGAACGAAAAGAGGTAGGGGCGAGGAACGACATTTTTCACAGAGCCGTGTGCTTTCAACTGTTATTTCAACGAAAATTCGCCAACGGCTCGCCATTGTCCCCGAGCCTGCAGCTACACAGGGGCTCCAGATATTGCCGCGATTTTTTTCCGTGACGCAGCAACGGGGAACGTATGCGCGTTAGTTTGTCGTGTGTTTCCTACGAAATGCAAATGACGCCGGATACCAACCGGTATGGAAAAGGGGAAAGGGAGGGCGAGGGCCGAGTTTGAAAAGATTCGATGCACCTGTCCGCGCTCGTGCTACACCGAGAAGAATGCGTCCTCCGCAGCGAAATAATAGCGTTGCACCTCGAGGCGACGCGTAATAAAATGCTGGAGCAGGTGATCGTTCACCGTTTAGGGCCGACTCTGCCGCCACCGCTAGGAATTTATTAGTCGATGTCCGCGAGTTATCGCGCAAGCCAATATTGTACGCAAGTATTCGCATCGCGACAATTAACGGCAGTCGGGCGCGATTGCCCGAACAACTACAGACAAATTCTCGAGAAATAACGAAGGAAAGTCAATGTTAATCGTTAGTTTGTCCGTAGTCTCGGGAAGTTCATTTTATTACGATTAGAATGTATTCTATCTTGGCTGGGAAGAATAAAAAACGATATAAGTCTTCCAGCAAAGAAAGAAGCAAGACTCGCAACGAAATTTGCCAACGTTCCAGGATGACTCGGTGGCGGCAAGTTTTAATTGGAAATTACGTGGTCGCGTCGTCATTGTGTTTCCCCAGGATCCAGCCACTTTTTCCGTTTGCCTAGCTCGCGAAACGAGAGGGGTCCCGGACCACCTCCTCGAGAAGATTAAGAGCAAATAAAATCTTTCGTCGACCCTCCAACCTGGTTAACGTCCGCGACCGAAAACGAAAACGCCTCGAACTTCCGACGTTTGCACGCTATTATACAATCGCGGAAGCGTTTCGCCCCCTCGTTTAGGATCCCGTTGGAACCGTCTCAAACGAGCCGCGAAATTTCAAATCCTCGAAAGCGTGGTCGATGTCACGTAGCGGTGGCGTTCGTCGACCAAGGTAATTATATATCAGCGGTAGAACAAATACCTACCGCGATGGAACAGGTCGGCTCGATTCTTACCCAGGAAATCAATCGTCCTGGGAGAATTCTCGGCGCGTCCAAGTAAAATTTAATTTCCTCGAGAAGATCCCAGGACGAAGTAATAGAAAATCTTCCCGACGCGAGAGAGAAATAATCGATATACCCAGGACCGTCGCGAGGCAGTGCCAGAGGAACCAAAGGGCCTCTTAATAGTATGCAAAATTGAATTAACTTCTGCGAAGCTGTGCACTTATTATTGGTGGAATAACGCTTTTTTCGATAATTGGTTACTAGAAAGGACTTCTTTTTGTATTTTCATCTCGGAAATGGATATTAAAAAGTCACCTCTCGCGACTCGGGACTTCAGTTTTAATTAAATCACGAGAATTGTTCTTTTTGCGAAATATTTCTAATTTACTTGTGATCAAGAAATTACAATGACTCTCGGTTTTCTTGCATACCTTTTTTTTTCATCTTAAATTCCAATTCATTCCCCTGGGAATAACACAATCAACGAACTTGACATCTCGAAACACTTTATAAAAATTGTTGCCCCAAAAATGTTGAAACAAATTTTTGATCACAATGGAAAACAAACCACACGGGGTGGATTCGGACGGAATACCTAAGGACGGCCCTGGATAGAACGAGCGGGTTGGTTTCCTCCTTTCTTCCGACGTCGACGTCGCCTTCGTTTCGCGAGCCTTGATTCGTCTCTGACTTTATTCCCTTCCGTTCTCCACCGAGAATCAAGCGTTACTCGATTTGCTTCGGGGAACGCTGTTGTCCCGTTCTTTGAGAACGGATATTGCTTCTCGCCGGTCAAGTCGTCGCGACGGGCACGCGAAATGCCGGAATTTAAATGCGACCGACTGCGATCCGCGCTCCACTAAATTTTCTCGACGGTCTCCTCGCCGAATTAACAGGCGAAACTGATTGACGCGGGGTCGAAATAGTAGAGAGACGTATATCGATAACGCATCACCGATATGAATTTACGCTATTCTTAAATCGATAGTTAGCTGCCTCTGACGTAATTTTGGATTGTTTTTAAATCTATATTTGGTTGGTGCTGACGCGTGTTCACATTTTTGTTTAATTCGCAGCTGACCATCCTTCTCAGAGTTTAAGAATCTGTAATTTTTACATTGTATGTTCCATATAAATAATAAACTTGGTTCATTCATTTACTTCCCCTATTTGTTTGCGTATTCGGAAATTCAAAACATCCCCTCCCCCTGATTTACAAATGTAAATGCCCGACAAATGCTTGCAAGCGCCGCTGTAACGAACCCATTTTTGAAATGTTCATTTTCGATCTCGTCCCGACGTCCCTGCGGCGACCAGCTATAGATTTCTGCAAATTGCACGCAGCCCCCGGTCGCACGGTAGAATGGTCGGCTGTGAAAATGTTAAAAGGCTCGGCTCGGTATGGCGGCGAAAAATCGATGATCGTTTCGGGCAACGGGAACATATTTCATTCGACGGAGTCGAAAACAACGGTGGCAGGGAATGGCGTGATGTCTTCTTCCGACAGTGACGGGATTCTGATACGCGTACGCGGGAAAGAAACAAAGAGGGTTACTAATGACCACGGACCGACGAATCGGTGGCTCGAACGCGAATGCATCGAGAACCGAGAGATTTCCGGGAGGTGGGAAAACGTCGAGGTCGTCTAATTTTTCATCGCTGACGCCCGTTTCGCTCTGGACAACGGGCGAAAATATTGGCCTGCCGAGAATCTCTGCTGAAATTTACGAGCTGAGAAAATATTCGAAATTATTGATAGAATTTCCAACATTCTCTAGGTAATTCATAGAGAGTACACGGAGAGAGCGGAAGGATTCCAATACTTGGAATTTTATGGAACGAAAACTGTTTGGGTTATCGGTTCGAAACTTTGCGTCGTTGTTTTCACATATCTTCGCCGAGTTGCTCCAATTTCTTCATAGAAACAAGTATCGTCGAAGTATTCTCGAAGACTACCTGTTGAAAAACACCGCTACGTCCGGAGTCCGCCAGAGATAAATGATGTCTCTTCGATGACTCTTCGCGATGCAGGTGCGGCCGAGGACCGATTTTTATTTTTTTTTTTTGTTCATCGTTGGTTTTTAATCGACGCTTCTCGAATGGCGCCGCGGTTGAAGCGGAATATATTTGCGGCCGGACAATGGGACCGGTTTTCCGCAACGTCGAGCCACACAAAGGCGTCGGACGGTTGCAATTATTTGATGACGGACGAGTCGCGATAAATATTGTATCGGTGGATCGTGACCGGCTCGCTGGATCGCCTCGAAACAAGCGCGAAACCGAAATACGCGACTTTCGACGCGTTTGGTAGGAGCTGTTGGCTCAAAAACGTCCCGGAATATAAATTAGAAAATAGAATGTCGAGGTGCGACCGGACACCGCAAAGCCGGACGATCGAGGCGGCAAATGGAAAAGTGATCCCGTGAAAAAAAAAAAAAAAGTAGAGCAAACGGTATAAATTGTGGCGAATAAATGCGCCCAACGAACGGGGGAATAAATATTACAAAACGTCCAACGTCGAGGTTGGATAATCCGAGGCTGTCCGCAGGCTGTGCAAGATACGCGATAAACAAACAACCGAATATAACGTATACAAATAAACGGAGGAAATGTGTTCCGAATCGATAGCCCGAAACATTAATGTTTCCAAGCGTATCATTTTAAATTTCATAAATTTCATGTGGCAAATCCTGTTTTACGAGCAATCGCAAAGCGATACAGTCGAGTGGTTCTTGTCGATTCGAAAGGGAACTTCAAAGCTGAAAACAATGACGTTTGGGCATGTTTTCCGATGCTACGAAATCCGAATTATAGATGTTTTTTGGTAACATTCGAAGTACGTGTACCAATGCCTCGCATGGTTGTCCAAATTGAGATCGCCTTGCAAAATATTTGGAAAGCACCGCTTTAATGGCTAAACGCTTCGTTCCTAAATAGGTTTGATCCTAAAACGTTTCAATGCCAACGTGTTTCGATGGCCAAAGTGCTTCGATATTGAAGGGTATCGATTTTAAAAGAGCATAATTTCAAAAGCACTTTGATCCTCAAACGTTTCGATACTCGTACGTTTCGATACCATAATACCTCGAAATCCGTACATAAAAAATAAACATTCTCGTCCCGCGCTGCAGGAATGATCGAGTCGCGTATCGGAATGGATTGCTCTGATCCCGATGGGCGGAATTGAATTGAATGAAATTAGAATTTTTAAACATCAAAATGAATCTTTATATATTTGTTTAACCTACAGATTAAAAATATATATTGTCCCAATCGCAATAATCGTTACGATATTTTTCATCGCGTCTATTCGCTATCTAGTTCTTCAAACAATACGTCTACAATTTACCGCCGAGAACCACGAACTATGAAGCTTGAAAACGCTTTAAATATATTGCTCGGAAGGGCCGCGACATCTCATGAATTTATGTATCGCAAGCAGCCAAGTAGTTCCTACAATTATTATTTATTTATTCTATTTAATTACGAGGATGAGATCCATTATTCATGAGAACGTATGCACGATATGCAGAAAAAGGTATATCGAACGTGATACCAGCCTTCAAGTATCAATTATACTTGTTTAAACGAATGTAATGTATTCGAGAAATACTGGATGGCGTACCGATAACATTCCCTTACCTCGTCACGCAATTATACTGCTATTATACCAACAAAGCGCATTAGACAGTCGTACAATGAACTAACTTTAATATCGAAACACCTTCTGCGGAGGGCTCTCGAAAAAATTCGAGAAACCAACGAGGAAATCCGAATTACTCGCGTCCTTCGGGGGAGATTAATCGGGAAGAGGAAGCGCAGATAAGGGAGAAGCGAAGCAACAAGGGGTGGAGTCGAGGGTAGAGGTTGTTTCATCGCCTGGATGATGACGGGACGTCGGGTGCCTACGATGAATGACCATAGGCGGAAACCGTGCGGCACGAAAGCGACGAGCGACGCGTGAAAGGTTTACGTGTCCACCGGTGACAGTTCGCGCGAATCGAATCGTTATCGAAGGGGCTTGAAAAAGCACATTGACTCGGAAAAAGCTCCCTGAGAAAGGAAGCAAAAGAAAAAAAAAAAACGAGCGAAGGATCGGCTGGAAAGAATGAGCGTGTGCGGCGAGCGGAAGCGAAACCGGATAACCATTACGGCCGGACGAGATTATCGACAATCGAACGCACTAGCGGTCGTTCGACGATGTCGTCGCGACGAGAAAAGAATACCTGAGAACGACGAAGACGATCCGCGAGCCGCGAAGACAAAGATAGACGAAATTTTATTCATATAAAGAATAAGTCGAAAGATTCGTTCCACAATTCGAGTCCTCCTTTTCATTTAAACGATAATCAAATAGTTCGGCGTGCTTTATCCTTGCTCGAAATTTGTCTCTGGATAAGAACGTAGCCTATCCCCTTGCGCAAAGGTGATCTTTCGATCGTTACAGGGGACTGCAACCGCTGTATAAATTATTTCCGGTATTTATTTCCATAATGCGAGTCCCCTCGAGGAGCTGGAATTAATTGCACCAGGACGAGTGGAACCTTTTGTCGCTCCATCGAGGGTAATAAAGGTCGCATTAGTTGCCCGGGGAAAAGGAGTACTCCCCGTGAAGCTTCTTCTCTCCGAGGTGGGTGGTTGCAAGAGGAACAAAAAAAAAAAACAAAAGAAAAAATTATTCTAGACGGAAGGAAAGGAGAGTAACCCCGCGACGATGGAGACGTCAAAGGAGGCGGCGTGACTTATCGACGGTCTTTACCACAAAGTGCAGTACCGTTCTCCACCCTCCGACCGTCGTTTGATCCTCGGCGCGATATACATTTGTACGTTCTGGTTGCGCCAAGAGGCAGGAAAACGCCTCGTCCGACCAAAGAATTCCGTCTTCGCCCCGTGATTCTCGAGGTTCGTTAAAACCGCGATATTCTAATGCGTCGAATTTCCGTTTGGACTTTGCGGTGAAATCCACCGTCTTGGGAACGAGATCGCTCGAGCCAGCTGCTCCGACTCCGAACGCGAGCAGTCTTTCGCCCAGGAAAATTAACGTTTCCATAGTCGACTCGTTCACTTTCGATTTTTAAAGAGTTTCAAGCGGAACGAAAGTATTCACTTTCAAAAAGCAATCGCAACTATTCCTTCGGTTCAAATTTACTCGAATGTATTATCTTCTACTTGTTAATCGACATTTTTCTACCTCGAGAGTTTTACCCTTCCCTGGTTCTCCATTCTCTACCCAGCGAGTACTAAGTGCCTCAGCAACGACTCGGCTACTCTTCCTTTGTGCGCCGATCAACGTCCGCGCTTTCTTTGGATTATTCGCAGACTCGTCCTGTCATTCCGGGTACACGCTGAAGAGTTTCACCCCGTTTATATGAACAAACGAACAAACAAATAAATGAAATTGTTTCGCTGGCACATTGTTCTGGAAGCACGCCGAGGAACAGCGCCCTCGAGTCGCTTCGCATGGAAAGGACTTTTTTCCCAAGTGGTGATTATACGTATTATTCCCTTGCTTCGACCTAACCCAGCGCGAAAGAAGCATCGCTAATTTTATGCAGCTTCTTGGAAACATCCCCCTGAAAGCGTCTAGCTCTTACGCCAGCCGCTTGCTCATTAAGTAGGGACGATAGACGAACTTTTGATCTTAATTGCGCCAGGACCTCGCGCCGTCCCTTCCCGCTCGCGGCCGAAACGATGAATTTTTCTCCTAAGCCCGTTAAGAGCGTGCATTCGCGTCCCTTTGTTCTTCCCGCTGGTCATCGGGACTCGGAGAAAAATAAAAACTAAAGCGGACCTTCGAACTCCTCTTCCAATCCACGGGGCGTTTCATTACGGCGCTCCATTAAGCGTTTCTGCCGATTGAGCCGAAATCTCGCCTACTACGGTTCCCATGCTTCTCTTTTTCCTCGTTCCACGTCTTTCGGCGCCTTTCCTCCGAACAAAAGGACGGCGTGAGGCAAAGGGGCGTTGCGAGCGTGCTTGCAGAGGGTGTTTATAAAACAGGAAACGCAAGGGAGCAGTCGTTCTATTCTTCTCAGACTAAGAGGTAGAGTTTTGGAATTTATTCCGAGAAGACGGTGTAAACGGTCAACGTGTTTCAAGTTTTTATTATTCATTTTGGGGTGTTTTTATTTACTTAAGCGGTGGATATCACGTCTTTGCATCCATGCACCCTTCTGCGTAC
Source organism: Hylaeus anthracinus (assembly GCF_026225885.1). Classification (NCBI taxonomy): domain Eukaryota; kingdom Metazoa; phylum Arthropoda; class Insecta; order Hymenoptera; family Colletidae; genus Hylaeus; species Hylaeus anthracinus. The sequence continues at coordinate 4,777,443 of NW_026534348.1, read as the reverse complement.
AAACACCCATTGAAACTATACGTTCAGTTCCATAAGTATTCGTACCCTATTAAACGATGGATTTGATGGTTTGAAATAAACGTTTCATTATATGGATGTGAACACGAACAGGGTTTAAACTTGACTTTTAATTAAGACAAATTTCTTGAATAGATACAGAGAGTACGAATAGTTATGGGACTTACGGGACTGACCGTATGTCCAAGATAAATGTAAGAATCGCTCCCTCGCAACCTCTTGGAACTTACCGTCGTTCCAGGTGCGCCCTGTAGCGCGGTAGCATAGAGAACACGACGGGGGAAAAAATAAAGAGACGCGGGAACGAAGAAAGGACGTGGAAAAATACACGCGACGTGGGTGGATGTGGGAGGGGCGATGATGAAACGCCAGGCATCGCTCGCGGAGAGACGAGGGGCGCAGCTGGACGACGACGAAAGAGAAAATCTCGCTGCGCGAGGGTGAAAAGGAAGGGGGCTGCGAAGGCGGGAGGAAAAACGGTCGGAGGTGGAAAAAGCGCAGGGGAATAGGATCAACAAACAGATTAATCTGTGTTACGTTCTGGACGTGGCTCGTGGCCGGGTTACAGGCAGCGCCTAGAAAAAGAGAGCGGGAGACTGTCGGGATCCGGTCGAAAACGAGAAAAAGGCAGGGCAAAAATGGGCGAGGGCGCGAGAGTCGGTGGCGGGAGGGAATTTAATTCTCTAGAGGTCGTTTATCAAAACACAAAACGCGAAATATTCTCGTACACGGCGGGTCGAGGCTTTTCCTCTCTGTCGCGTCAACGAGCCTGTCCAGGGTATTTTCCAAAACTCGTCATCGCGTGTTCAACGCGAAACAAGCGCGCCTGTTTGTACAGAATGTTTCGCGACAAACGGGTCCCAGTTTCGGGGCTCGAAAAACTTTCGCCCTGTTTTTTCCGCCCCGACACTATCCGCTCGTATCACCGAATGTATGGCTGACATCCAATACCGAAGGTGGTAGCGTCGAAAAGCTACGACTACCTAGATTGCTAATCTCGCGGGGTTCGGTGCATGAAATTTTATCGATAAATTCTACCGTTCGTTATAGGAATAGCGATCGCGGTAAGAGGGAGGAAATATTGGTTGCTTTTTAACAGCGTTCAAGCTATACAGACCCGGTCCACTTTTTTACTACTTCTACAAGGAGCTCGGGTACCTCGGGATCGCCAAACCCGTACTGCAGCTGCGACGAAGCACGACTACAGCCCCTGGGGGCGGAAAATAAATCATGAAATCGCATGCAACCGAAGTCTAAACTATGAGAAATGATCCTAAAAGGACTCCCGAACCTAACGAAGCGGTCTACCTGAAGAAGAACTGTGCAAGCTTCCTGGAGACTTCACGTCCACGACTATCCGCCTATGCGCGTGCACCAGAGACGTATAGATTGCACCAACGAGGAAAGAGAAGCGAGTACGGTGTATAGGCTGTTTTCGCGCTAACCTAATTTCGTCCTCATCGAGGATACAAACCCGTTTAAGCCGGCCACCCTCTTTGCCAGGCCACTGGGACCGGTGACTCTCAGGGGGTGGTGACTCCATTTCCAGAGGCTGCCGCCTCTGCGACCAGAGAGTGAATTATCGCGTACTACAAACCCGGCCAGCACCCGTCCAACCCGGGCGAGAGCTCCATTTTTTGCCAAGCGTGCTAGTTTCCATGTACCGCGAGGAATCCGTGCGCTCTCTGCTCCCTCTGCGCCGACCGTTTTCATTACGCGGATTCGGTGTATCGTGATGGAATGCCGGAGTTCCATTGTCCGGGACAATCGAGACCGAACTGAGAACATTAAATGGGTAAATGGAAGATAAGCGACTCCCGTTGATCCGGCCAGTTTCGAATAGGACCGAATACGGGATAAACAAGTCGACGACTCGTCTTGGTCCCGGAGACTAGGGAGGGTAAACTGATTTCTGCGAATCTGTGCGACTCCAAAGTCAATTATCCATTGAAATAATTCCTTTCGTCTCCTGCAATTTGCCTTTTTACAATCTCGCGGGTCGATCTTATAAGTTTATTCCCGCTCGAGGAAGGAAAAGGAGACGCAGCTCGTTCCTTTTCGTATGCGCAACAAGTACTCCGTCGACGGCAGGTTCTGCTAAAAATAACGCTCTTCCCGAACGGATCGGTTAGAATTCCTCCAAGTTGGAGATCACGACACGGATACATACGTACGTCTATCAGACGTTATTTGGGAAACATTTGAAGGTAAAAGCTCGGAGAGTCTATTCTTTGATCCTCTTTCTAACAAGCTTGTTGCAATGATATCTGATTCAAAGGTTAAGGGTAGAGAATCTACCGGCGTAAGCAGCTTCTGGGATCAGCAAAGCGTCATCCTCTAACGTTTTTTCCACTCCGATTCGCCTCCGCGCCTTTTTCCCAGCGAGTATACAAAGATCTCGCGATCCTCGTTAACGAGGAGATCCGCGACACTTTTTCCCGTGGATCCAGCTTTTTTTCCGCTGGCCGTGCCATTTGAAACGCGGAAACGTCGTTACAGCATCCGGATAGGGGGGGGTCGTATGCGTCGCGCGCGGCATTTTCTTGCGCGCTTACCTCTGAATTCGAGGCTTTTGTAGCGCGCAGTTTCCCGCCGTCGTCCCGCGCGAAGAAATGCAATTAAAAGCGCGCAGAAACCCCGTAGGTATCTCGTTAGTCGCTAGACAGCAAGGGAAGGAGGCGTGATTTGCAAAATAACAATCTCGCGTCGTTCTTTCCTCGTCGGTTCAAACGTTCCCCGTGCGTCGAGCGCGACGGAAACTCGTGTCGTTTCCCCTTCCGGAAGCCAGAAGTTCTCCAGGGAGACCAGCTGCCTCTTCGATATTAAACAGCGGTAAACGTTTGATACTAAATGGCGAAAGATATTTTTAAGAAATTTTCCGACATTTTCCCATGGTAAATAAAATTGTACACGACGGTGGATCGAGCTCTATCCAAAGTCAATTAAACAGGATACTCTGCTCCACTACTTAGAAAATAAACCTCTCGAAATTCGCATTGTCTGCTCGCGATATCGAGCAACACCCACAAGTGTGCGTCGTCGCGGAGTTAAATGACGCGTAGGGTGTGTTGGCACGGGAATCAGGTCACACACACACGGGGATACGTCGAAATGGAATTTCCGTGGATGCGGGGGTGGTCGGGAATAGCGAAAAAATAGAAGGAAAGTACAGCGTTTGCATTCGGAGGTCGTGCACCGATTCGCGTTTACTTCGGCGCGCGCCGCGACCATCTGCAGGAAATATCGAAATAACCCCCGGGAGATCGACGTGGCTCGACGCTCTCATTCAAGATTCATGATTAAACTTCGAATCTGGCGCGCCACTTTTTCGATTAAGCCGCGCCCGTTGTTCTCGGGCCGCGCTGCACGCGTCACGGGATTACGGGGCGCAAAAGTTCGGGGTGGAAAGTTCGACGACGGGGGAGGATGTATTGTAACGCGCGGGGAGCGGTGGTCTGAGCAGGTCGTGACATGGAATTTTCGCGTGTACGTACAATCGTTTCGAGGGCGAGTCGGCTGGAAAACGCAACGATCGCCAAGTGTTCGTGGCTAGACCAGGGAAATATCAATCTCGATAATGAAAGGCCATCGCTCGTAATTAGTAGGAGGGTTTTATGAAAACCTACGCGGCAAGTAGCGTGGGAAATAAAAAAATTCATGTTATTCGTGGTTTCGTTAATGAAATATACCGCGGAAACATTTGTTTCTATATTAAAAAGCCGAATGCCACGATATTGAAATATTAAAATGAAGCAAAAGGTGGAATAGCTTTTAATTTCCTTAACCCATAAAAAATGAAGGATGAGCGGTACCTTCCCCAAAGAATTTTGAGCTTCGAATTTCGAGTTCGCGTTGCCTAGGAAATTCTGAACAACGCGTTGCTGACGATGGTTGCTTTTTACCGGGCCATTCGAGTCGGTTTATTATTTTGGTTGGCCAGAAGGCGAGAACGAACTCTGCTACGAAAATTCTGGCGAACGACGACGGTTGCTCGCTGAATCGTGGCAATTTCCAATGATTGTTCCTTCCCGCCTTTATTATAGCGCGTAAACGCACACGGAGCTGGCGAACCGACCACTTCCGCTGTTAGCACGGCCCGATGTTTCCAAGTTGGAGCGAAGAAGAGAAACAGCGAGACCGGAAGGGGTGGAACGCGTGGATTAAATCGTTCAACGGAAATTGGCAGGCGAAAATTTCGAGAGGAAAAAAAAATTGGGCCGACCGGTCGGTTCCGACGACGTTTCGCTCGCACTCCGGAAATGCACTAGATTAAATCGATCGAAACCGTGAAATTCATCGGACGCAAGTGGGATACGAAAATCGTCGGGAATGGGCTACTCCGGCTTTCTGTGTTTGGATCCAACAATATTTTTTTTCTATCCGTTGGAAAATCGCGAACCGAAAACGGAATATCGCTCGTTTCAGATTCGTTCCATCGTGTTTCAATTAACGCCCAAACAATTGGAATATTTTGGAGCTGATGTTTAGAAAAGTGTAAAAGAGAGGCCGCGATTAAAACGTTTCAGGGAATAACAATACTCTTAATCGCGTATAATTCACGTATATTTCCGTGCAATTGTCCGCCGTACGATTGTGGGTCAGCCTTGTACACCAAACAAAAACGGTTCGAAAAGCGACGACGATTAAATTTCCACGTTGCATGAAAACAATTCTGCAAACACGTAGCGAAATATTTTTCCCCCGTCGAGGATGCGGGGTAATTTGTATAACGTATGTGTTTCGCGACGAATGCTCGATGGAAAACAAGAATGTGCTGTTAGAAAACAAGCAATCCTTTCGAATGGACGTTTAGCGAAAATCAATTGCAGCGCGACTGAGACACGATTGGAAACGATACCGAACGCAAAGGGCCAGAGTCGCGCTGGGTATTTTTCAGAGCGTCTCTCCTGCTCCGGAGAAGTCATCCAAACAGAATTTGTTTGTCGGGATCTCGACCAAACGCAACGGCGAAGGAAAAAAAAATCGCTGCCTACTTGGCGAAAAATAAATACGAACGTTGGCATCGGTGCACGCTAGAAAAATCTCAATTACAGGCGAAACGGGAGGGGTGGGTTGTTTGCGCAGACCGTGCGTGAAAAATGGAAAAGCTGAAACCGCGGAACGACTGTATCAACATAATTCGAGGGAAAGCTGGACCGGGAAACGCACTCGTTTCCGGGTGCGCAAACTCCGTAGGCCGTGTGCCGACCAAATATCAAAATAGATGAAGCCTTTCATGAAGCCGCGGGCTAGGTTGAACGAGAGAATATGTAGCCGCGCGAAAGAGTAGGGGGTTGTTTCGCTCTCGGTCCACAGGGATGGGTCCCGATTCGCGAAATGTTCGGTGGAATCGCGCGCATGCTACGTGCGTGTAATTCGCGTCAAAGGTGAGATAGATTTTCCCTAGCATCGATATTCGTTTCATTTACGTGAAGTCTCTATCGCTGATTATCGAAAGGTGTATATAAAGTAAACTTTATCGTGTAACGATAGGTGCTTTGGCTACTAATTTAATTTTAAAAGTGAATATTATTGCACGAGCGCCTAACCAAGAGACCGAACTTCCTTTCTTTATTTTCTTTGTCATCGATAATATGATATCCGTGTTCATCAAACGATCGATATTTTAGGAACAAGTTAATCAAAGGTTTTTCCACTTCGAGGGTGATTCGGCGATTTTCCCAGCAATTAGCAAGTTCCGTGACGTCGAAAAAGTGTTTACGAATTTGCTTTTCGTTGGTCCGGTAACTCAAGAAAGCGAAAAACAGAACAGAGCCGAACCGAAGTAAAACAAGGATTTTCCGTGTCGCACGGTTCCCTTTAAACTGGTAATTTTTCGGTGGAATGCCTTCGCGATCCGCTCGAGTGTATTTGCGGTAAAGGCCAGTCGAAGTCGACTTCGACCACCGAGAAACTTTCGAGTTGAGCTCGAGTAGTGTCGTTTTGCGCCGGCTACTTTGCCCCGAGCAAAGGAATATATGCATTTATTAATCGATAGCGATCGCAGGGACATCGAAAGGGTACAAATTTATTCGCAGCATATGTAGAAAGCAAAGGGCCTTTCCATTTGCGCCGTATACAAAGCGTGTCGTGATTCGTGGCATGAATGGGAGGGTGGTTTCTTGTGCAAAGCTGATTCTAGAATATAGAACGTAAAGATTTTCCATAAGGGGACTCTTTAAAAAAAAAAAAAAAAAAAAAAAAAAAAATCGAATCGGAAGATTCGAAGCAATCGAAAGCACTCGAAAGTGACGCGCGTGATATTTCGAAACAGCTTCGAATTGTTTAGCCCTGAATTTTGGTGAAATCTGGCAAAGGGTTTTCGAAACGCATCGGCCACGTTTCCAATGTATTTCATCGTATTCGACGCATCTCATTTTGAGGAAATGACACGATTTCCATGGCCACCGGTGTATGAAAGGACGTCGTTCGCGAAACAACCCGACATTTTTCCATTCTCGTCGGAGAAACGGAGTGGAGAATGGTATTGCCGCGAGCGGGAATTAACGTCGCGCAACAATTTAATTACCGATACACTCGATCGTCGCTGGGATTCAAAAGAGGGCGCACGCTCTTTGCGAGCGGAGTGTCGTTGACCCGACTCGCGAATTCGAAATGCGGATTGTTCAAGGAGGGTGGCGTAGCGGGTGGCTGAGCTCGATGCTCGCCGATTGCGTTCGCGAAACTGTTAAATTGGCTTCGCCCGCGAGTCTTAGCGAAATTAATCGACAGACGGCGAAATTGGCCGCGGGTAACGATATTAAAAAAAAATAAAAAAAAAAATAAAAAAAAAATAAAAAAAAAACGCTGTCGCGATAAAACAATTTTCGAGCAGCTTTGGGAGAGGGTGAACCATGGCGGAACAGTGGTGCGCAACCGCCAAATGGCGCGCAGTGGTTTTGAAATCCCAACAAAGTCAAATTGTATAAGAATGGTGCTAGATTTCTGAATAAAAAATTATTTAAAAAATCAAATTATATGTCTCACAAAAGCTTTAAAACTTTAGGGTACTTTTGAATATGTTCAAATTAGTACATATTGGAAACTTCGAGTTATGGAGTGATCTGAAATTATTTGTATTACAGCGGGCGACAAATTTCCTCGCTACGCTTCTGGTTTGATCGCCGCTGTGTCGTAGATCGTTGAACGATACGATGAAAATGTTGACGATATGGTAAAAATACAGTGAGAACGGTGTATCGTTGGCCGCGGCAACGATGACCCGGGCCAGAAGCTCGTACCTGGTCAGGCAGTTTCGCAATTGGGACAAATTTTAGATAACTCGATATCGCCGGCCCGATCGTGTTGACATTTAATCACGATAAATCGCAACATTGCGAAAGTGGAACGTTTATTGCCGACGATGTCGCGATAAATATAAAATTGCGAGTCCTAAAGAGCATCGTACCCTCGAGTGTCTTCCAACCGACGATTCCTCGTGGTACGGAAGATTTTCGAGGATCGTTGTCCACGAAATACAAACAATACCTTCGTTATTAATATCGATTGTATTATTAAAATAGGTCTGATTGTACGGTTATAGAATTTTGGCAACGACGCGATGTTTGTAGTTGACACGTTATTAAATTACGATCTAGACTGCATTGATTCGGTGCTCATTTAGTCGCGCCATCAAACTTTGTCGTATATAATAATTTAAAGTAAACGGATAACATTCGAACAGTAACATAGAGTTATATTACTCTTCCAGTGTTGAATCGATTGCGAAATTAAATACAATAAAATGGAACTGAACTCTTTATCTCAACGAAGACACGATTGCAACTGTATTCACTTTTCTTAGATATCTCGGGTTCTTTGATAAAGAGAAATTCTTTCAGCTGGAAAATATTTTTCGTTTCCATGAGTGATAAAGTACCTGTGCTTGGTAAAATAAAGAAATAAATATCTCTTTAGCGATAGAGTTTCTTCGTCGAAATAACACGATCGTTCAACATATTCGATAACATAATTTTCATTTTCCATTTCCTTTGATCTTGAACTAATCCTTCGACACGAGCGAGCAGCGATTACGATAAAGGGCGAAGAAAAATTGCTGAGAGGATGACGCAAATTTTCGGATACGAAACACGCGTATGCGAAACGAAGTTGAAACCCTGCCCGTTTTCCATCCAATGGACGTTTCGCGTCCAACGTTGACGACGTGAAAATTTTACGCGCGCCAGCCTGACGTTCTCGTTCGTCGGATTGCGCTGTTAAAAATTCAATTTTTCACCGAGATGGGGAATGATTAATAAAGCGCGCTTTTTGTGCCGCGCGGCACGGTTGCGCGACCACGGGATATAACTTGGCGGAATTAACAAACCGACGGCACCGTATTCGTTCCGCAGCGACGACCGTTGTGCGTTTTATGGCCGCCGGGATGAACGATCGTACTTTCGACCGCCTCGCAGATAGACGAAATTCTTGTTCGTGTTTACAAAAATCTCGAGCGACCGGTAAAAGAAGCGAACAACTCTTGGGTGATCGTAAGAATTATAGGAAGATAAATAGTCCCGATCGGCAACATTCTTTATTAATACTTCGCTAGAATTTTTGGACTCGAAGAGTACTAAAAAATATCTAAGAGAATATTGGCTGGAAGAACCTTGTGCAAAGTCATGGAAGCCTAACGTTTCGAAATCGAGAACAAAAGTCTATCTGGAAGGGATCACACTCCGAGCTATTTACAAGTTCTTCCCTCCTAGCGTTAATCTCGGAAAGAAACGATCCAACTTTCGTCGAGTTTTCGATCCAATTGAAACCAATTTCTTTTCCTACCGTCTGGATTCTGCAGGCTCTGTCTTTAACCTCCGTTGCTAGAACTAGGGTGGGCAGGGGGTAACGCGTTTATCGAAACGTCGTTCGTTGCTCGTTCCTGTCAAAGTCGTTTTACAGCGACTACGTTAGATCATCGGATAGTCGACGAAACTTATTCTATCTTCTCGGACGCGACGAACTTCTTCGCCAGTTCGCCGAGCCCGCTTGCTCGGTTCAACTTTCCCCGTGAAATTATTCGATCGCAGTAAATCACGAATATCTCGAATAATCTTGCCTCCCCGTTTCGCAGGGCACGGGTCCCGGAATAATTTCCAACTGTTTCGAAACTAATGGCGATACGCTACGGTGTAAACATGGTTGTCAGCTGATCCGGAGTAACCCTTATCATAATCCAACGGGTACAGTTACCCTGGATCGATGTCTTGCGTTTGGCTCGTTGAAATCCGAGCGAGGAAGGCATTGATTGCTTTCTTAACAACTAGGAAGTCGAAGGAACCGCGTGTTCTTTTATTTCCTTCTTTTCGTGCTTGCAATGAAAGCTTCGTAGGTGTCTGCTTTATTGCTTCAATTTTTGGACATGTTTTAAAGCATCAAAAATAATATTTTAACGATTCAATGTTTTACTTCACATTTTAATGAAGGAATTTAGCGAGTCGAGGGTGGCCACGACCCTCACCCTTGGCCACGAGGTGAGATGAAACTCGTACTTCCGTATCAGCAGGCAATTTCGGAATCATGAATACCGTCCCCAAAAATGCCTAAGGCCAAGGCTGTCGGAGGGTCCGGTGACAACGCAAACCGCAAGCTCAGCCCTCGGTAAAAGACCCATTAAGATCTATGGGGGCTGTCCTTCGCCTCGACACGGGGGTTAACATCGCCTCTGGCTCGCGTCTCTTGGTAATCGATACCCCGTAACGGATTGTTTTCGTGGCAATGCTGACAAGTCATCCGCGGATCAAACAGTAAACTCCTGCAAAGAAAGCTTTCATCTTCTCGCGGCTTTGCATAGCGAGACCTTGACTCAACGATGACGCGCCATTCCTACTTGCTATGCAATCTTAAAAATGAAACCAAGTCCCACGATCCTTCAACAGTTTCGTATTTCGTTCCGCATTCTCCGTTTATTTTCACGCGCCACTTCCTAAACTTTCCTCCTAGAATTCCTAAACAAATATGGAGATACTCAGCGTGTACCTTTTCGCTCCTTGCAACTCGCACCCCCGAGGATTTAATTTTCATTTAGCGCCATCCCATTTAAAAAGTTTCAACATTTTCGTACCCGTTTTTTCTAACTCTTTTTTTTTTCCTGCCCGGATGATTGTTCAACACGCGACGCATTATCCCTCTGAAATTCCGAACGAGATTATAAGATTACTCGGTTCGTTCGGGTTCACCGAATTCGCCGGAAAAAGGCGGACACGCGAGAGTGCAAAGTTTCTCGAGGAAAAACTACGGCGAGCCCCCGAGTTGTTCCCTGGCGTAAAAAGCACTCAATTTGTCGGACATTAGAGGAACGACGATTTAGTTGCAGCGTCTCCCGGGCTAATGCGAAATAAATGAAAGACAGCGGATCTCCAGCTACGGAAATGAAATTAGAAACTGGCGACGGGCTCGGCGCGCTACGAATTGGAAATATTTTCTCCTTCAAATTAGTACGGGAAACTTTCGAATGGATTCGCCGGCAACGGTCTGAAAATTGTTGTCGTTTGGACGGCGAAATTCGTTTTACAAAATTCCTACACGTTTTCGACCGTATGCTCGGTGCCACTTGTTATTTGTAATTACAGTAAATGCGCCCATTGCGGACATGAATCGACAAAAAATTGCTAACTCGGGGAATATTCGAATCCAGGCGGCTTTTAAAACTCGTTGACAGTATTTTTAAAAACGAAAAATGAAAAAACATGGTTTCCGTGTGATTTTATTTAGATTGTAACGTAAGGAAACGGCTCGGAGCTGCTGCTCAAACAATTCTTTCGGTTTTCACCTATCAAGAACACTTGAAGAGGTCTCAAAAAATGATAGCCTCCGAATTCCAACGAATATATTCCTCCGGTAGACGATCCGAGCCGTTTATATCTCTCGAAAATTTTGAAACGATTTTGAAATTCACGCAGAAGTGAATCGCTGGCAAGTTCCAATGGGGGAGCGAAGAATACGCGTCTCCACCCTCGAAGGAAGAAAGGGACCAACGTTTTCACCCCCAGAACAGAAGCATCGTCCCGCGGTGGTACCTCGGTGCGCTCTATCTAGCGTTGTTCTCGCTCTGTTTCCCTCTGTTTCAGCCCTGTTCCGGGTGACGCGCGCGTCGGATGCCGGAAATAGTGGAGGATGAGAGGTTTGGCGGGTGGCTGGGCCAGAGGGCGAAGAGGGACGAACGGGATGCAGACTCCATAGGTCGGAGGTGGCTTAATTGGCCGGTAATTGCCACTGTCTGCGCCACGGCGACAACAGAACGCGAAGATTGGAACTTTACCAAATGACATAGACGCGGCCGGAATACGTTAACAATAATTCCATAATAGGTCGATCGAACCCGCGGCATATTCGCTTCGGCGCCTCTGTTCTAAACCATTTTTCGCTCCTCTCCCGTGGAAACCCTATTGCGACCTAATCATTCGACAATCGTTTCGCCCGTCCGCAAAGTTCGGAAAATTTGCTGATGCAGAGGAAAATAATGGAAACGAAAAGATAGCAATGAGATGAATTAAATACAAGAAAAATAGCTTGCCAAGCTATCGATATTATTATTTCTTCCCGTGCAAAAAGAAATGGTAAAGGATCCACCTACTTTCGAACCAAAATTTTATCAACCTTCCCCTTTGTCTCTCGCGGAAGCTACTTTGAGAGCAGACTCCGAGAGAACCAGTAAAAAGAGTCGCGTGTCCTCGTCCATAATTTTGGTTCGTCGTTACAGTGTCTAACTGTGGAGCAAGGTCTTTGCTAACGGAGTACGAAGACCCTTCATCAGCTGAACAGACTCTTCGCTGTCCCCATTCTATGCAAGGGTAACTACACCTTCTCTTTACGAACTTTCCCGCAGATCGAGTGCACGTGAGCGTTCCTCGTTGTTCTTGGAAAACGTGGACCCGGCAAATTTAATATTCCACCCCTAACTCGGTGCTCGATACTCTCCTTCGGCGCGCTGATTCGCGACAGGATTTATGGCGATGAAAAATCACGTCGAATGTAACTCGTAAATTCACGCGACTTTTCGTTAGGTAAACGAAAATTTCCCTGGAAAACTTTCCGCGGCAGTTAGTCGAGCACGGTAAATCGTCCTCAAATGAGCTTTTATGAGCGTTTCGACTTGTTTCCGGAGGTAACGTAAAATTACACAGGACGGTTTGAAAAAGCGACGCGAACCATCGGTGGTTGGGCCGATTCTGGACGAATAATCGATCCTTAGGTCTGAAACTTGCCAGGACGAGGACGGGATGACAAGATCCTTCTGGCCGCCGGTACGGAAATTGCCACCGAAGCTATTATAGGAGAGTTAAGGGCGAACGCGGTGTTTATAAGCGCTTCTCGAATATAAGACGGGGCGATAGCAATCGACCGTATCTCTGGAACGAGCACGTAAGTGGAAAGTTTTGTCGCAACAGAACTGTGGATCTCTGTACACGATGCCCAGGGCCAAAATGGTTACAAGTTGTCCTTTCTTTAAAGAAACTACGCGCTCTAAAATTCGTTCCAGTAAAGTGAATTCACGTCAGCGGTCGCGAACGTGTTAACAAATATATTGCTTGGGAAGATCGCGAATAGGAGCGTTCTTTTTTTGTGGAATAAAAGCATTCTGCAACCCGAACCTAACCCAGCTTAACATCAACGTTCACCTCGACCAAACGGTAAGAGAAAACCTCTGGCACGCTTCGACCTTTCGCGGATCCTCCCCCAAGAGAGACATAACCGAACGAGGTGAAAATGTCGCGTCGAGGTGGTAGGCTTCCAGCGATTCGTGACTTCCTCGCAGCACGTGGCCGAAACCGGAAGTTCTCGCAGAGATCCGCGGCTCCCTGCTAACTGTTCGACCCACCATCATCAACCCCCTCTCGTTTTCGCGCTCGATTGATTCCGACATGTAGGTCGTACGTGATACTCCGTCTGCTCTGGCCATTATCGCACCTCCGCCGTCTCTCGTTCTTCTCCGCTTTCTGCTTTCTCTCCAACTGTATTTCTTCCTCCTCGCCGCTCGTGAAATTACCTGGCGTCGAATTGCGCATTCGAAAATCACGTCTAGAAGGATCGAGGGAGTTGGAGCAAGCGAACAAAGTATTGCTCTATCGCCTCGACGATCTGAACTTCATGCTTCGTTTTCAAAGGGCTCGTTTTAAATTTGCTCTATATCGCACCTTGCGTGTCATTTCAAATATCTGCCACGAATCGACGGAATAAACGACGCGAATAAATCCTCGCAAGCTGCTCCCATCCGTTATTTATTATTCCAGTAAAATTCTGCCCGGTACCCATCTCTGGCAGGAAGTCGTTTGACGAGAAGTTGGGATTCCAGGAACCGAACGCTTCTGGCGTTTCGAGTGTGTCCTGTGGTTGGCGGTTTCAGCTGCATCCGGCTTCAAAATCCGGAGAGCAGGTGCATCGTGTTTGACGACGGTTTTGCAGACGATTTTTACGTAACGTTTCTCCTCCACGTACCTGGACCCGCGGAGTCCTACTTTTCCCCGGATGTTCAAAGCAGGCGCACGAGTATGCCGGTCCTCGTGCATCTTGCTCGGTGCATTTCGATGCGCGATTCGAGCGTGGAACCAAAAAAGGGCGGGAAAATCGGAGCACGATCGTTCCAGCCGATCAACGCTTCGACGGGAAAGCAATTAGTCCCTGTCAGGGGGAAAGTTAATAAGCAACGGGGGATTTGTCGCCGTCGGTAATCTCTGATCCCTGTCGATATATATATTCTATGGCGCAGCTCTGTTTTAGTCTCGATCGTTCCTGTTAGCCGAAGTCGCGCAAGTAATCGGGATTAAGGGACAAGGAACGGAAAAGTAGAAAACTGAGGTGACAGGGATGGCGTGGAACGGGGACGGTTGTAATGAAATAAGTCGTAGCCGATCGGTGCAGTCGCGTCTCGAGCCTTAAAGCAATTAGTTGCCGCGTCGAATGGTACAGGTACAGAAGGAGGTGGGATATCGGGCGAATAGGCGAACGCAGCGAGAAGAAAAATCCGAGCCGAGACATTCCACGGATTTATTAGCGCCATAAGAGACGCCCGCGTCGCGCCGAGATAGGTCTTGAAAAATTGTCTCCCCTTTTTCTTCGGATCTGGCCTCTCGTCGATGGCAACAAAGCGCGATCGACCGCGTTTCCAGAGGGGAAAAAGGAACGTTAACGAAATAAGCTTTTTCCTGTCGCAACAGCTGCCGTGCAATTAACCTTTCAGCTCCCCCCCCCCCCCCTCCCCTTGGACCCGCGCGTAAAATTTATTATCCGAAACGTCGATAATTTTCAAACGGTGCCGCGCGAGAAACCTTCCAGGGAACCGGAGGAATCGCGGAAATCCGAGGGTGATCGCGGGGAAGAAAGCGCGAAAGCACAGCGATGAAACTACCGAAGCCCGAGGCGATTAGCACGCGACGCGATCAGGGGGAAAGAAAGTTGCGAAGAAGTCTTCTGAAAACTGCGCGATCCGAGTGAAAAGGAAGACGCAACGGGAAAAATGAATTAACGCGAGACAAAGTTACCCAGAGGGTGGTGTTTGGACTCTATCCCAGCGTTTTGGGGTAAATTGGTCCTGGGGACCGAGGAAAAACGTCGAGTGTTCCTGTCCGGGAACTGTCGAGTATTATTAAGCAGCTCGAAATGCATTCCGCGTCTCGAAGAACGGTTTATTTTACATACTAAGAATTTTTCCGTTGTTGCCGAAAACTAGAGCTGAAATTTTCAGATCTATAAGTGTACGAAGTTTCAACTAAATCTGTGATTACAAGTGCTTGCCTTCTCCTTGCAAGTCCACGATGATTAAGCGATCCGGGATCTGGAATTTAAGTGGAGTAACCGACCATTAGTCAGCCCGAAGGAGACGCGGCGTAGGAAAGTCCGGGCAGGCCAAGTTTACGAGGTTTTCGAACAAGATCGTCGCCGTATCGGAGCGGTTAATTCGCACGGCAACGATTCCATCGTGCGTCTACTTCGATTTCCCTTTACGATTTCCCAATACGCGGCCGCTGAAATTCCCCATCTTTTCCGTCTTGCACGCGCGTCGAACGCAATACGGCTCGCTGAGCCGATAAAAATAATTAGATTGTGCGCGCCGGGGTTTAAATTAATTTTATCGCTTTAATGAGCTCGCTTTTCCAGGCTCGAACTACTCGCAGCTGTTCACGGAGGCGCGGCGGTGTCGGCGCCGCCGGGGGAGAAACGGCTCGACTTTTTTCCAATTAATAACGGGCAGGAAACGTCGGCCAGGTAACTAGTTTTCCGGTCCGCTCGTAATACGCTCTCCGCAGATTTGGCTCCGTTCACACCGAGCTCCGTTACCGGAAAAGGCGAAAATACGCCGTACGCGGAATCCAAACGAAACAACATTCAGTCGTTAACCTCGAGTTTCTCCAGCGACTCGTTTGAATTTCCGCCGAATGGAGGGGAGCGTTTGAGGGCTATAATTCGCGGTGCGGGATTTCTGAAAATTGCATTTGGATATTGCTGGGGATAACGAGTGGTGAGGGAGTGGACGAATTCGAACACTCTGACTAACATTGGAATGTATACATCGATCTAACGTTGAAGTTAGTCGTGGTCTAGTGCTACTCAGGCAACACTACGGAAAAGGAAAATGGAAAATGACGAAATACAACTTGTCGTCTCCTTCTTCGCGAAAGTCCGTATTTGCGAAAAGATCATTTTCTAATACATTAAAGTTAGTTCAAGTAAAACTTCTCTCGAAAGAACGAAATACGATCCCTTTCGAGATCCAATAACTCTGTTGATTTACCGCGGAATTCGCTAAATAGTTTACTCGCGACGGCTGCATGCGGCAGTCGACGCCAGGGAAAACGATTCTCAGGGGAAGAAAAAATCTTCTGTGGCCAGTTTAATGGCGCGCTCGACTCGTTACGCGCCACGTCCTAAGTATATTACCAGCTTTTCCGGTAATTAAGTTGGTCGCCGTTGGGTGGGAGCATTAATTTTCGCGCGAGTTAATGCCTCTTCCGCGTTTACCCGGTCACCGTTACGAGCACCGAAAGGAGGCTTCCGCGTCGCGGAAACCGCGGCAGCCTTCCTCCACCTCGCGTTCCTCGCGTTCGAACAGTCTGGGGATTGCTTCCGGCTCGACGAGCACGGGACCGAACCCCGAATTGCACTCCGAGAGAGACGAATGACGACCGAATTAATTAGCGTTCCTTAATGAAATTGAAATATGCGTTCTTCGATCGAGACCGACTTCGTCGAGCATCGGATGCTCCCCGTTCCGTTCGGAATACTTCCTGGAAACGTAACCTGTTGCCTTTCAACCCTTTCGCCTTCGCAAAGCGAGTCTCAGTCGCTGTTTAATGAGATCTAAACGCCCTAATTCATGGGAGCTTTCGATTCTGACGTGGACATAATTGGTGAGATGGTATTCCGAGATTTTACGAGAGGTAACGATAACGGTTTGTTATTCAAATTTGTTCTCTGATAGGGTAAACACAAATTCAGGAGCAGACAGGTGTAGGGATACTTTGTTAATTCGTATAGTATCCCCTAAAGAATTCTTTTAAATTACCTCGATCCGTCGGAGAGTTATTAATTTTCCATACAATGGGTGTTGAGAAGCTTCTCCGCTGTCAGTAGTTCCAGACAGTTCTGGTCAGACATCCGTTCGAGACGGTCGCTCGGAGTTTATCCTATCTGTAGTCTCGGATCGTCTCCGAACGGACACTGATGTACCGTAATCGGACAGCGGAGAAGGATGTGTCCGAATCAGTTGGCACCGTTCACGCCGCATCAAACTGTTGCTTCGAACGATCGCGATTGGACGAAAGCCTGTTCAGAGAACGCGAACGGCGATGCTCGCGTCCCGTCGATCCGCTCGGGATTTATCGAGTCACGGCAGCCACGTAACTCGAAGTCCGTCGATTGATGCCGCACGATAACTCGAACCAGGGAGGCTTCTCGATAAACGATCGAGTTCCAATTAAGGATGGAAACCGAGCTTAACGCGCGATGGCGTAACCAGCCGCAATTTCTACGCGCACGGAAACACGGAATCGGGGCAAAAGTAATCCCGTAGACTATCAGCTTTGGAAGCCTGAGTACGGGGGAGCAACTCGCGAGCGGAGACATCTGTGACCAAAGTAAATTCGTGAGACACGCACATCTGGGCGGAGCAGGCAACGTAATGGCCCGTAACATCGGGTGTTCTGCTAGCTTCCTCGTGGGAATAGTGGTTCTTAACCTTTCCGAGCTCGTGGCAAGGAGAGGAAGGATATTCTTAAACGTTTCGGGTTCGTTGAATTATTTCGAGAAGAATACGTGGCACGGTTGTTGACGTTGTAGCGTGGCAAGAGTGAGAAAAATATATGCAAAATGGAATATTAATATTTACCCTTTGTATTCGAGAGCTGACCCTCGGTGACCACTAGGTTTGACGCAGTAAATCTACCAGGAATAATGATTAATTTCTTTGGAACCCGAAGTGTCGATAAAATGATTGTCGGCCAGGTAAAGGGTGATCTGATTAAGCTTAGCGTTCGTGGCAATAGAAAAAAAAACCCGATCGTGTAAACGTATACGTTCTAGCATACAGGAGGAAAGAGTTGAGAATTGCTCCTGCAAGTAGTCGCGACCCGTGTCAGGTCAGACGGACTTACCATCCATAGCGGTCGCTTCCCCTACCCCTACGAAATAATGCGTAAAGCAGTTCCATGGGATGGAGAAGGATTAATGGAAAAGCGCATAGGAAATAAAAGCACCGCGATCGCGACCGGTTGACCGCACACGTGGTACTTCAAAGGCTCGAATATAATACGATAGGATAATATCGTGCGATTATATGGCGCGGAGTCGGCGCCGCGGGGGGAGAACGAAGAATTTTCCCGAACGTTTTCAGCGTGCCTAATGAGCCTCGAACGAGCGCAGGCCACTGATAACTGGCCGCGGCACCGATCGTTTCGCTCGTTCGGGGACGCGCGGCGATCTCTTTAACAACCGTCCGAGCGGAAAGCGCCATTACGGGGGGCGCGGTATCGCTCTGCCCTCGCGGGGCCAGAACCCGAGGCAAAAATAATTTCCGTTGGGAGAGCTCGATTCGCACCGGGTACCGGGATTAAAAGTAGCAAACGCGAAAAAGAACTCGACGGACGTGGAAAATTATTTCGCGCCTTACCAACGCTCGCGGCCACGGACAAGAAAAAAAAATTCCCGCTTACGGCTGAGAGAATTTCATTGGAAACACACCCGCGCACGCTGGTGCTCGTGTTAAGGGGTCGACGAGGAAAAGTGTACGCGGTAACCCCTCGTACGATCATCGTACGCTCGGAAACCAAAAGGTTGCGAAGGATCGATCATCGTCAAAGATCCATCAATTTTATTCCTCGGGAATTCCTTCTGAATTAATTTAACTCGCACGAACTATCGTTCAAGTCTTCTATTTGTTCTCGATACCTTAGATGACGTTAGAGTGATCTGCAAACTCAAAATATTATTCAGAAAAAGTACAAAGACAATTAAAAAAGCGGCACCTGTGGGTGCCTTTCGGAATTGAAGGGTTAAGCTGCACGAGCTTCCTTAATCGAGCAAAGTGGCCGAACGTTTCCGTTTCTCGTCATCTATACACAGATACTCGAAGAACCCGTGGTCAGGGAGAACGTGGAACGTTCCTTGGTTCGTAGCTACGCCCATTTCCTTCATTTTATCCTTGCTTTTCCGTGTTCCTTTCGTCGTCTCCTCCGAAGGCTCCCGCTGGTCCAAATAACGTTCGCGAGAACGACGCGCGTCGTCGACAGACTTTTCCACGCGGCACTTACGATCGCCGGCTGCAAACAACGACCACCGGCGTTAATGGATGTGCCCGATAATTGAAACGTTTCATCGATCCGATGTTCGCCTCTTCTTTTTGCGCCACCTCCTCTGCTTCGGGTCGAAGGCGAAGGGTGCGAGTGCCACGTGAGGGAAAACGGCGACAAGGGAAACTTAACGACACAGGCGCTAGTCGAAGTCGAGATTAGCGACTATCGATATTGCGAGAATTCCAGGTGAACGACGATTGTTTCCTTGGGGACTCGAACGCATGCGAGTCGTCTTTAAAAAAACTCCTTAGATTAGATACTTGGATCGGTCGAAACGATCGACATGGTTGGAATACAACGAAAATAATTTGTGCGCTACTTTTCAAAACGTTAGTTCTATTCCACCTTGCCTCCGCCCTCTCAGACAACCTGGGAAGGGCAAGCCACGCTATAGATCGAAGGCTGCGAATATATTGTTCGCGATTTCTTAGAATTTCCATTCGGTAAATGGGGAGGCATTTTCAATTACCCCGAGGTCGACCTTCTTCGATTCTTCCAACGGGTGTCCGTCTACTCTCTCCTTGAATATACGATATCTGTATATTCCTGTAAGAGGATCCAGTCGGTCTCCCTCGCTAATTTCTTATAAATGGTTTCCACTCGGCCGGTTCCTGGCAATTAAGACGTCCTTTGTCTCTCGGGATCCCACTCAAGACCAGAAGGAAACAGAAGAAGTCCGCCGAACTTGTACAGGGTGGTCGAAAAATTCTTCGACGGCTATGCGTGCTATAATAGCTTCGGATGAACGTTCTCGGTAAATAGGGCTGAGCTATCGCTTTAACAAAGCAATTGCAATCCGTATTGTTCGGTGGAGAAGCTCCAAGTGGTATTATTATCAACGAGCACGGAGAACATTGTTAACAGATAGAGCCAAAAGCCACTAGGAAAAAATCTTTAATTTCAAGGTGCAACACTTTTTCCCGTACCATTGGTTCCGAAGGGGTAAGAGTCGCGAGTTTCTTTTAAATATCAGGATACTTCGTTTTTCGCGATCTACCCTATAGAGTCGAGATGGAATCGTTAAAAAATTGAAGTACAACAGATTATACTCGCGGGTATACCGCGGAACATACTTCAAAGTGCGTGTCCTGTATAATTCACTCCACTCTGGGCTCGAATTACGCGCGCTTACCGAGGCATTCTTAGGGAACAATGAGCCAGACCACCCCACGGACGAGCGGGATTACGCGATCCGCCGAAACACTTAATGGGTCCCAGTTTGCCACTAGAAGGGGACTCGAGCACCGTCATTGTACCGAAAGCTATCAAATTCCGTCGAAAAATATGTACAGTGTAAGTTCTTGGACAACATTCGACGTCGACCAGACAGAATTGATCTCTCTGCGGTCCAGATATTCCGCTCTCGGTACGTTTCTGTCAAGCCTCGCTCGACAGAGGACCACGAGGAGTTAACGAAGAACGTAAATACATGCCCGGGTATACTCTAGTTAGAACATTAGCAGGCTAAACTGCTCAGGGGCTGTTGACAGCATTTACAACCCTTCGCTACCGCCTCGCGCCATTTGCCAGCTGATTAATTGATACCCACTTAGTTGATGTGATTGAACACGAATCGAAGAGAATTCTCTCGGGTAATTTTCATCGTCGACCCTGCCAAAACGCCTTGAACATATTTCAACCTACGGCGGTATTAACATTTTCCTGTCGAAATATAAAACCGTACGAGAACTATGAAAAATTAGGCACAGTGGCGATGGGTGGAAGATCCGGTAGAGCGTTTAATTAGCTCGGACGAGCACGTATGTCTGGAACAAGGAAATTAACAAAAGTGGGAATAAAAAGCCTGGAATTTAGACGTCCAATAATGAAGAGCAGGAAGAGATAATTGCGAACGAGTCGAGTCGACATTAACGAAACGATGCGAGATGTTAATATCCGTAAGAGTGACAAAAAAAAAGTGACAAAAAGGGTAGTGTACATATAGAACATATATTATATACATATAATTATATAACATATCTCTGGTCTATTCTTTCTATCCGTTTCGCTACGAACACTGTTCGTGTCCCCGAGCAAGCATTTTGCTTCCCGTCTAATCGACCCGCGGCTTCTGCGGAGGGAAAAGGTAATCGAAGGAGGAGGGAGGATGTAAAAGAGCATTCGACGTCTTGCAAGGATTATTCGAATGGTCGAGGAACAGCTTTTCCAGCTCACGAGGGACGCGTAAGACGAACCGCGGGCAAGTTTAATTCCACGGTACGATGGTCGGGCACGGGGAACGGTAAATTGGATTTTTTTTCACGCTGTCCCTTTAATAAGCGTTTCCTCGGCTGCGACGTAACGAACGTAAGCGAACAAGAAACGAAAGGTCTGTGACGCCGAGGGCACAGCCCACTCGGGATCTCTGATCGTCGCGAGGCGAATTACAGAAGACGGAGGCGCTTGAATTTCTCGCAGTTCCATCCTCGCGCTGAATAACAATAGCGACCACCCCCGTAAGGTTCGCTTCATTTAATTTGCCCCGGGCAAAGCGCTTCGAATTTACCCAATTTCCACGCCGGAGACACCGCCGCCGGAGCAATCGAACCTTCCTTCGTCGCCGACACGCTCCGGCGTCGCGCGAGCGTCATAAATTTTCCATTTCGAAATTAAAATTTACAACGCGGTGCTGGCTCCTCCGCTCGCGTCTCCCAGTCCGCCGCTTTTCCAGACGGTTCATCTCGAAACTTCGCCTCTAGTTTCGAGATTTCGCCGAGTGCCGCCGAGAGCTCGACCAAAGTTGCTCTTTTAACCCCTTTCGTGATACCAACTCGTGAAACATGCCTGGTTTGGAGCTCGTGCGATCAATTATTCCGCGGGTCACTCTGGCCGCGTCGCGAGAATTTTCACCAGAAGCCGAGTACGTGTATTTAAATTCCGTCATTCTAATTAATACCGCGTCTTGTTACGTCGTTTTATTACTTGCGTAACCGCGTGCGTCGTAACGTCGCTCATTCCTGACTTTTTTTCCTCGGTGTATCTATCGTATAAGAAAAGAACAGCAGTTTAACGCGTAACAAATCGCGCCGTAGTCTTTAGGACGCAGACCAACGCAGCTCGCGTAAACACCTCCCGAAAAGAAAATGGGAGCATGGAATCTCGCGGCTGTAATTAACGTCGAAAAAACAAGCACGATTTCAAGTACGAGGTTGAACGTCCACCGGTAACAAAACGCGGTTGGCCGTCAAGGTACAATTGGACTCGGCCCGAATCGCCCGAGGAGCCACGAGGTCTTGGCCAGGTTCAAAGCGAGCGGGCAACTGGCTTCTACTGCCTTCAGCTCTGTTTCTGGTCGCGTTCTCTCAGGTTCCCGCGACGCCAGCTATGAATTAGAGACGCACTGCCGTGCGAAAAGGGTTTTCCTTGAATTTTAATGGGAGAGCGGTTCTCCCCCGCTCTGGGCCAAACAAGCGGCCGATGTATTCATGAAGAATAAAGTTTCTGCGCTCGAAAGGAACTTTACGATTCTCCGTCTCGCGGCGACGCCGACGCCGGCTCCTCGTCCCCTGGATTCTTCTTCTCCGATTTCCCTCGGCTTTTTGCGAATTCCCCGTGATCCTGCAGCATTACGCAAGGTTACAAGAGTTATGCGGCTTTCTACCCGTGGCGACGCGGAGCTTGTCCGCTTTGGAGCGACATTCCTTGGCTGCTCCACCCTCCCGTTTCACCCCTTCGTTCTCACGGCTCCCGACTATCTCCCACGCCTCTCTCTCTCTCGCTTGGCCAATTCTTGCTACGTTTACGAGTTTTCAGCCACAGTCGAGGAGTCGCGAGTTTTAAAGTATTTCGGCGTCCTCGTGAAACTCCGCAGGCCGGGATCTGGATTGCGCGATGAATTTTGTATGAATTTTTTCTATCTTAGGCAGGGGTGAACCAATAGTCCATCGTGCCGCAAATTGTTATACCGACGACTACGCTTTTATCTGTGACTTTTCCCTTCTCTGGCTAGGTAAATTTTTCGTACGTTTACGAGCTTCCAACTGCTGTCCGTGGCTCAAGGGAAGTCAAAAGTTAGATATATCCGGACGGCTCGCCTCTGAAGCCTCGCAGGCCGAGTCCGAGTCCAGATTGCGCGCTGAATTTTGTATAAATTTTACGCGTTAACTAGGTGCCAGGTAGACCAGATGACACCTTTGCCTTCCGGGATATGCTCCTAGATGCTGTTCGTTTCCAAAACAACGTTTGCATATCGCATTGCATACGAAATGGCAGCTGCATTTCGCAGACGCCCACGAGTCCTTTTAATTGTCTCTAGTTGCAGGCTGTCCGAAACTACTATGTTGTGGGTTTCATGGGGAAAAGAAAACAAAGAATTAAAATAAACAATCCATTTGCGTAGAAGTCGACTCGGCGGACGGTGGCGAGCTTTTAGAAGTCGATACGGCGACTTTCATGGCTCGTCGAGCAAGGATACTTTGTTCCAGCGGTTCGATAAACTATTCCGACAATTGGAACGCACGGGCCCTCGGGGAACACGTAAGCGCTGAACGAGGAAGCGCCGTTCCATCGAAAGGTCAGTGAATTTAGTTTGCAATCCGCGAGAGTATCCCGGTAATCAATTGAAAGCCAAGCCGGTCCAGCGTGGAGGGAACGTATTGGTCCTGGAAAACGATCGTCGGAAGCCGCGATAAACTTTCGCGAGACCCTCCGCAACCAAACCCAAGAAAATTCGCGAGCTTTCGGGACGCGTCGGAAATTCGGCGTTAGGACGCCTCGAGCCATCGCTGACCAAATTTTCACGGATTCTCCATTTTTTTTGCAGCGTTGCAGTTCACCAACAAAATCTCGAGTATTATTCGAAATATTCGTTGAAACTTGGCCACGCGAAATAGAAAATTTGTTCGTTTATTAAACTAGGAACATCCCGTGTCAAATTACTGAAATACGAGAGAATAGATATTTCGCAATTTTTTGCGAACCAAGTTAAAATAAAATACCTTTCTTCAAATTATCAGGAGCAGAAAAATAACTATACTAAATATCAACGAATGTAACGATAAATCTGGATAGTTATGTAATCCTCGCTGAGTTTGGGATTCCAAGCCTCTCGAGACCAGCGAATGGAAGGACTAGGCGGTTGCGAATTCGCGCAAAACACATATTCGAGTCGAAGAACAGATCGAGCACCAGTGATCCGCACTCTGCAAACGTTCGACGGTTCGCAGAATCAACGTTGCCACGAGATCGCAGGCTGAATCGCACGAAAACACCAGAAATCAAATTATCTGTTCCATTATCGCGAATCAGGCACGTACTGCCGGGTGCCACGGGCGGAGTGACGAACGCATTCACCGCGGGGAGTGAAATTGATTCGGTCGAGTTTGAACTTCAGGGTTCGTAACGGCAAACTAATCGTAAGATAATCCACTAGACGCGCGGAAACCATCCGCATAAACACGGATCGTGTTGCTTTGTATACATGCGCGCGAACAAGAACACGAACCGTAGGTTAACTTGGTTGCTGTTGCAGCGATGGAGCCTCTCTGACATAAATTAGACAGTCGACGAACCTACGAGAATAGTGGTTCATTTTCTTATCAATTAGGAGGCTTGAAATCTTTTGGATGGAAGATTGAGACGTCACAGAATTCTCGAATGCGAAACTCAAACTATACATCGTTTCGGTAGGAACAGTGATTAAGCAAAGTTATTTTAAATTCAGTTTTCGATTCGTTTTACACCGTATTTCGCGATGTTTGTTTCAAATTCGAATACGCTATTCCACGGTATCCGATTCGGATCTCAAACAAAAATTGAAGCAGAATAGGTACACGTATAAACGTGAATGCTGATGATACAAAAAAAAAAAGTTGCTATGTGTATTTTGTAGTATTTTCTGAACACACTGAAGAGGGCCGCGTCCAACTGGTCGAAACATCGGCAATTGATCAATTTGAAAATTGATATTAATTTCTTTTCGTATTTGCAGCAGTGGTTATTTTCCAATAAAATATAGAACATCGAGGGTACAATTTTGCTGGGTTACGGTATACGCATCCGTACAAAAGCTATCTAGATGAAATAACGTCGATTCCGCGTCCCGTTGCCCCCTCTCCGGAACGCCAGATACTCTTGAATACGTCTTAATTAATTAAACGCGATGCGACGCGACGCCCGCTATACGCAATCGACGCGTAAAATTCGTTGAATTTCGACGCAATTACCGGCCACTTTTGCGTACACCCGACAGACTCGAAACTCTCGACGTTTCGCGTCCGATTTGCCCGTACCCTCCTATCGACGTTGTTCCCATTATCGTCGTGATTGATCGCGCTATCGCGTGTCGCACGAATTACCGCGCGTCCACCCACCGTGCTATGATACCAATTACGTTTTTCCCTTTGGCTTCCGGTTCGTGACTTTTCCGATCCGCGCATAAAAACGGATCGAGGCCGAACGGATCGAGTACTAAACATGGGGTGACGTTTGGGAATTTTTTCCGAAGACTAAAGCGTCTCGTATAAATGTTTAGTTGGAGCGTCAATGGTACATACTTCGAACACTGTCATTGCCAATTTTTATAAAAATGTGTTTATCTAGGTAGAAAATACATGGAGGTATTTCCGTGGTGGAGGTGGATTTCTCTGGTTCTGGTAATTAGAATCGTCGTCACCGCGTCGCAGACTATAATCAGACTTTCGCGAAGGTCTTCCCAACGATTTGAGTTTGAAAATCAGTTAGGTCACCTTCCCGTGAACGATAAAATAATTACGTTCCCGATTGTAGTCGCCGTCGCTGGCTACAATGAGACTCCGGCGTATGTCCTCCTAACGATTCGAGTTGGAAAACCGGGTGGAGTCGCGACAAAGGCGCGAAATCTCGGCGCGAGGCGCGGTTCTCGATTAGTTTTACAACTGAAACCTTTTAGAGCCACGCGAACGCGAAATCGCGACACTTAGGGAAAAGTAGAAACGAGCACTCGTTGCGAGCGCGCGATAAACGCGAAATTATGATTGCGAGTTTACTCTCGAGGCGATCGCGGGTCGATTAAACGATATCGTCGGTCACGAAGGTACAAATCGACGCGGGGCGCCGCTAATTACGGATAAATATTGCTCGCGCCGCGTGGAATAATGATAAGCCGTGAAATCTGGCGGACTATTTTGCCAGGGGACGCCGATACGCAGCGTCCCGACGATTGTTTGATCGTTTGCGATCCAATGATGTCGCCATGGCGACGCACACTGAGGCTCGCGCAACAGACCGTCCATCTAAGGCTGGATACGGACATTTGAAGAACGCGCAGTTTGGAATTGCTTGCCAGTACGAAGGACTGGGTAGACGAGTTTTCAGAAGAGTACAAGAATCTAACTAAATTTTATTTTGACGATGATAATAATCAACAAAATAATTACCATCGTTTTCTAACACTTTCTCCCAGCGTGAAGTCAGTTGTTCGATTCCCTTTTTAAAAGAGTCCTTCGATTTTTCATTGAAAAATTTTTCCAAGTCGAAGACATTTTTAATACTTTTCGGTCTCTCTAGTATATTCGAAACAACTACAAAGGTAACGGACGTGCAACCCTTTCAATTTTCAAAAACGATAAAATAATTTCGATAAAACAAGAAAAAAACGTCCGCGGAAAATTGTCCACGGAATAGGTATTAAAAATTCCCAGAGTACAAAGGGTTGATAACAAGGAATCTCCGCGATTCAATATCCGGCACACGGTTCGTTTCACCGTTTCGCGCAAAGAGCCTCCGCTAATTATGGTAATTATCTTTCATTCGGTGCGGGGAGCCCCAGGAAACGACTTCGCGAACTCTGGTACAAATGGAGCCGCGGAGATCGCGACGTCCACCAAGTTACGGCTAATCGAAAGAGGGAAACGTTTGGAACACAACCACCCGCGCGGATTACGCGAGAGATCGTCGCGATATTCGACGAGAGACGGTTCGTTTGTCGGAATTACGTCGTTCCAGAAACGCGGAACCGAGACGCGGCATAGTTAATAGTTATTGGCTCCGCGGAACGAACGCACCGGGACGCTGGATATCGATCAAATCGGCTGACTCGTTAATTGCCAGCCAGAGCCCTCCGTAATCCCGAGACACGTAACTGACAATTTTATCCTGCTCGAAAGTTCGATAAACAAATATTTCATAACGCGATGCGAACCCGCCCTAACGATCAACCACCGTTAAAGAATCATGGACGCAAAGATACATCGGCAAAATAGTATCTGATTTTATTTAGTCGATTGCTAGCGTAACAAAATTGCTATCGATCACGTTTACTGAACCTCGAGCCGCGCAACGCATTGTGCTTTCAACTCAAAGGAAGAATGCAGATTCGAAGAGATTAAAGCAACGAGAGGAGAGGGAAAGTGGACCTTGCCGAATCGTGCAATACGATGAAAATGATCCCCCGATCGTTAACTATTTCGACTCGCGAAAATCCGTATCATTGGAGCGAGCGCATTGTTCGGAGCAAATATTGCGCGTCGGAAATGCATAGATAACCGCGATTAACCGATATCGGTGATCGATACGCGCTGATTCGCCGCTAATTACCAATAAATATTTAACGTCTAGTCGGGCCAGCAGCCCAATCCCGGCGCCGAGACTTTACATTTCCGGGCCTCCGCTCGTTCCAACGCGTGGAAAATGCTTTCGGAGCGAAAAAACTCGATCGTTTCTCCGGGTGCGTACGTTAACGCGGCGCGTTTTGGCACGCGTCGTGCTTCCCTGTGGCGAAACCTCTCCAAACGATCGAATTTTCTCTGGCCGCTGGTGCATTAGAAACTTCGCGACAGTTTGCCAACCGTCCGAGAAGCTTCGCGAGTCGTGCTGGTAATTGCCGCGCTTTCTACTTTGCACGCGAGGCACAGGAACGGCTCGTTTAAAGTCGAGGAGTGGCTAGGATTTGCGACCCGCCTCGACTTGTGCAGTTTTCATTAATACCGATCCGAGAGGGTTGGAGAAGCTAGACACGCGAAAAAAGTTGGATCCTTCGAGATAACATAATCGTTGGCTTGTTATCGAGGCAAGAAGTCGACGCGAGAAATGGTACTTGTAATTGTATACTCTGGTTTGAACATTTTTCAATGTTGCAAAGGTGCAAGAACAATTATATAAAAATTAGAATCGAGCAGGTGGAGCGAAGTTCCAGAAAATAAAGTATCGGATCGCGTGCAAATCGTGATGTTGTACAGCGTGGCAATCGTCGATTGCAATCTTAATTGTGAAATATACCTGCGAAATTTCTCCGAGACCTAGCCGTGGGCACGTCTGCGTTGTACTCTTGTCGGTAACTTACCTGAAAGAAAAAAAGAAAAAATCAGGTTAGACTCCATTAGCCGATTCATCCAGAGCCGAGGGCCCAACGCGCAACAAAGCACTCGGGTCGATTCTTATCCCAGGGCAGTTTCGAGGGAATTCTAAATTAAGGCACGAGGTCGTAAAAATAATCCGGAATCCTGGACGAGCAGTTTACCAGGGCCGCTTCTCCGTGCCGGTAGAATGTATGCAGGAGGGCTCAGGTGGCGCCAAGACATTCCCTCCCCGCTCGTGTATCGCCTCCGTTAAATTTATAATCTAATTTCTTGGCGAGGCTTCCCTCTCGACGCCCGTCCGTTCGTAACCCGGGGCTCGTGAGGTTGGCTGATCGCGTCACGTCGAGTCCACGAGGCCGGAAACGTTGTTTCGCGGCTCGCCTGTTTGCCATGTGTACCGATCGTCGAAATTATGTTCCGGTCGGCCAATAATCCCCGCTGTTGTTCCCTGTTCCCTGCGAAACACCGGAGGCACAGTGCATTTTCGACCTCCGCCCGTGCGCCGCTGCTACCCGCCCCTCAATGGCCGTAATGTGCGGTCGCTTTATTGACAGAGACATTCCGATTATTACCGCCAGGACAGACGCGTAGCCTCGGTTGCTCGTATTCTTGCCGCACGAGCTCGTAAATTTCTACTCTCCGCCCGAAACCCCGTCTCGCTGCTTTATATCGCGCTGTTCGATCGATTCCCCCCGTCACTGCGATTCTTTCACCTCTGCCCGATCATTAAGGGTAGTATGCAGTTCAAGACATTTCTTTTTCTATCCGAGTGTGATCTTTTGCGATTAAAACGTCCTCCGGTTCGATTCCACGAAAGCGTTTAACACTAAACGTATCAAGCGAGGCCGAATGACCGTTCCAAAACCCTTATCGTAGATCCACACGCAACACTCCCTCGAATTACTTCTCTATAGCTAAACGAAATAGAAATACATTTTATCCTCTTTCATCATCTATATTGAAAGTCAGAGAGTAAAGATCAGTCTTTTTTAATATCAAGTTCCTTTGAATAAATTAAGATTCTTAGAATCGTCGTTCATTTCACGAGAGGCACAAATAACCTCTCACGGTAAGAACAGGTATAGTTAAAGTGTCGGTACGTGTTTAGTGTTAAAATTTTCTGTTCGAGCAACAAGAATACCACCAAGAAAAATCTATATTTTAACCTCACAATGCTCGTACATTTTTCCAACCCAGATTGACCCGTGTAGTCCTCCTAAGTTTCACGAGCAATCCGATTCCAGTTGGGATAGGTTTCCGATCATTTTCGCATACTCGCGCCTAAGTAGGCCAGCAGGCGAAGTGTTAACATTTTACGTGTCATGTCCGCGCCTTGCCTCGGAATTATCCATACCGGTGAATCCGGCAGAGAAGACAGCGAGCCACAACGGGGCTGTATTTCAAGTATCGGGATAGCGAGCCTTCGGCATTCTCCGATCTCCCTCGGATTCGCGCGAATTCCCTGCAAATTCCGAAACTCGGAAAATTAACGAGCGGCGAGTATGCCGACGCCGCGGTTGCATCGCGTTCCGCTCCGTACCGCTTAGTGTACTCGCGATTTGTAAAGTTAGCCGGGTCGAGGAGGTGCGCGACTTCTCGATGGACGCAATGATAAACTATCAGTTGAACGCGTGAAGGAATAGCGGACTAGATTCCCTAGAATTTCGAGGGCAGGGTTCTCCGAACGTTTCGTTTCCACTGTAGTTCATTTCAGTCGTGCGAAGAGAAAACGATTTCTCTCGCAAAGTTAGGGCCGAAATGTTGGTCAGATAAATCATAAGGACCTTAAAATAATTCTCCACGCCGACTACTCAGCCTTCCGTCGCGAAAACGATCTCCTGAAAATGGATAAATCGATCCCGTCGCGTTTTCCCTCCATCTGGGCGCAGAGAAACGATCGTCGCAATGCGATAATTTCCAGAACCGCGACGCTTTTAAATGCGGGTCAATATTGAGTCAGTCCCCATCGACGTAACGCGCTGATTACTCTCGGACATCGGCGGTTTGGCACGGAACTCCGATGAACGTCTATTTTGTAGGTAACGTCTATTAAATATTAATCCCACGCGCCGGCCCCCCGGCCCGGTGACAATCGAGGCCAGCCCTAATGATCCACGGTCCCTCCACAAATACGTAAACGCGATGCAAACACCGACGACAACAATCAATCGGGATTAGCTGCATAATAATCGACGCGCGGACAATGCGTCCACGAGAGGACGGAGTTACCATATTTTTTGCTTCCTGGATTCCGCGAGACCTTCGAGCCGAGATTGAACGACGGAGACGACGAAACCGCGACTGGATTGAATTTTACGCTCGCCTGGCTAACGAAATTCCTGGCGCCCGTGGAACGACTGGGGCGGAAACGTTAACGTAGCCGCCTCCGCGGTAAACGAAACCCGGATCAGCAACGTCGACGATGAAAGAATTCGGTGAACCACTCGGAGAAAAACTTTCTTCCGACGAGGTTGCAACGCTCTCGCGAGAAACTTTCCGCGCTTATCGAGTGTACCGATATGGCGAAAAAGCTACCTAAATTGGATCACGTTCAGCATTTTCTTCGACTACTACTGGAAGGAATAAATAACGATGGATCCTCGACGCTAACGATATTTACGTCTCGCGGCTTCGTTTGTCGAGTTCATACGAATTTATGTGGGTGGGCAGTTGCACGGATGCCAAACGATGTCAAATGACAACACGCGACGAGTAAACAATAAATACTGGCTGTGGATAAAGAACCGGCTAACGATTATTAATAGCTGATGGTTCGAGTCGAAGAGGCGGCAGTGGGAAGAACGGGAGCTGAGAAAGTTTCCTGGAAAATTGGAGCGCGCCGAAGAAAAACGAGATGCTGGGACGTTTCCCTCCGCCCGTCGCGCAGGGGTTGGAAACTTCGACGCAGGGTCATGAATGATTCAAACGGCCGTGCGATCGAATAAACGTAAAATACGTACAGCGTCTGCTTTTTCCGTGTCTTTCAGCCCGTCTCGAGGCACACGATTTACGATTCAGCGAAACGTTACTTTACCAAAGAAAAATACTCGTTGCTCGTCAACCGCGGCGCACGTGCGCCCCACCTACGCTTATCGTTGAGTTTTTTGGAGGCATTCGCTTTTTCGGAAAGTTCCTTGGCTTTGATCGTCGCTGAGTACCATGGAACGTTTCTTCTTCGTTTTAACGGAATCTGGGAACGCGATCTCGGATTACGACGATGGGTTTACGTATCCAATCGTGATTATTTCTTCGAATAACTCAGGTCGTAACGCGTTAACTCGAAATTTCGACGAAGACTCGTTCGATGATAATTTCTCGACGAATTTATATGTTTTCGTTTCGTTGAAAATCGTCGGGGAAAAAAGAGTCGTCAATGAAAACGAGGAAAAAAAAACCCTTGAATATCGAATTGGACTGTTTCCACGCGTCACGGATCGTAAAGCAGGACGGTAGTACCCGAGTTTATACTCGTATAAAGTTACACTTACCAGTCGAATAGCTTCCGTAGTTATTTTACGACGGCGACAGGACTCCTGACGTGGAGCAATCTCGCGTTTTTAATTTCCCAGAAATTTCGATTACTTCAACATCTCCGGGAACTTTGAGTTAACCGTAACATCGTCGTATAACAAAAATATGAATTCAGCGATCGTGACATCCTTCCCGCGGGAATACGCGACGAAGGTCGACAAGTTCTCCCCATTTTCCGTGAATCAACGCGACAGAGGAGAAATCGTTCGAATTCGATTCAAAGAAGTTTTCCATCGCGCGCACGCACGCATATTGCTCAACCAAGGGTGAGAATCTCTGTCCGATCCAAGCTTTCGAGTGCACGCGTGCAGATTTTACGGCCGCGTAACGACAAATTTTAGCAGTTTACGGGCAGGAGTACGTGAGGAAGGTCAGAGGATCGCGGAGTGCGGGAAAAACGTGGCACGGAAACGGGCGTGCAGCCGGCGTGCCGCAGCCGCCGACTGATTTATCGACTAACCTCAGCAAACCGACTATGCTGCCACGTAGGCTTTCGCTGTTGCGAGTGAATCTAGAAAAAGGAGGAAAAGGAAATTCTAGCGGTGACTGAGCCACTTTCCTTCGACGACTTTTGACGTTTGCTACCCGCAGAGGATATTGTTCAAGCGGCGAAGAAGCCTTCATCGAATATCTCTGTCCGCAACTTTGCCCAATTAAGAATGCACAAATTGTCTCAAAAGGACTGGCAAAAGGACGACCAGTTCACGAGTTGTCTTCGAAACTCGCAACAACGAATCGAATGAATTTTACTGCGCGCCAAGTGCGGTTTATTTTGCTAATTGTCTGGCCAAAATTTAATTAAGCGCGCGAGGGTGCGCGTATTAACTTCGGCAATCATTCGCGTGCATAACAGTCAACATTCGGCGCGGCTTAATCTCGTACTTCCGCGCAAATTGCAACTCGCGAATATAACCGTCGAATGTTTCGCTCGATGCTAAAACCAATTAAAAGTGGCACGAGTGCGAGACGTTGTTCGCAGTACCGTGTCGATCGGAACAATCCGGACCAACGGGAGCCAACGTTTCCGTGGGCTCGTTCTCAACCCTTCTCCGGCGGTAAAGTTGAAACTGAATTCAGACGCGGAGTCCCGGGCAATTCCGAGTTCGATTACCCCTTTTTAATTTCAACGTTAGACGGGAGCGTTTGTGGCCACTTACTCGTCGGAAACAAAAGACAGGCACACGGAATACAGGCAAACAGGAAAGGTCCTCCCAGGAATCGTGGTCTCGTTTTTAATCACAGATCCTTTTTAATTACAAATTAATTTCAATCGACGACAGAAAGAGACGAGACCGCGAACTGAGGTGATTCGAGGCGGAGGGCAGAGGGTCGATGCGAGTGGCTCCTCTTTAAGAGAGCACTACACTTTACATCCACTCGAGGCCCGAATTCAATCTTGGACGGTGGAAAAATCTTGCAGGTGGCTCTATTCATTCGAATGCGTCGGCAGAAAAGTAAATTGAAATCATAAATGGAATAATATCTTACACGAGACTATCAACAAATTCTTTGAATAAGAATAAACTCTCAGGACTAAATTTAACTCCATAGAAAAGGAGATCTGTAGATATCCACTTTTTTTTGTGTTTCTCACCTGGTCGTCGATCCGTGTTTAGAAGATAGAAATCGTGTTAAAAATTTGCAAATGTTCCACCTACCATGTATTTACGATTCCTCCATTCGGTAAATCAACAGAATAGCCAAACACTGGGATTTAATATCGCGCTACAAGCCCCGGGGTTAATTGGTCAATTTGTGAACGGTTGGAAATCTGATATCGTCAAAAATACGCTGCGAGTACTATCGTTAAACGATACGTGCAATAACGGTGTAAAATAAATTCTCGCCCGGGCACGAACAATCCAGCGAACGACTCCAAATAAAGCGTGCTTAGAAGCGGCTGCGGCTTTCGAGCTGCCGAAGTCACGATCCGGTGAGCCGTAAACGTGTGGTACACAGTGGCGCGGCGCTATATCGACGAAACGACATTTTTGCACCGATATCGACTGCCAGACGTCCCGACGCGCGGATATATAGGGAGAGCATTGCATATTCCAAGCTCTCTTCCGCCAAATAATCGTGCATTCCCGCGAAACAGAGAACGAGCAGGAGATTCCCAGCCCTTCTTTTCGTTATACACCCTCGATCCGTCGCAATTTCCCCCTTTTAAGGACGCCCGTACGCCTAGGGGGTAAAAAAAAAAAAATATCGATTTTTATCGTCTCCCTTTGTTTCTAAGAGATTGACGCTTCGCCAATATTCCAGGAAAATTTGAAGTGCGAGAACCCAAAAGGGCCCTGAAGTTAATAGAAACAGAGATTAGATATGTATCTATGGAAAATTTACGTTACTTGGTCCGGAATCGTCGGAAAAAGTTCCCGAAACACGAGTCCTTTTTGATCCCAAACGAACGGTACATTTTCTTAATTAAATTGGTGAGGTAAGTCCAGTTCCGGAGGGAAGAAATCCTGTCCGAAGGAAGAGATCTCTCGAGGATCGATCGTCTGGACGACGTTAATACGGTGCACTCCTTGTTTCGTCCCTGTTGGGACATTCTTCGTGGGTAGGGCTCGCTTAAGTGGTAAATCTTGTCGCAGCGGGGCGATGTCAGAGATGGGCCCCGGTCGACTAAAGTTGACGGCGGTTGCGAGAGGACAGCGAGGACAGAGTTTCCAAAGTTCCGTCTTCCCGTGCCGCGTCCCGATCGAATTCTACACGCCCCCGCTCGCTCGTTTCGACTCTGTCGTCGAGTACATGCACGAGCGCGGGGGTGAATGCCGCGGATGGTGTACACGCTCCAACGAGTTGGCCGAGTGTGTCGGTGGCACGGTGGATCGTCTTGATGCGCTGGAGAACGAAAGTCGGTTCGCGCGAACCTAGCCGAGCGAGCGACCGCATAGAAAACAGTAGCGATGGGACCGATACGTGCATCATCGAGCATGGCCGGAATTCAGAGAAATATAGAACTCTTTCGAATCAAAATAAATAGAGTTAAGCTGCGCAAAGAAGAAGTCGCTTGCAACTGAGAAATTGCAAAGGGTCTTCGAAGTCACGTGGGTCACAAAGGGTTGACGATGTCTTCCGATCAAATGGGTACGCGTACTTTCCAAAATATCGAATAGGCCTTTTGTGCGAGACTATCTGGTGCCAGATCATAATTGGTGGAGCGATGTCATTGGTATCGATTCGGTATCGTTCCCATCGCTGGAAAACAGAGGCTTAGAGTAAAGTCGTCCGTGTGGCAAGAGATGCGCGTGTAACGGTCGTGCAGCATGTGGCACATAAGAGCAGGACCGCGGATACATAATGCAAACAGTTTGGGCCAAGCCTCGGTCACAAGTTTAACTTAGTTTGCTACATAGGTGGATGGTAATTGCATTTACTCTGACGTCTGTAGGTTCTCGCAGCGCGATTTCGGTCTTCCTCTCGAGCTTCTCCCGCGTTCTCCGTGTTCCCGCCGTCGGGACGTCTTCGCTCTTCCGATTTCCTGCTCGTTCCTCCCCTTCCTCTCCTCGCTCGCTCTTCCCTCTTCGACCGACGCCTCGAACACCGCCTTTCGATGAACATTTGTCGACCAATAGACAACAATTTTTACCCGAACCTTCGATAAACACGTATCTTTCCTTCTGGATATCTTTCCTTCGAGATAGAATTCAAGATAAAGGATTAAGGTACCGAGAAACGTAGATCTTTTTGTTTTGTATCAACCACTTTATTGTTGCGGATGAATTAGCACAACCGAAGACTGCGTGCAAGTAGTCCTAGCTGTTCGCAGCCCCGTTGGACCAAGCGTCCCGACGCGCGGATCCACGCGACGCTTTCCAGACGCAATTTCGCGGTTTCGAGACTTCGTTATTGCCTTCTCCTCCCCTTGGCACGTCGAAACGTACGTGCGCGCCGTGATCCAGCTGCCGCTGTGGTGCTGGTGATTTAAGCGCCCGACACGACACCCGATCTCTTCGTTTCGGAGGAAACGAGCCAGTCTTTAGCGCGACGAGGAAGATTTCGCCCTCCGGGGCTCCATATCGCGGCAATTTATCCTAACAAGCATTTATTATGCTAGAACAGGATCGTAACAAGGGTAGCCTTTTCGTGCGAGATGATGGATACGCCCACGTAGATGAACATGTATCGAGCTACAACGTTGGATTTAATCTTCGACATGCTTGGATTTTTTAAACAAAAATTGACCACGATGGGGTGGATTTCCTCGATCTTTTTTTGTCTCTTTGGGTTGCGTTCTCATATCGCATTTAACAAATTGATCCCCACGTCACCCAGAAATGAGTGACGAGACTTTTCATTAACCCTTTCAACCCGACTTTTTTCTGTTTTTATTCTCTTTTAGAAATTAATTGTATCAAACTAGGGTTGGTTACATATCACAGGCTGCAGCCGAATAAGATGAGACGATATGCCACAGCGTAAATGATTCTCGTTTTTCCACATATATTCCTACAAGTCTACTTGTAAATTACAATTTGGTTAAAGCTAATCAGTAATATTCCCTAGGATATATGTCCAACTAGGGTCGAAAGGATAACAACAAAAAAATGAATTTCGAAGATGAGGTAGTAATAAAAACAGATCTTCGATAATCTCGAAACAACATTTTAACTCTATAGAAATTTTCACGAGTTATAATCCGATAGCCAACGTGTTAAAGGAGTTCCATCGAGGTTTCGCTGTTTGCATTCAGGTTGCATCGAGCTGGAAACAAGGAAGTATTCTTGATGGCCTCCACTGTCCAATTGGTAATCGAACGAAGCCAGCAACGCGGTCCGAGCGGAAGAATGACCAAGGCAGTTAACCAAGTAGTACATGTCCGCTAGCAGTAGGGCTCTCGTCAGGCGACATCGAAAGCAGAGAGCGGCCAACGACAGGGTCGCGGCCGTAATCCGGTGATATTAGAGGACGCGTGGCACGTACACGGGCCGTCCGTTCTGCGGTGCCGTGTAAACTGTCGCCCGATGACACACTGCCCTGTCAAATTCAGAGGCTCGCCGAGCGACGAAAAAATCGGGAAACCGGTGATACCTCTCGCCAATTAAAAGTCGAGAGAGAAGGACGCGGCTATTGTTAGCCCGACGACATGCACACAGAACGGGCCAGCTTCGTTTGCCTGGAATAAGAGACGCCCCTTGTTCTTTGGTCGTTCGACGACGGCTCGTTAGCTCGATACGCGTCATCGAATCAAAGACGAATTCTGCCGGGTTCGGGCTAATTGGACCGAGCCAATCTTCGCCCGGAACGTAGCGAATCCGGTGCTGGAAGCTGCGATTCTCAGAGACTCGTTAGGTATCGACGACGATCAACAAATTCGATAAGAAGCAAAGAACACTCTGTCCTCTATTTCCATCAGTTAATTAACTATCTACCGTGTCGATACAATTTCCATCGCTACTGTTTTTCCAGGCGATGTTTGGCAAAATAATCAAGTCAAGATTTCCAGCGGGAGAGGATTTAAGTTCGCGCTAGGACGCGCTCAACCTGCCAGGACATTCGTCGTTTACCCTGGCGCACTCGCGCACGAATACCTTTCGAATAAACAAACAGGGCTCTGACGTGTCTGGCAAAATGTCAGCGGCGCGAAATATGGAGCGAACGGCTCGCGGAATTTCGCAAATTTCCCTCTTATATTTTTCGCCGGCCTCGGAAATTCGGGCATGAAACTGAACCGTGGCTGAAGCACGAACAACATCCCTGATCGACGCGGCCAAAGCAAAAAACGGGACGGAATGTATGCTGCTGGAATGCGAAGAATGGTTCCATTAGCAGTGCGGCGGTAATGTCTCGGACATTGATCGAATTTGTTGCTCGGATACATGACTAGGAACCACCTCTGCTATTTATGTTTCTTCGGCACGAGATAGGGGGGCACAGGATTAACTTAACGTTTTCATGTTATTTTCCTTGCGAGGTAATTTAACAAATTGTCACGTGTATCGAAGACAAAAGAAGTTGGCCAACCGTCTCGAAAGTACGCCGTGAAATAAACAGCACTTCGAAAAAGAAGTGAAAAAGTTTGCGAATCGATCGTGTAAACCATTACAACCGCAGTTTACCAAACGATCGCGTGAAAATCGTGGTCTGGTGAACTGATAATTTCTCACCAGTGGTTTCCGTAGCTCGTTTCTGGACGAGGAAGGAACAAACAACGCGTCGAAAGTTCAACGGATTCTATCGGAACGACGTGTTCCTCGCCAGGCCACGAGTAGCTAAATGGTCGTTACTCCAAGACCGTGGCCGCATTCGGCGACTCGACAGTCGCGCGACGTCGTTTTCTATGGGACGTCGAACTGCAAAGTGCTCTCGGGAAGTTAAAAACGCGCGAAGTTAAAGGCATCTCGTATCTACTCGTAACCCATCCACGGGAGTCTCCCACACCGACGCGGTGACTTTCGCCTCGCGTCGGTACACTCACTTTTATCGACTCCGCGAACGGAAACTCGACGAAGTGCAACTTCTCCGTCCAATATAAACCGTTCGCGAGACTTTCGACCCCATCTTGTAATTATCACGGCTGCCGGAATGCATCGAGTCCGTTGAAATCGTTGTGGGGAACAACTGGAAAGGGTGCTCGAACGCCTGAATCTTTATAGTTCGGAGATACGACTCGGAGGAAGCTTTAAAACGTTGAGAAAGTAGATGTCGACGCTCGATTCTGATTTTACAGCAAGCTGCGGAGGAAGCTTAAGATAAATTCAAGAATGGAGAGTTCGGGTTAACCGAAATAAAATAAACAAAAGTTAAATCCATGGAAATGAAAATGAATTTTGGACGCCACTTGACGAGTGACAAAGACCAGACGCGATACCCCTCGGTTCAGCATGTAGCAACAATCTTGCCTTTCGAGTCAGTCCATCCTTCGGTAGTAAACGTGTACGCTGAAGGGTTCGAATAAAGTACTTTTGCACGACATCCTGATTGGAAATATAATTCATTAGACCGCCTCCTACAAAAACTAGAAGCCCCAAAGCTTCCTTTCTTAAGAACTATCAGCTCTAAATTTTTACGTAAACAAGGATCCGTCGCCCAGCCGAGATGGGCAGCAGAACGAGGATTGAAAGTGTGAAATCTAGCGTGGGTAATTAGGTGGGAATCGCGAGAACGTCGGCGCAGAAAATGGGCACCGCGGCGCATTGAACGGAGAAGCGGCGGTTCGAGCCGCGAGCAGAAGAGCTCGGGAATAGAACGAGGCCTTAATCGGGCACTCTTTTCAATTACGGCAGCTACACGGTTCCGTGGTTCGGGTATTCTCTCGGTTTCGAGGACGTCGCACACCGTCGTGTATGCGACGAGCAGCGAGACGCGCCGAGGGAAACACAGAAGCTTATTCCGCGAACGTTAACTCGATGCGTCGTATTTATCCCCGGGTGTATTGAAAGCCCCGCTCGGAAGACTACGAACTAAAGCGAATTCCGCGTTTATTAACGACAATGCGCCTCGACCCGACAACCCCCGAAGAATCGCGAGCGAATTAGCTTTCCAAACGGCACAGTTTCCCGGCCTGCGACGATCTGCGCCGATTGTCGACGCGCAAATTAACTGCACCGACCGAACAGGGGATTCTACGCGTCGCGAAACATCTGGCGAACCCTAAGGTGACTTTTCGAACCGCTAGTCTGCAGGGTACTGGTCGTTGTTCTTTAACCCTTTGTACTCTGAATTATATTTCAATTTCGTTACCAGCAGGTCCCAGCGCTTTTAAGTCGCACTCGACATAGGAGTGCAAAGGGTTAACAACGATCATGGGAAGTTAGTTTCACCTTAGAGAAAAACAAATTCCACGTCCCGTTCCCTGGTAAGTTCGTGATTTCAACAGAAATCTAATCCAACGAAGTCTAATTCAAGGCAAACATGGCAAGTAAGACGGGCAGAGGATGATAACCAGGATTCCGTGGCCGAGGGCTATCGATGGATGGGAAATCTGATAACGGCAGAGAGAGCTCGTCGATGCGTAGTGCTGCAATCGTGCCGCTTTTCCCGGTGAACAAATGTTCTTAATTAACTATCAATTCTCTTGGATTCGACTGCGACCCAGATTCGCGGCTGAATGCAACGTAACGAACTCGAGCGAACGAACGGGCCGGAAAAAAATACATATTAAGCCGGGAAGCCGAGCGTGAGGGGACGAAAAAGTTATTCCGCTGCGAATGGAAATTACTCGCTCGCATTAGAACGACCGCGCGAACCGGCGATTGTTTACGTTGCGCGACGCTGCGAAGCTCGAACGCAACGAGTGGGCGACGCAGAAATATTCCGCCAACACGATTCGGTGGTCGCGTCGTAGAAATTGGGTCGCAGGTATCGGTAAACGAAGGGAACTCGACGTGGAAACTCGGTATATCGGAACCGGTGGAACGCGCGCATATGAACATGTACCGACCCGATTGACCTCCTTAGATCGACGGATGCCCGGTTGGATGGATACGCACGCTTCCTGGCCGATTTCCCATTAAGCCATTAGACCGGCTCCCAGCGAAACGTGCACGGGATCGCCGTTATAGACCATCCGCGAAACGTATTTCTCTCCCCGTTTCCATCTGCCGTCCGCGCGTCCATTATCTCCCGCAATATCCACCAGCTCTGAACTTTCCACCAGGAATTATGCGCCCGGGTTTATTGGTTCCCGTTCACGAAACTTGCCAAGACTCGCCTTAAGGAGACGCGACTCAGCTGAACGATACCGTATCGGTTCGATTTTCCACGCGAACGAGACATTTTTGGGAACGTCGGTGCTCCGCGTTAATTTCGAGCTACGATACAGTTCATTTGCAAAAAAAGATTCTTTTATACCAACGCTACCGTTTCCGGAGTGACATTAAAAGATCGACGGAGTCCTGGAAGCTCGTAGAGTTCACAGTTGAGAAAGAATTGCGGGTCAACCGGTTAACGGAGGAACTTGCGAGAACGAGAAGGAGTTTTACGACCGAATAAAAGATCCGGCTAACAGTGCTACGGGAAAATTGAGCGAGGCAACTAGCGCTGATGCTTTACGTCCGAGAACTCGCGAGAGCACACGCGTTGCGTCTATGTCGTACAGTGACTTCTGGAGCCGATTATTTTTACGGACAGTTATCTCTTAACTTTTCCAACTCTTCCCTCGAATCCATCGCGAAATCTCTGCGTTGTGACGATTCGCGCAAAAATTTTCCAGCCAGCGATATTTTCGAGGGGGTGGTCGCATTACACGTCCGAATCGAAACGACGGGGGCGGATAAGCCGGGGGTGTGCGCGCGCGGATAACGAGTGGGAGCGACCGACTGATATGTTTCTGTTGTCCGTCAAATGAGCAACAAATAACAGCGTATTGTTGCGAGCGGAGTACGCACGGGGTGCGCGCAAACGAGAGAGCTTGTGCTCGACAATGGGACCGTGGTCCAGGATAGAACTTTTCAGGGACGGGGAACAATGCCAAGAGACGGGCGACAGCCGGTTTAATTAAACGCATCGTCAGCTCTGTATGGCGACACGACGGTACCACGGGACCACGCGTGGAGCTAGTCTACGGCCACAGGGACGACCGACGGCGTGCGTGCAACCGTGTTGAAGCTACC
This sequence comes from Hylaeus anthracinus, assembly GCF_026225885.1. Lineage (NCBI taxonomy): Eukaryota > Metazoa > Arthropoda > Insecta > Hymenoptera > Colletidae > Hylaeus > Hylaeus anthracinus. Next base: position 4,736,277 of record NW_026534348.1, on the reverse strand, counting down.
CCTACACTAGACCAGATTTTGTGTAGGAACCGCGACGCGTACGCGGATTCATGCAAAATTGAAAAGGTACGCGGACGCATCGCGCAGATAAGTCATAAACGAACGAAACCAGCCGCTGTTCCCGAGTAAATTGCCCTCTTCGAAGCGTGCGGATAAATAGACGCGCCGATGCCTTCGAACCGCGACAATCGAGACCAGGACCGATCGGGAAATGCTCGCAAAGTCCACCGAAGAGCTGTACCTCTTGGACAAATTCAGTTTTCCAGCTCGAGAGCTTTCAAAAAGGATTTCTAAACGCGAAACGTTGCATATTCTAATACTTTAAATCAACGGTTTCCAAACCTTATACTACTACGCCCCCCTAAAAGAAATTGAATGTATAAAAATGTAAAAAAAAAACAAAAACAAAAACAAAAATAAACAAAAAGTTTTATTTATTCGTAAATATTATGGTATATCTTTTTTTTTAAAAAGTTTTCGGCGCCTCCGCTGAGAAGCACGTCTCCCAGATCGGAAACCGCTGCTTTAAATCGAAACCTCTAGGTTCCATTTACTCTTTATTCGTAAAGGAAGTCGGAAGTTTCGATGCCACTACCTATAGCGGCAGCTCCAACGGAGACTCTCCTGTTTCCGATGTCGGTCCAGCAACCGATATTGATATTCCGAGCGGACACTGTCTTGGAACAATTCGGTGGACGTCCGAGCGATACGGTGCATTAAACTCGATATCGTCTCGAGTCTGATTTCGAGGCGTTCGCCTTGAAATTGTGCGGACCCGATCGAACAGGGAACGTCGCGGTGTAAATGAGGCAGACGATCACGCGCGATTTCCACCGTAGGTAAAGAGTGGACGCTATCGAGGGAACGATCAATCATCGAGAGCCGTGCATTCAAAACACGCTTTGAGCGCACTCGTATCGCAACATTGGCACGCCTTGTTGTTTGCAAAGGCACGGATATCTTCCGCGACAACCCTCGAGCTAAACGTCGCTGCGACAACGTACCCTGAATGTACCAGCCCGTACAACAGTGACTTTTTAACCATTTTTTAAACACGCGATACTGGAAGAAATCTCTTGATCTTTCTAGGGAAGGTAATAAAAATAGGATATCGTTTGTAACGCAAACCACCTACCGAATTTGCCTTTCGAATACGCATCGATTCGTTTCTGTCTCGCGTAGGAAGATCAAGAGATTCCGTTTCTCGGTCGAGGGATTGTAAATTCGTCGGGTTAGGTTCGGGGAATTCGTCAGCATCCATTTCGCCATTGACCGAATCCAGGACGCGTGGCCAATAATTTGGAATCGCACAGATTAAGCCGTTCAATTTCACCTGTGCGCGACGACCATTCGCGCGCAATCTCGTTACGAATCCGATGCAAACCCATTCGCGCGTAAATCTTCCTCGCAAAGAGCATCCACGGAAGATCCCGACGACCCACCGACTCGTCCGGTCGCGCACGGTATACATTCTACTTAAAACGACGACAGTTTTAAAAATCGCAACAGAGTAGAAATATGTGAAATTATCGCGCGTGCATAGCAGGAGAGGTGGATCGATGAGAACGAAATCTGCATAACTTTTAATCATGTCCCACGTGCGTACATTTACGCAATCGAAAATACACAGTTTAATCCAGGTTTCCGTGCGATATTTCGTTTAATCAGCCATGCGACAATAAACAGCTATTCGTTTAAAGTTGAACGAGTTGATTCGGAGAATTGTGAGCGGTGTGTTATATGCTTATTTCTTTGCTCTAGCACGCGAAAGCAATGCAAATCCTGGTTATTATCAGAGTACAGATAAGTCAATGAGCTGTCAGGAGGAAATCACACGTTGCCAAGACTAAGAATATATAGAATTTAAGATCGATGAAGGAATTTCAGGTCGTATCCTATACGTCATCCGTCTCGATCGAGCTTGCTTGGATTCACGATACGAATTAATTGCAAACATCGCGTTGGTTGTACCGCCGAGTTAACTCAGTTTGTTTTCACCCCCGAGGAATAAAGAAAAATTCATAAAAAAGAGCTGCACAGACCCAACGCGGTGCAACTCTTCGCTGTCGAACAACCGCGGAAAGAGTAAACGAGAAGGCGGGAATTCGCCGCGAGGCAACGGGGAAAACCAGAGAAAAGTGAACTTTCTCTGACTACCCGCGATCTCTGCTCTCTCCCTCCGTGGGTCGGATTTAAATCGACCAAGGTAGCCGCGCGTGGAAAAATGCGGTGTAGACGCACGGCTCGCAACTTTTGCGCGGCTTTTATGCGAGACCACCGGCCGAAGATAAGCAGAGGGTCTGCTCGTTCGAGGTTACAATGTTCCCGGGAAAGTTTGCTCGATACGAGAATCTGGCGGAAAACTGGCAACGAAAGAGGGTCGAAAAACCAGCACCGTTTGGAAAACCGTGCAAAAAGGAACGCCTCGCCGAATGGAACTGCGAAACGAGTCGATAGAGAGATAGGTGCCAGTGGAATCTACGAATCTGTGAGTAAATTCGAGGGTTTGGATGGGAGGAGTCTGCAACTATACGCGGATGGGTGCATCGGAGAACGAGGGTTCGTTGTACAGAAGAGTTTGCTGGAGAGCGAAGGAATTGGTAATGTATGAATTCTCTTGGCACGTAAGTGAGAACTGCTTTGGCGTAGGTCGTGAGTTTTACTAACTCCGAGTTCCGTTAAAAGTACAACTTTTTTAAAATCAGAATTGTTAACGCTCCTACAAACGAACCTACCAAATTTCCTTTGTGCACTGCACCCCCTGGCAACCCTTTGTTTACTGAATTTCTCAAAAGTTTTTAAAATCTAGGCGTCTACTGTCATTCAACAATTAAAAAACGAACTTCGTACAAGTGGACTTCAAAGTCACAGTAGGTTTCGGAGCGTTTGATTAATACAGTACCACGAGAAAAATGACGGAACTTACAAGTCCCGCCAGTAAATAAAGGGTTAACCTGTCCATGCACCGTGTTCTCTCAAACCATAGCGGAACCTTTGTGACTCCCTCGGAAATAGTGGACAGTAGTAGGCAAGCCGGCTAAAGCCACGCGCAGGACGTATTTTTCCGCAGCATGTGCGCGAGTCCTGACTTTTCCGCGGACGCACACGCGCGCTCTTTGGGACTCGGTGAAATTTATTCGTCTGCACAACCCCTTAAATCACGCCCCCGCGCACCCGAGCTCCTAACACTTCCGACTGCTCGGTGCAGCCACCCCCTGCGCATCCACGTGCTCGGAGGAGCCGCGATGCACCCCTTCAGCCCCATTCCGACGCCCTCGTTCCTCTCTATCTCTCTCCGCCTCGTTCGACCTGTTCCTCCAGTCTCGGGGCCGTTCTGCGGGGAACAGCGGCGCATATTTTATTTTCGAAGCCGGCTGCATTGACAATTTGCACCGGCGTTATGTAAATGCAGCGTCACGTACGCCTCGTCTCCCTTCTGCCGACAGAAGAATAGGAGGGTGGCGACGAGCAACCGGCAGTGCTAGGCAAAATTTTATTCGTATAATGGATCACGAATAAATACGCCGCGCGACGATTTGTTTGCTGGGTTCGTCTGGTCCAACCACCATTCGTACAACACGCTGTATGATTTCATTTTACAGTTCAAAATGCAATTTTTGTCCAACGAACAAGGAATCGGAAAGTCTCTTATACTTGATGATATCGGTATAAAGAGGTCTTTTTTTTTGTAACCATAACCTGCTATGCTTTATATATGCGAGTACCCTAAAAAGTAGACCGTCATCTGGACCGAGGAACTTCGAAAACGTAGATTCTGTGTGCTACCGTAAAGTTTGCTCCCAGTACGAAAGAAGTAAAAAAGTACCCTTTATCCTGTATTTGTTATTCCGAGTTTTTATTCGTACAAGAGTTTCGGCCATCTCTGGTAGGCAGATGAAGGCGCGGAAGTTCCGTCGTCCACCTCGCTCTTTCCGTGAGGACACGGTTCCTGGCAGACCTCTTTCGACGCCATGCTCGCCTGCTTTTAAAGCCCATGATTCTCCGCTACCACTCCAAGCGGCGTGTACCAGGGACGAGGTACGATTGAAACGTTTTCACGAGGATACTCGAGGGACGCACGGCCGGGGATCCTGCGAATTTTCGAGCCGCGCCGCGTGCCATCGTCCCGCGGATTCGAACCTTAATCGAAGGTATGGAAACCCTTTATGCGAGAGTTTACAGATGGTTGAGCTTCGGGTGGAGGACGACAGTTTTCGTTTAGAAATCGGCGAATCGGGTCGGAGACTCGCTGCTTGTGCTGTATCTACGATCCTAACTCTCTCTCTCTTTCTCTTTCTGCACCTGTACAAGTTTCTTCTCGCTCTACTTTATTTACATAAACAAACTTGACTCCACTTAAAAAGACGTGCAAAATCACTCTCCGCCACGTTGGGATCGGAAGTGATTGTCCGAAGTGTCGGGGAAGGATCAGAGGAGATCCGCGGCGAGGAAACAACCCTATCGACACGCTTTTTCGCGCGTTTCAAGAGGGTTCGTGGAAGTCGACTAAGGGTTGGGCCCTGTCTTCGATTACATCTCGTTATTTACAGACCGCCGAGCGTCCTTTGTCGATTCCGCTTTGCCAGCTGACAGCGGAGATAGATCGTATCGACGACGACAGATCGCGCGAACGGTAAGTCACGTACGCGGGGCGCAAATCAGGCGACAAAGGAACGCGAGACGTTCGAGAAGCGTCGTTTAGCATCCCGCGGGAGAGAATTATATACACGCGTGGGTCGTGCATATTTATGACCACGTATCTGGCGCATGCAGCTCCTTTCCGATCCCTCCGGCTGAATCGCAGCTTTCTTTCGAAGGGGACAGACGTAATAAGGGTGGTTCGACGGCATTCCAACTCGAAGAGTTCGTTGTTTTAAAGTTTAGATGCTAGGCTAGATGCTTAGACGTTAGATTCTAAGGTTTACCCCTGGACTGAATGAATTCCTGGATCCAATACCTCTTTCTGGACAGTGAGTGAAAAAGAAACATCGAGTTAGTGGCAAAGAACAACGACTTGGACAATCACCCTTAAACTTTACATTTTCAAACGACGAAAGCCACCCAAAGATACACCGCCTGTTTCTCCTCGGCAAGATGCCAAAAGATCGGTCTTAATTCCACATACTCGAGCGTTTATGCCCTTCTGATCGAACGTTCTCGGTGCTCCCGCAACTTCTAACGAAAAATTCCCATTACCCGGGCGAATTTAATTAAACCAGTCGAGCTCGCGGAGAGCTTTCCCTTGGCTGGTTTGGATCTATTTGTCCGGGATTATCGAGCATCGAGGAGAAACACTCCGCTGGAATGATTTCATTTTAATTTCGAAGACGGAAACGTCTCGAATAGCTCGCGTAACCGGTCCGATCCGGAGGGGCACGACGGCCGCGAAGACGTCAAATGAAAGGGAATTAAAAAACCGGGGTCTAAAGGGGAGGGAAGTTTTAATGGAGCTCCGAAAAAGAAAGAATCGAAAGAAGAAGTTCTCGAGAGCGAAAACAAAATTTAATTAAAGCCAAGCCTGCCCTCTCGCGGCTTAAACAGCACCGTTGGATCGGCCGCTATTAATTTCGAATGTCGGAGGTTCCGAACTCGCGAGGCAGGGATGAATCGCGGAGAAGGAGCGAGCCGCAATTCGATACGTTACCGAAGCGAGCGACGTTTTCCGTGAATATCGCGCTTCTGCTTTTAGTCAATGAGCTTTCGTGCATAATGCACGATGTTTTTGACCTGGTTGAGGTCGTTCTACAAACCGATGAACATAAAATATTTATCCATTATATAAAATCAATGGAAAGCTCCCTGGTGTGAATAATTGACGACCAAACACTCTCGTTTATAGAGCGGTTATAAAAGGGTGGCGTTTCGACTATGTAGATTTAGTTGGTTCCAGAATTTTAGGGAAGTCAATTTATATTCGCAATGCAACCAAAAAATCAGTACGAAAATGAGGTTAAAGTGAGACCACGGCAATAAAAAAAAAAAAAAAAAGGTAATCCAGGCTCTATTATCTGTGTACACAAAATCTAGAGTCCATCTACCGATAGAGTAAACTCATCGAAGGGGCTCGAAGATGTTATGCATTAAGAATGGATGCTCGACGGGTAAAAGCATGAGCGACGTTTATTTTTCCAGGGGCATTCAACGGCCCAATACTTAGTTGTCCGTAAACTGCGACACTGGAGACGCCGTCGAGCTTTCACAGGACCCTCGATCCACTCTCGATTCCAAACACCCCGCGGTGAAACATTGTTTCGAACTTCCCGTGCTTGCAACGACGAGCCGGTCCAGCCGAGGGGTTGCGGGGAACGCGAGAAGGAAAGTGATGACGAAGAGCGGGGTATAATGTCGATGCACCGCGTACCCGACGCTACGTACAAAAGAGGGATGAAACGCGCCGTTGGTGGGGGAGTTGGGCTAGATACAAGGGGGTTAGAGGCACTCTATATAAAAAAACAAAGGGCTGATATTTTTCCTGGCGCGCGAGGACGTCGATACTCCCAGCTATCCAGGCTATATCCTGTCGTCGCACGGAGTGCGCGGACGTGTTCCATTTCATTCGTCCAAATGTGTACGCTACCGCGTCTATGGGGAGTTTCAAAAGACCCTTCGAATTTATGAACTCGATATGAAATTAGAATTTAGAGGTGGTTGAGAATTGTTTGGAAGGAACTCGACCGGAAGGAAAATTACATCGGTTCGAAAAAGCTGTAAGGATATATTTTTATGGGTCTTGCTCCCTGATACCTGGACTGGTGCACGATGTCACGCGATGCGAAAATAAAATGTAAAGAAACGCGAGAAAGAAAGAGAAAAAAAAGCGTAAGAATGTAAAATGTTATATCCATAAGTGTTTGATAATTAATTATCGAGAGCGTACAATGTTTTTACCGCAGCGACACGCATTGTGGACGGCCCTGTACGCGTTTTCACGCGAGCACAACGCTGGACGGCGTTTTCCTGCCGCCAAAGAAATACATTGTTCCAATCCCCTGGATACAGTCTATCCAGGCCTTAATGGAATTATAGCACCAGCGATTCGTTGCCGCGCATTTTTGTCCCTCGTGCCATTCCAGCCGTCCTGTTTCACTATTACCGGCTCGGTCTCTCGACGTCTGGTGTTTAAAGAAAGGCGTACACCGATTGAAATGAAACAAGTTTTCAGTAGAACAAACGTAGGAATCCGACGAAAAAGTATCGATCAAGTGTCCGCTCCATTCTGGTCAGTTTCGATTCTTCGACAACTCTATTCAACGTACATATATGAAGAATAATAATAGCTGTAATAAATCAAGATCGGGAGAATTTGGTCTCGCGAGGAAAGGTCAGAGAATCGGACACCAGGGTGGAAAAAGTTGCCCGAAGAGGAAGCCGCGTTTCCGAGTTCGCGCTCTTTCGCACGGAACTCTCGAATATCGCTGATAATTCGTGAAAAGTTCCGAGGCCGAGTTTCCTTTCCGCCTTTTCCGTGGAATACCAGGGAAGGCTTTTAAAAATATTCCAAAAGCTCGTCTGGACGGTCGACCAGCCTGCTCGACGCGACGGGGCTGCCCCTTGATTATCTCCGCGATAATTAAACGGATCCGCTGATCGATACGTCAAATTAGTAATTACGGAATGTCGCTAATTATTCGTCGTTATCGTTCGCAAGCGAACCATGAGGCGGAAACACGTCGACGTTCGTTTCGCTATAAATTCGAAACGGCCGGCAACGGCCAGCGGTACGCAGGCTTGGACAAATCCACGACTAGAAGAAGCTTTCCTGCACTGGCCCTTTTTCCACGGAAATCTGCTGAAAGAAAATGTCGAGCGACGCGTTGCGCGCTGACTGCGCTCCAGTCATTTCCATATGTATAGCGCCGGTCTCGAGATTAACATATCCTCCCGCTCGTTACAAGTTCCACCCCAACCTGCTTCTTTTTTGCTAACGTTTATTTCGCTCTTTCGCGTTGGTTCCTTTGCCTCGTCCATTTTATTTTACATATTTATACGTAATGTATATTCGCGGCCACCGAGTGGCGCGGACCAATCGGAAATTACGACGAAATTCGCGCTTCGAACGCGAATTGTTTTATCACCCATAAATATTTCCATCGACTATCTCTCAAGAGTTGCGAGATCGAAGTAGTATCCATACTAGAAGCTGGCAAACATTTTCTGGAAATTCGATTAAAATCGTGATGTACGCGTGGTGGAAGGTGCTCGTATTTCCCTGTCAGAGGAGACCCAGATCTATGACGACGCGAGCAGAAAAGAAGACGAAAGCATCGTTCGACCAATGGTTCGAAAGCGTGGACGCTTACACAGGGAAGGGTGGCTTAATCTGCCATAGTGGCGTCAGAAGCTGTGCGGGGACGCATCGGCGAACGAAACGGTCGACGACTCCGAGTGTCTCTCGCCTTGTCGTTGTATATGCGGGTGCACCAACTCTCTCTCTCTCTCTCTCTCTCTCTCTCTCTCTCTCTCTCTCTCTC
>NW_026534348.1:4436207-4727796 GCF_026225885.1 Hylaeus anthracinus | reverse complement strand
CTCTCTCTCTCTCTCTCTCTCTCTCTCTCTCTCTCTCTCTCTCTCTCTCTCTCTCTCTCTCTCTCTCTCTCTCTCTCTCTCTTGCGTTACGACATCATAAATTTGTTACCCAGCCCGTTAACGGAGCCTCGTGAATCACAACACCGGGCACACGGCGTTGCTCGTCGCTCGGCCGTGTTTTCGCGAATTTCCATCGCAAGATTGCCCCGCACGGGCGATTTCGCAGCAGCTTAAGTTCATTGCCCTCTGTTTCCACGAGTTCGGCGTTATTCAGCCCTCCCGGGGCAGCTACTTCGGTCAGAAATTAAAGGTCGGCTGGGAAGAAAAAACGAGGAATATCCTCAAGTGGAGGACTCAAAGACTCGAACGCTCTGTTCGAGGTTTCTACTTTGTCTTCGCGCATCGTGGCACGATCCGTGGCTCGCGGAGAGGGAACGAAACGCAATTATAACGAGGCCAAGACAAAAGATCGCATTCCACGGGACCGAGGCTCCCGAAGTCTCTCGGCGGGAAAGTAACCGCCGGGTTAAGACGCCAATTACCGAAATGCCGGCGCGCAGACGTTCGCGAGGGATTAAATTGCTACAAAAGTGGACCACCGAACGAGACCACTCTTCCTAGGAACGGGCAATTACCGTAAGGAGACGCGAGGAGACAGAGCCTCGCCGTAAAACGCAAATTTACGTCTCCTCCGTGTCTTGATTTGCTCATCTAATTAAGCGAATTTCGCGCGGCTTTCGGATCGTTTCCTGCGCGCTGCGGAACGGAAGCTAATCCGACCAATTAGCGGCACGCCTAAATTGAATTCCTGGCTCGATTCGACGGGCAGAGATTCATCGTCTCGGATAACCTTCGCGATCTTCCTCAATCGTTACCCGTTCTCGTGAAATAACCTTTCTTTCCCGGCGAACCTCTCATCCCTTAACCCTTACGCTTAAACGAGTATGCGATTTTATTTTATTTTACGTCGTTGTATTTTAATATTAACTAACATGTTCGATCGTGGGGACTCGAAGCCTTCGAACCTAAGAGAGTTAAAAATTGAAAGGAGTTTCGATAATCGTGTAGCTCGAAGCTTTTGATTCGCACATGCGTAGCTACTTCTGTATTTTCTGCACTTCGCCAACAAGTGATCATCGATAAATCCCTTTGAAGGTTACCCGACATTTTTGAAAAATAGAGTACCATCCACTCGGTGTTTCAAACGGATCTCAAATATCACGGAAAAAAAAACGCACAAAAGTTTCCCCGGTCCCGCCGATCCTACGAAACTGTAAAACGTCCAACTGCAAACACTTGCAACGTAGCGGAGTAATCTGACAAATTTACGAGCAGTGAAAAAACCACGAGGCGTGGGAGGAGATGTAGCGGATTCCGTGTGGACGCGCGTGTCCTTCTGTTTCTAGTCCCGATGGAATAAATACGAGCCACCGTCTGGAACGGTGCTCGTAGCTGAATTGCCCCTTTATAGTGCGCGATCTTGTTTTCCCAAGGACGCAATATAGTTCCGCGAGAGAACGAGAGAGTACCGGCAGTTTTCATTTCGCGAATATTCTTCATTAAGGCACGTTCTCAAAGAACGATGGAAGCGAGCCGCTGCGACACGATAATGCTTCCATCCGCCAGATTGCGAGGATGTTGATCGGGTCATCGTAAACTTTTGAAATGAAAAGCCCGGACGGATGATACCGTCAGGAATGACGAGCGTTTTTCGAAGCTACTCGATAACGTCGCAACATTTCGTCCATTTGTATACTTTCAGTTTAGCACCCTCACCCTGAATACGCGAGTATTACGTTACGTTTTTAGTAAACCAGCATTGGGGATACTTAAAATGAAATCACCCCTGTTTTTGTTTATCAGCTCGAGCTAAACTCGAGGCTGGGATTTGCGATACGGATAGAGAGTGTCATGTTTTTGGAACATCTGCTATTAATATTAATCCTTTGGACAACTAATTAAGCTAGGGATTAGAGTCGGTATTGTAGCTCAATCTCTATCCTCTTCGAACGGTCCCTTGGAGTTTGACTAGTTTCAATTTGTTCTGGAGGAAAGGAATTACTACGTTAAATAACCTATAAATTTCCCTCAGAAATATACGACCAACACATGGTGTCTTCTTGTCAGAATATTTAACTTGTTCAAATAACTTCATCGTCGAAGGATAAAATAACTCGTGCGATACGAGAAAGTCTCACTATTAGGAAAGTCAAGTAGGGGATATGTTTTTGCGAACTGTACGTGCTCAAACACACCCTGTATGCGATGGCTAATTAATATCTGGAATACCAGAGAACAAAAATGACTATAACTCGCAAAGAAAGACTCGTTCGGACCTTTAAAATTGGTTTTCCTCCCGAAACCAGTGCCGAAATGGGTCGCAGGTCTTACGATGTCACCTATATCTAATGGCTAATTAAAATCTGGCGCCGGTATCGATCCTGGGTGCAGGGAGGGCAATCGCGCTGCTCTCGCGACACTCGTTCCCCAGGACTCGTTGATTCGATACTTCGGATCGTCAAACTTTCCTACGGGGACTCGAGCAAGGATACCCGCGACAATGCTGATTTACTCCCCGCGGGAAATGAACCGTTTAAGGGAGGATAGGCGGCGGGGCCGTAGACTCGGGATTACTTTGCGGCCAAGTTTCGATTGTTCTTGTCTAACGGTGTGTTTCGCGAAATCCCAGAGCTGTCGACCGAGGGAAAACCGAGATGTCTCGTAGACTCGACGGCAACGGGACACTATGGAAGCACCGCGTACACAGGGTGTGAGAAAACCTCCATAAGACGAAGGTCCTCGGAATCAACGTAACCAGGACTCGGAGAGAATAATCGCGGAGAGAACATGTGCGACCAACGAAATTAATCAGGCAACGGATACCGAGCGACATCTTTCGCAAATATTTCCTTCCAGCATCCAGGGGGATTATCGACTCCGCATAACCCGCAGGAGAGGCGGGAATACCTTTCAGCGAGGATAAAAATCGATCGTTAAATCATCCCGACGATTTATTCTCGAGCTTTCTTCGAATGGTAATCTTTTAATTCAATTGCAGACGAGCGACTCGGAATTCCGTCTTTCGAGCCGAGTCTCTCGCGCGCTGCTATCGCGTTTTGCATCCCCCGAGAGGAACGTGGGGGGTTGCGATTCGAAGGGGAGAAAACGGTGGCTCGGCTTTCGCGGATTCCTTTCGTATTACTTCCCCGTAACCCGAGCGCGGCCTCGCGGAAGCAATTTTCCCGTCAGCGGAATCGAGAGAAAAAAACCGGGCGACTGGAGGCGAGCTCGTCGCGATTGATTCCCCACGGTGGTTTCTGTTTGTCGACGATCTTCCAGTTTTTGTCCCCACGCCGCGCCAGAGGCCGAAAGGGAAAGGGACAGCCAGCCGATCCCGCTTATCAGTAAACGATACTGTCGTTAATCTCGCGTTTCGACGTCTGCACCGCTATCCCTCGAAATTAAGGGGACAAGCGGTCAGATTTATTCTCGCGATCGTTGTTCCACGAGTTCACGTCCCAAATTTGTACAAATTCCATGCGTCTCGCGTATTTTTCCCCGGAGAAAAGATAACAAGAAACGTACGAGGCTAGAATTAATCTGCGCTTGTAAGGCAAACTGAAATGTGTCTAAAAAAGAGAACAAATTTTGAAATAGCTTTCTTGCTTCTGTTACGAGACAGGTGTAGAATGTAAACACAACTATAGACACCTCGATCAAAACGTTACCGTAGGAAAAGAAAATGGTATTATTCAGATATTTTTCGTCGTATAGCGAATCGTGGATGAGACGAGTAAACGCGTGATTAGATTCCATACTTCGGAGCGCAATTGCTAAAACGGAAATACTTTCGGAACGTAATTCGCGAGTCGCGTCGTTTTGCCTTATAACCGCAGAAATATCGATCAACGAACGACGACGCGTAATTGCTGATATCTGCCGCGAATAGACACGTTGCGAGCGTGCCGATGGAAATTTACATAACACTCGGCGCCGATGATTGGACCACCGGGACATCAGATTTCATAGAACCCGCGAGACTGCAGCGCGTGCATGTCCCTCGTTTCGCTTCGACCCCGCTTGCTCCCGTTTCGAAACGTCATTTTTTCCCGCCGTCCAAAAAATTCTATTATCTCTCTCGCAGCCTCCGAGGCGCGTCGTTTTTAAATCCGCAACGCCGACATTTTTACAATCCCACGTGATCGACGTAATGCTACATTTATTTGCGAAGAGGCAATCCACTCACCAGTGATTTTATACAATCACCGACTCTATACTTTTACGTTAATCCTTAGAAGCCTGAGTTTCCAAATTAAATTTTAAAAAATATCAATGTATTATATTATTTTAAAAATTTTTACAGCTGACGTTTCTTTTTTTAACTTTCGTTCGAAAGAATATTAATGGTAACATACATACAGCCAAATATTAAAAACAAAGCAATTGCAAGTGTAAAAGTTAATGTATCCAATTCAATGTAAGTTACTTCGTTCTTTACAATCAAGCATGGCTCCAAAGTCACACCTCCGTTACTTGTATTTTTGAGGTATCACTCAATTACAAGTTTTTATCAAAACGGCTCAACCAAGACGTAGCAGCCGTTACAGCGAACGTATCGGTTCGGAACGTCCATTCCGTCTACTGCAAGGGAGAAAAGTTGCTCGCGGAGGGCATCGACGCTACGGCTCCGCGGAAACTTGGGTTATTTCGACGAAAACTCGTGGATGCACGTGTTCCTTACGATCCAGTTGAAAGCGAGCCATCGTGCCGCCATCCCGGGAAAAGAGAACCACGGTATTCGACGGTGTTATTCCCGCACGTTCTCGACCGACTTGGAGAGGACGAGAACGAGACTCGATTCCCGGCGAACTTTTCGCATTAATAATTCCATCGCGCGTTCGGAATTATAAATCACGGGCCCCGCGCTCAGTCCTCCCTATTGGAAACGTTTGAAATTCCGAAGGTTCCCGAAGAGGATGGTGCTTGGATTGCATAGGAGCTCGTTCTGCAGGATTCTTTATACCCGCACGCGTCGAAATTTCCGCTGGACGCGCGCGCAACGTTCTCCTCCCCTGAAACTCGCCGAGGCCGGACTTTCGACGGGGCACGCGACGTCCCTAATTGCTAATCCGCATGCCCTGGATATGTATATTACCCTGCTCGTGTAGGAACGCGCGTGCCAACTCCGCATACGTAAATTCGCGTAACGAGACCCAATTTCGCGCCCGACGTTAATTGGCGTTTCGCCGATCAAAAAATAAATCGCGGTTCCTGGCCGCCGTCTAAGCAATCCCCGGCGATAGCGTGCACGAGCCTTCGCCTGGCACGAACCTTTATTCTACGCGCGAATTAAACTTACGAGCTTTCTTGTCGGCGACTTTTTATCGCTGATGGAAATTGAAACACGCGAGAAGGTCCGAGAAAAATCCTCTTAAATAGCCGTTCGTAATCGAGCATCTTTCGAGAGGCCACGTGAACGCGTGACTTCTCGTCGTAGATCATCGGGCATTTTAAAATCCAAGGATCACGCTTCCGTAACCGCGTACGATTCGCATGGAGAACGCTGTTGGGCATCCTGGGAGCTCCCCTGGAACCGGTACCGCGGTCGCGTATACATGCGGATACAGTTTTTCAAAATTGTCATAATTCCCAGTGACAGGGCGCAGGCAGTTGCAGCTGTTGCAGCTCACGGGACGGGAACGGTGTGCGCACAGGGGCATAAACTATGACAGAATGTGCCGCAACCTCCTGCCGAGAACTTTAAATCCCGCAGCTACGCCGCTGCATAAACTTGCTACCACGGTCTTGATCCACTCCGTGAATCCGTGTTCACCGTACGTGCGCGTGCAACCGTTACGAGATCGACGTCTCTTCCGCGAGACGACGAAATCGAGGCTTAGTTTAGCATCAGTCTTTTCCCTGCAAACGCTGGGAACGCAACTTGCGCTAACTCTCGATTCCATGTCATTTCAAACATTTGGTAAGTGCCGTCGAGGCGACGTTAACCCTTTAACGTCCGCACGTATACGCGGTCAAATGTCGCCAGGGCCCGGCAATACTTTTTCAGAATTAATTTTAACAAACTTTACGTAAAAGCGGACGCTAACATTTGTTCTGGCTATCGCGCGTTAAATTGTCGATATAGACGTAACGCAGACTTAACCCTGCCTTCGTTATCGCAATGGTTGAGAAGCGAATTCCTCATCGATTTCCAATTTTCAAAGTTCCTTTCTCGAGACAATAAAATTATACGTATTCCATTCATTTTCGAATAAAGAACCACCCCCTTCCTGTTACGCGACAATTCTACCATCCGCGTATACCTCCATTGTTGACGCGGAATGGTAGACGTTTGAATCGGAATATCAGGCGTCGGCAAATATTAAGCAGACGGGTACGACAACGAAGAAGAACAATCGAATACAAAGAAAGCGTCAAAGAACGTCAAGAGAGCGGAATCCTTCTGTGCGCTTATGTTCTTCAGCCGAAACCCTGTAGGTTTCCGGTCGCCAGGTGAATCGACGGCAAAGGTAACGCGAAACGGAGCGAAGATGGCAAAGAGAATTCCGAGCGGGACGCGTTAATTAACGCGGTAATAAAGTTTTTCGCAGTTTGGACGCGCAGCCATACGCGAAGCGGCCTCGCTTCTAAGCGGAGCCTCGGGCGCGGCCAGAGTCCAAGTTCTGCGACGTCTCGGAAAGGAAATTTCATTCCGGGCGTAATTTTTCCAGACAATACGGTGATTAATTTCCTTCTAATTGGGTCGTAGTCTTGCGCGAAAACGGCCGTCGGGCGACAGCGACGGGGGAGGAGCCGGAGACTCTTTATCTTAACGTTCCTGAACCGTAACGTCCGCACAAAAGGGGTAAAATTGCGATCACGAGTCTTTTTTCTCCCTTTCGGACCGTATTCCCGTTCGGCTGTCAGTTTTCTACGGACCGGTTCGTCTTTCACTCCGCTGGCGTTTGAGTAACTCTATCAGCCGATCGCGATCGGGTGAAGAACGAATGCGTAATCTTGCTGGCAAAGATTTGCCTCGCGTGCGCATTACGAGCAGAATTTCATTGTTTGTTTATTTCGTTTCTTTCCTCGATTATTGTATATGATCACGCTTCTTGTATACACGAGAGAAACGAAGAAGGTGCTATCGTGGTACCGTTGGATATAGGAGGCGCGGATACTACAATTCCGTGTTTACTATTGGAAGCAAGGAATTGGCTAGAGTTGGGCTCCTGGAATGAGACCTCCCGTAGTCCACCAGCGAAACCCTAAATGCGTCTCTCTGGAATCGACATTTTTAATGCCGATCGTTGCGTGCCTTTCTTCCGTTTCCCGTCTCGCTTCGTTTGGCTCGGACGAAGTCGATAACGCATCGAACCGTGAAATCGCCGCAAATTTTCCGTCGTTCCCTTTTCCCTGGCGCGGGTAGAGCTCGTCGAACTCGATGTACCGGAGAACGGGGAACGGACGACGCGGAGGAGCTCGCCCTCTCGACGACGTTTCGCTTCCTTTTCCCGGCGAACCGGAAATCAATCGCACGCGTAACGATGTTTGCCGCCGCGCAACGTCGCGTGAGACGCTCCGCGAGGACGACCCGTCCGCGATGGATGAAATTGCCCGTCGAATTCCGTGGCGGGGCCCGTTCGAGTGCTCGAGTGCTAAAAGGAACGCGTCCGGAGCCGGTTAATTGAATCCTTTCTGGCCGCCGAGGGCCATGGAAATTCGCGTGAGTCGCGTGTTTGCCAAGCTCTGTAAATCGATCGACTGCGACGACGTTTTATCGTCGATGGACCGAGCGCGCTTGTAACATTCGTTTGTTTGCCGCCGCGTTTACCACGGCCCCGATCTTTGTGTATTCCCAGCAATTTCATTTATTCGGTTCAAGCGTTCGCGCACTCGACTATCAGAAACCCCGTCGACTGTATAAAATAACCTGTGGGATCGATAGTTTCGGATCCTTTCGACGTAGGACACGTCATGCTATATCGCACATTCCACAAGGTATCTAAAGCTGCGATTAAAAAGGGCCCGCGAAATAGACGATCTAAAATTTCAAGAAACGATTAGCTGTGTTTTCCTTGCAGCCCTCATCGAGAACTCATTACAGAACGATGGCGAATGGGTCTGCTCGCTGACCGTTCGCGATCAATCCAGCGACAATATCGTCGCTCGATAGCGCGAGAACGCGAGCCGCCGTGTTCTCTCGATTATCGGAACGTCTGTTTTCCGAGCGAACGATTATCCGAGGCAAACGGCGCGTTCGGGACACGTGTCCGTGCTCGCGCCTACTACGCGTGCATGTACAGGAACAGAGCCATTGTACGCCATTCACTGCATCCCGCGACCGGGATAAACTGGCTGGTTAATGATCGTTGCTCCGGCCAGATTCAATTCGACCGACTTTCTCGCGATATGGGTCGACTAGAAAATAGAGGAAAACTCGGCGATCGACGCGTCTGCATACATTTCATTAGCAAGAAGAGAACGTGCGCCGCTGCGATTCGCAACTACACATTAACGATACGTACAACGAAAGCACGCGGTTCGTATCCCAGGAACGATTAAACTCGTCCGAAATTGGTATATCGAAAGGTGTTAAACTCGCATCGAGGACGCGTGTAATTTCTCGGCTCTACTCGCGCCATTAGCAGAACACCTGAAACACGTTTCCAGAATCCGAATTCATCTCGGATGGGGATTATTTGTTCGGCCCTTGCGGAATGAAAACACGTGGCGCGAGTTCGCAACTGCAGTTACAGTTTCCGTGGACGTAAACTCGCAACCCACGGACCGGATTCGTCGCGTGGAACGCTTCTTCGCCGAGATCGAAGCCGCAGGGACGGAAAAGCACGGATGTTGGATCCAGAAAATGGAAAACGGAATATAGAAAACGGAGCGGCCGATCGAAATGTTTGGTCTGGAGGAGGCGTTGGCCTCGGCCGTAACGGGGAACCAGGAGTTATACGATCGGCGTTTGCGTCGTCAAAGTCGGCGTCTTCTGATTCGCTGCGCTGCCGTTACGCGACGCTCCGCGTCGAGGGCGCTCGTTTCTCGCCGTAAAACCCTGTCGAACGTAAAAAAGGAGCGGGACGGAATACTATTTTACGAGGCATCCATTTGAATTTACTCACTGTAAGGACATTCATCGCCCTTGTATCGTCGGTCTGACACGCGAGAGGGCGCGAAACTCTAACTGAAAACGATTTTCAACTTCCCGCTATCCGGTCGTCGAGATGCGAGGACGCTATTTCTGCTCAAAGTGCAGCGTTTACGATGAAGATTGCCTAAAGGATAGGGCGTGTATGTTTCGGGGTTCGACCCCTTACAAAAGGGCAATTCGCAGTTGCAAGTTATCTCGCCCTAGGGTGGGCGATAAATTCTATCATATATTTGTGTTTGCAACTTCATCGAAACACAACTATTTCATTCAAATTCGTTTTCTTTTTTGACATTTAACTTCCAGCAGAAATTTGTTTTGGTTCTTCAGTGAAAAGCACTGTCATCCATATGTGTGCGACGTGCCGATTAACGCGTTAAACGGAAGATGATTAAGTCCTTCCAGAATCATCGTTTCGTGTACCGATGAAACTGGAGCTCCAATCGACGCCGTCGACGCGCGTCGAAGCGCGTCGAAGCGCGTCGAAGCGGTTCGAAACCCTATAGTATAATAATGGGCGAAGATAGGCAAAATACCGACAGAGTGGCCTACAAATGCTAATTATAGATTCGACATGGTTCGAACAATGCGTCCGTTTAGATGGAATAGCCGAGGATGTCTATCCTTGTGTTCGGAGAGGAAACTAAAAGCGTGCAAATCGATGCGCCCAGGCCCGATGGAAGCCGCGAGAATAATGCTCGCTGGGCGTAAGCCGAGCAAGCCGTTTAAAGCCGCGACTCGATTAACACGGAAGCCCGCGGATTCGTCAGTATTTTCTGCTATCCGAACGCTTCATCCCCCGGAACTAAATCACGGATTACAACGAGCCTCGTTAAAGGGAGATACGCATTTTGCTGCCACTCGAACACGTCCATCCGATTCCTACACCGGCAATCGCCTGATAACTAATTCGATCGAAACTTTCACCGATACCCAAGCACGTCGACGTGTAGTTTCTCGGACAACTTCTCCGACACTTTTGACGCGCTGTCGTCGGCACCTAGCTTTTTTCGATTCCCGCCTATTCCTTGTCTTCGGCCATCGACTTTTTTCAGGCTGAACCTACACTTTGGAAATGGTAGGTAATTCTGGATGACTCTGATTGGAAGATTTTAATCCAGGGGTCGTTCACCCTACAGTACTTTTATCTTCTCTACCAATGGAAACATTTATCCAGAAATAATTATTTTTCAAGTCTCTGAGTGCGAACGTTCTCTCCGGATGCTACAGAAAATGGTAATACCTACTACTTGATATATACTGTCGCGTCACCTCCATTCGATTCGTCGCCGCAATCTCAATTTGCGAAATATAGAGGCAACGGGAATCCCATGGAAGGCAAAGAAGGCGATCTCGTCGTCCCGATTCACGAGCCACGTTTTATCTCCGCGAGCGTTTCTGGTATTCCGTCGTAATCGAATAGAGGATTCTAGGAAAACTTTAACGAAATACACGAGCGAACCGGTGGGATAGTTCGCGGACCGTGGCAAGAGACGAACGTAGCAATTACTTAAAAGCTTCCAATTGTTTACGAGCTGGCCGGAGTTTATGGGATTCGCGACCCAACAGGTGGCGGAGCACCGGGCAAAACACACGCCAGGCCGCGATCCCTTTTCAGAAAAATCATTCTAGTCCGCATTAGACTTTCAAATCGCTGGACACACCGGATAACGCCGTATTCCGCTCTATTCCTGTATAATTCACCGCGTTACGAGCGCCATGTAATTGTTCCGAGTGCACCATGTCCGAGAAACGTTTCCGTCTCACGGAGCGGAACTCGAATCGAATCACGAAATATACGTCTTCGAAACGAGAAATACATTTTCATTGTCGTTGGAGCAGAAAAGACACCAACCAGGTCATTTAATTCGAACCTTCCTGTGAATACTCTTTGGAGAGTTGATGTTGTTGCAAAACGACGAGCCTCTGTTCGAGAAGGTCGTCGACCAGTGATATATCTGGAGCCGCGTATAGTTGAAAATGAAAACTAAGAATTCTCAGCAGAATCTGATATTTCCAGGATCGAGCAGGAGAGCAAACTGAAGTGGAAGCCGTCAAAGGATGCCGGCTAGGTTCGTTAAAGATCGACGAACAGAATGGGAGGCTCTCCATTAGCGGACTAACCGAATGAGAGGGTGCAAGAGCGCTTTGAATTTCCTCGTCTCGTCGAGAATCGTCGCGGAATCGCGGGACTGCTCGACGCTGCGAGCCAGTGTCCGTTTCGTCGAGACGCGGAAGAGAGAGAAGCACGCGAAGGAGGAGAGAGGAACGACGCTGGTCCATTAAATGGAATCGCGTACAAAGGGAAAACCGGGCCTCCCTCGAACGGCACGACGCGAATCCGACGATATTGTTGTCTTTGTTCTTGCGTGATGCACCCAACGAAATGACCCAGAGGCCGAGATTCGAGCGTGGTGCCCATAGACGTGGCTACCACAGAGTTTGGCGGAGACCTAGCGAATTCGAAGATTATGCTTCCACAGAGTCCATAAACGGGTGCAACAATCCTTATGTCCTATAGGGCTCTAAATACTTTTCAATTGTCAAACAATTCGGAGAAGATAACAAATTCGTGATAATATATTTAATATAAAAGTACCCCTCCGACGGTGGCAGTCCACGTGTTTCCGAAGTCTGATGGAACAGCATCGTTTCCGCGGGCGCACGGCTGGTTCGGGTTTAATCAAAGTTGGAAAAGACTTTCGGCGCCGCTCGCGAGCCGCGGACGCGTTGCGAACTTACGATGCTGAGCGCAATAATCCAAAGACTTCGCCACCCGTGTGCTTCTTCCCGTCGATCGAGTCGGCTCTCATCAGCGAGACTCATGGAATCAGACCAGCACCGTATTTCGAGAAATTCAATCCTGCTTCCAATTCACCGGGAAACGCCCTAATGCGCATCGAGGCTCTCGCGTTTCCCAATTACCCGACGTTTTCGTCGCGGCTAACGCCGTGAATCGCGTTACACTCGCGAGACGCCGTGTCAATTTTTCCGTTTCGCTCGCGATGAATCTTGTCGGCTTTTGTACTAATCTCGAATACAGACAGGCATCGATTTGGAGTCGAATAACTACTCGAGATCCTCCCGATTTCTTCTTTATATTCGAAGAAGTTTGCTGCGATACGAGCGTGCGAATGGTAGCGGAGAAACGACTCCCCAGAGATGCGAACGAGCGCGGCGTTTAGAGAGGGAACGCTGCGGCGAAAATGTCTCGGAAAATCTAGAAAATTGGTTTCGGTATCGAAGCATTGTCTGGCGGATAAAAAAAAACACGCCAATGGGAATTCCAGTGAACACGCATCCACGGAAACGCGCGTATGTAAGCGAACGCGCTAACGAGCCACGTGCGCGGACACATTTAATCGGAATAATCGCTTTCCCGCGTGTTTTCCGTGTCCGTTAAAAGTTTTCCCGCCGTCAGACACCAGAGAACCATAGGAACCTCCGCGATTCGCGCAACGAAATACGGTAAAACCTCGATTATCCCAACAATTTCACGTGGCAACGAGGGAAACAAATACTCTGTGTAACGTTACCCATGTTAGTTTGCACTCTGCATTCGTTACGCTTTATGTACCGCGTGTACGTATATTCTTTTGTCGAATGAGGAAAACGGTGTCGACTCGCGGTTATTTCAAACATCTCAATCGAAGCACTCTATTTTCACGAGGAATTACATACTTATAGATTACTGTAGGAAATAATGTAGGAAAGAAATGATGAAACATGTTAAAATATGTTTATCGGAGAAAAAAAAAGAAAAGGATAGGAAAAAGCACACAAATTCGTTTCGACTCACGGTTCTCGCTAAACGACTCGCTAACAACTAACTGGATTCAAAACGACGCGACGCAATTTTCGTCGCTTTTCGCATTACAAATCTAGTCTCTCCGTCGTCAATTATTCGAGAGAACGAAGAGCTCCGCTACGCATCTAACGAAACGAGCCACCACAGACTAGATTTCAGAAGCGAGGGCTCCAGAAGAGCACAGCGAAACGAAAACGGAGGGACAAAGAAGTAATAATCTCGGCGCCGCGCGGTTTCACCGCGGATCCAAAGACTCGGAGCTAAACTATACATATAGCCGAACTGGACTTGGAACTCGGGGATTAAAGCTAGTTCAAAACCGAGCCTAACTCCGCTTTGCGGTTCCTCACTTCTCGTCCGCGTAGTTTCACCACTTTGCGGCTAACTTCCGACCCACATTTCGTCCTGCGAGAGTTAATGCTCGTTAACGGTAGAATTGGCGCACAAAGGTGACTGACTTTCCACGCACGGTTGGATGGACCTCGCGAGTTTCGCCCATCTGTCCCGCGGACCACGTAAATTTCCAGGAAAAGGAACGTTCGCGCTGTTCGGAGAAATACGGAGTCTACTGTAACGCATCCCGCCCCCCTAAAGCTTTGTTACGAAGCAATTAAGCGGTCGAGAGCTTCCAGAACCAATCGGACATCGAAAACATTGCGTCCTGGAAAGGGCAAACTCTTTGCCCTTCTCTCCAGTACCTTGTACCTTGTATTTATTTAAAGTGATTAACTATACAACCATAGCTGTTACGGTAATACATACAGTCAGTCCCATGAGTATTCGTACCCTCTATGTCTATTGAAGACAATTGTCTAAATTAAATGACAGGTGTGGTGTTGCTTATTATCACCTTCGATATACTATATTATAAACCGCGATTCGTTACATGTTATTACGACGTCTGTTTCCAAAGGTAAAATCTGCATTAAAAGGAACAAGATTTGAGACCGTTGAAGCTGCGAAGGAAAAATCGGCTAAAGTTCCTCTTTACCGAGACGACGAACGTTCGATTTCCACGAATAAATAAATGTACTAATCGAATTCATTCGTTTTTTCATCCGTTATTCCTAGCAACGTTTGTCCGACACTGATAGGGAGTTATTTACAAGAAAATTAGGTGAGCAAATACTCTTTTCGCCCGCTGGAAATACCGATATTCGAAGACGACGTTCAAGATTCCTTTTTAGGATATGAGTGCACGGGAGAACGTTCGTTAGGAGGAGCAACGGGACGTAAAAACAACTTGGACTCAATCGAACGAGCGACACGTAGGTACACGAGCGCGAACGCGCACACAAGCGTGGACGGTGGATGTTTTCTGAGAACACACGGGTCGCGGAGTCACGGAGTGCTCTTTTACCGCGCCAAGAGGGAGGAGGAGTACTTTTTCGACAAAAAGAACGGATCCCCGAGAAAATACGAAAGCATTCGGAACCCGTGGCAGCTAGGTATCGGTGGAGAACCGCGAAGAAAATGTTTGCCGAGTCAACGGAACGTGTTTTCGCGGCGCGAGCGGTTTCTCCGGCACCGATGAAAGACATTAAAGCACGGTGGGAGTCTGGTTAATATTTAAACGACTCTGCCGGCACTCCAACCGTGCCCGAGGCCCGCTTCTTCTGTTTCCTTTAAATCTCGGACGTAGTCTTCGCGTCGAAAGACCGGCGAAACCGTCGGCATCCTTGGGGAAAATCAACCCATCGACAGGCTGCGGAAGAGCTCGCGAAAAATAGATCCGTGGAAGCTGGCGATGTTGTCGCACAGCTCCCTCGGTATTTCATTCGATTTAACTCAATTTTCTTAGCTGTGATTTGGAATAGGGATCGGCGAACCGTGACTTGTTGTTATTCGCGATGCTCGTCGAATACTTTTCTATTACGTCGAACTAGTCGGGAGATCTAATAAAAACGAGAAACACGGAATGTTCTTGCGCATCCCGTCGATTTCCCCGGCAAAAGAAAACACGACGGGAAGCGATCGAACCAGCGCGAGTTTATCGGTCGACGAACCGGACCGGTGTCAGCGCGATTCAAAATGAAATTTGCATCGGCGCCGCTTGGTCGCGCAAAATCGCAAACGCGTTCTGATTAGAGCCAAGTTTTCCGGCGCTGGTCGACCAAGGACGAGACGAGGGAAACGGGGGATCAAGGACGGGAAACCGGTTGGAAAAAAAAAAAGCTAAAGAAAAAAAGGTGGAGACGAAAGAACGGGAAAAGATTTGCCTCGGCTAATTGCATAAGATATGCGATTGTTTCATGCATATTCAGCGGGTCCTCGAGGTGGGAATGGCTGATCGCTGTTCCTTCCCTTCTTCTTTCCACCGTTTGTTTCTTCCTCTCTCGCGAAACGCCGCCTTCTTTCCCTGAAAGATCCCTTCGAACGAGTAATCCGATCCCTAAGCCGCGAAGTACGTCCTCGATATTAATCGAGTCCTCGATCTTGCGCTTCCAGCGACATGCACCACCGCGGCGCGTAGCTCCCTTCCTTCTCCGTGCAGATACTCGTCAAATACATTTCCTTGGCCGTCTATCTCGCGCAAATACCGTCGTCGAAAGGTACATGCAAATGTAAATATTATCTACGGATGGCAACGAAATCGATAACGAGACGTTTTAACGCTATTCACGCCATTGCCGCGTAAACTTAGCATGCGGGGGTTGGCGAAGACCTCCGCGACTCGGAAAACAGATTTATCGTTGGTAATGTCGCGAGATGGAATTCGTTGGACGAAGAACGTCTTCCGGATTAAATCGAGAAAACAATGCTTAATCTATCCGTATTCAAAAATATTAGGAGGAGGTGAAGTTGAGGTGAAAAATCACGCTTCGAGATAGAACAGCCCCGGTGAAACAAGAGCAAACGAAATCAGAGATTAACCGAGAACAAACTGCAAGAACAAGCGTAGCGCAAAGGGTTGATCAACCCCTGTGTCGATCCGTCGAAAAAGCAGTGATACATCGTGCTAAAGGGGATCGCGCAACATCGATTCGCGAGTGTGTGCCGTGGCAGACGCGTTCAAAGACTTTTCAACGGTATGCAAACGCATATACCGGGCACATATGCGCGGCCATCGTGGCTAATTGATAAACAGCGCTGCAGTTTCCGCGTCTGCGCCGACGAGCGAGTGCAAATTCAGCCGCTTTGTCGAAAATCAAAGCGACGAATCTGCGAACTAATTAAATACTGTTTTTGATACGTGTTGACCGCGTTGGTCAGACATCCGTCTACGCTGCCGCGGCTCTACGACGTCGATGGACTTTCAACATCGCGCAACGATCGTTACACTTATTTATTCTAGTACGGACAAAATTTGATAATTAGTCCCAGCATTTCTTCGCAGTCTACATAGTGGACCCGTTCGAGGCGCGAGGGAATTTTTATCCGTGCACGATCCCGACGAACGGAATAAACGCGCGTCGTTTCGTATTCAAGAAAAATCTTGGAGAATTCACGGCGGCGCTCGAACAAACTTGCCAACTTTCCGTCTGTTTCCTCCCCGCCGACGAACGGACCGCAATAATCGCGGATCCTCCAAGTTTCGTTAATGCGAGAACGTTCTTCTCGACGGAGCACAATTTCGCGAAACGGAGGCGAGCTTCTCGAGACGATTATCGGATTCCAAGGGAACGCGTTCGCCCTGCGGATTTTCCATCGGCGGACGTTCCTTCGAAATATCGGCGGGATGATTGATCACGAGAAAACTGGGTTGCGGATTTATTTATCTTTTTTTCATTCTTTTTCGTCGGCCTTTGTTTCCCCGTCGCTACGCCCTTTGTCCGCGTTCCCGACCGATTGCGCGTTCGCCTTTAGCCTGCTGCCTGAATTTCTCTACCTATGGCTGCCGTTATTTCCTGCATTTTCCTTCGCGCAATTGGCATCCTAACCCGTTCGAAACGCGAATTTTCCCACGTCGCTATACAGGATGACCCGAGTTATTCTTTACACCTGAGTAAGTGTAACTAATGTGCGAATTGTGTTTTATTTTTATTGTAAATCGCGTGCCTCGAAGGGTTAACTCGTCCTTCTTCTCCAAGAAAATTCCTAAACCATATACCATACTTCTCTCTAACAGAGACAACGAGCCAGCCATCGAGGATCTCGGAAAATGTTCGTTCCGTTCCGATAAAACGGACAGTGGCTCGAAAAGCTCGTTGGACTTTTTGTAACTAATTCTGCTCGCGTCCGGCGCACACGTTCGCTCGCGCTTCCGTTTCCATAGCTGGAATTTTATCAGAAACGGATGAATGGATCCTCTCGAAACAACGATGATTGATAGCAAAAGTTCCGTTTTTCCTGGCTTCTTTCTATTTTCGCTGGCTCCGCGTACGTGACCGCGTTAACCCATCGCCCGGCGCGAGCAAAGAAAACACGAAACACGTATTTACACGGTGTCCCGCGGCCCTTTTCCCGACATTCAAACGGAACAAACGCCTTCGAGAATCGCAGGGCCGCGAGGAATCGAGAAAGAACAAGCGGCGATAGGTCCGGGATAAAAGAACTCGCCGTGAGGGAAGGCAAAGGGCTCGAAAATTCCCGATATCGTGTTGGATTGGCTTCTACAAACCGAAAGGGAAGCACGAAGGAAACTCTGCGAGATTTGGAAATCGCAGGAGAACGCGTAGAATCCCTCGGCTTTCTTCACCGGTGAATGGCCTCTGACAATAGTATTGTGTTTCTTAAAAGCACGTGCTGGGACGATGCGGCGGATCGCTCGCGCATCCGTGAAACCACTCAGCCTGATTGAGGGAACGCAAGAAGGGTTCGTTGTTGCGCGATCGGATCTATACGATTCGATTAGCATCCGGTTCGCGGACAGCTGGTACCGACCGTGACGATGCTACCAAGACGCCGAGAACGCGGCAAAGATTTAACACGGTGACTCAACAAGTCATACTCGACGAACGATGCGAAGAGGATTTAACTCTTAGGTGTTAGATGGGTTAGAAACTGCTCCACCTTTTGCTTAGCTCTAATATTTTATTTCGAGTTTCTCGAGATACGAACCAACGCTGAATGTTGAATACGCGAACAGAGAAAGTAAAAATCTCTTTCTCCAGTACGAAACTTTCCCGCGCAAAAGTTTTGTTCCGCTCGTTGAAAGTGATTTTGTGAAGCTTACCGCCAATCAGGATGTGCACGAGGAGCGGAAGAAATCGGCATCGGCGCGCTCTCGTCATGATTCCTGGGTTCTACATGAACCGCTGTTCCCACCGTGGATGTCTTCGGCCGTCCAGTCCTTCGCGATTTTCCGCTGTCCTTTCGTCGATGCTGGTTGCAAAAAAAAAAAAAAACACAAACACGCGTAAGTATCGAAAGAGGGTCCCTTCTCCAACGAACCAACGTTTATTCCGCGTGTTCGGTTCGCGTCGTAATTGAAAACCGAACGGGGCAGCGCGATAGATCGGCGCGTATCGGAAACGTTCGGCGGACAGAAACGACGAGAAGTTGCGCGGACGAAGTCTCGGCTTCGACTAGCGCGCGCCGAGCTATCTGACTCTCTGATAACCGGCCAGCCCTCTCTGGTCCAACCCCCTCCCCTCCCGCATACTCTCACCCGTGCATATCGTCATCCAGAAGGCACCAACCCCGACAGGATCCCCTGTACCACCTCCGCCCGCGCACTAATTTGCGATTTAGCGTAGATCGCGGCCACGCGCCGCTTCGTCGAAAGGCCAATGAATTTATCGCTACGAATAACTCGCGACGCCGTGGAAAAGCACGTGTCTTCGACAACGCGACCACGGAGGTGGAGGGGTGCGAACTCGGTGACGGTGGAAGCGGTTGCACCTTCGAAACTAACGCTCGGGACGATTTGTCGATTGATACGGTACTTTGGAACGAGTACAGAGGATAAGAGCTCTTTCACACGACGATACGCGTATGCGATACGCATCTGCTAGCAAGATACTTGTGCGATACTGTATCCAACTAATTTCATAGCTCGGTGTTGATCATTTGTTTTTCAGTTAAACGTATCTTCTCGTTTGAGAAACACGCGTTCTTAGTTAGTGAAAACTTTTCTGAAATAATGAATGAGATTGAAGCTTTATCCATTTGGTTTCTACATAAAAAAGCTACTAAAAGGAGAACAAGTTCAGAGAAAATATAAGAGAAGAGAAGGGAGCTTTTCATATTTTATTCGAAGAACTTTGTAACGATTCATGTAAATTCATCAATTATTATCGGACGTCTAAAATTTTTTTCATGAGGAAGGTGAACGAATTCGACGATACCGCGCAGCGTCGTGCGAATGCTCGCATCTATTTCAATGAAAATCAGTATCGCGATACTGTATCTCGCGAGAATCGCCGTCTGAACGCTTCCATAACATTATGTGTACCATCGGTATCCTGCATACGCGTATCGTCGTGTGAAAGAGCTCTGAGATTAAGGTTATGTTTTCGAATTTTCATTTGTAGAGTATCGAATGGTCGGACGAAAGTGTATTGTATCTACGTTTTCCAGTATCAAGTTGCGCACGCTTTATTGAAGTAAACAAACAATTTTCTTTCTTTTTTTTAAATCCACAATAGTTTAACATACGAAATAAAATTTCTCTGAGAAATATGGAAATTGCTAGCCTTCGGTATCGAATCACGCGCGATAAATAATTTACTCGTGGAAACACGCGGATATTAAACCGCAACGTCTGAAGTTCCTTAGTTAAAACTCATCGTTCGAGGGTTCTCCCTTATTTATGTATTATCGCACACCGAGCTACACTGCGATCGCTTGAGCGTTATTAAAATCTATCAAACTAACGCAAACTTAGATTCGGTATAGCTCGAAAGATGAAATCTCTTCGGCGATAAAAGATATAATAGTAAACTCTCTTATTAACTGGTCGATAATGTAAAATGTTTATTCGTCGATTATTTTGAGATTGAATATTTCTAATGATGCGTTATATTGTCTCGTCATCGAAGTAGATTGTTTCGCGGTCTTCTGTAACGGATACTATAAAAATAATCGATTCGCACGAACGTCGACCGAAAGTTCAATGCCGTACCGTAAGAAACCGGATTGAAACGTGCCACTGAAAGCATAAGAGCGTTAACATTCAAATTCTCTTTATGAAATATTGTTATGGTTAGAATAGAACAAAAAAATTATATTGTCTAGAACTCGATGTGTTCCCTGTATCGAATTGAATAAAAAATGTGTCGGATCAAAGTAGAGTCAAGTTCAAGTAATTAAAGTTACCTGACTTGAAGTCAATTTGGTTTAATTCCTACTTCGACTTGACTAACATGTATTGGTGTTGGACACGCCGAATAAAATCACATAGTCGTGTAACGATAGAAGCGAATATTTGAAACTATTCCACGCATAACCAAAGTTTCTTCAAACTGTCTCGGTACAATCCTAATGTTTAACTGTAGCTTGAACTTTAACGGTCGTAATATTTCGTAAACTTCTGTTTACTTTGTAGATATCATTCGTTGAATTCAACGGTTGTCTGTATTTGAAAATACACTGGTGTCACGGAACGAGAAGGGATGGAATTTCCGTTACGAGGATCACGTTTTGTAAGTCGGAAGCGCGGGTCTACAGTTGAAAACAAGCTGAAGATATAAACGTGACGAAAGTTTTCCGTGTAAATCGGACGTTAGCGCCTCTAGCGAGTTGCGCAACAGTCGCTAGACCTTAACAGCATTGCAACTTTTTGGCGCCAACTGACATTCTGACTGCAAGGCGCTGTATACTCCAATTCTGTGAAAATTACGTAGAAAAATCAGTACGTACGCGAACGACGATATCAGAAACAATTGATCGTTCGTACGTTGCAGTCATAAAAACGGTTTTACACGGGCATTTCTAAACATAACCTCGGTATGGTTTCAGTGCCGCCAAGGAAAGCAACAAAACGGTCTGCTGTAGTTTCATCGAAAGGTCCACGGGAACCGAAGCAAATTAAGAAAAAACAAAGTGAGTATTTGTTTCGTTAACGTTAAACATTTTCTCCGTTTAATTTCATAATACATTTTGACGCTTAAACAATGGGAAATAATTTAGACGAGTTTTATTGAAAGACCACGATGCACATGGATACGTTACGACTCTACGATCGATTCGTTTATTGTTTCCCGTTGATTAATAATTGAAAGCATGTTCTCTGTATATTTTAGTTTAATTCCACGAAATCGTAAACGTATATTTTAGTTTAATTCCACGAAATCGTAAACGTAATGTCTGTCATCTTTTCGTGAACGCAGATAAACGTTTTCATGCAATTTTTCCGTTTAATGTTTAGTTACGACACCTGACTTGCGACAGTCTGCAACTGGCGGCGTATTGTTGGTATTTGGACAAGGCGATGTGGGACAACTTGGTTTGGGAGAGGAGATTGTTGAGAAAACGCGTCCAGCAACAATTTCTGGATATCAAGATATCATAGCCATAGCAGCTGGTGGCATGCATAATGTATGCTTGAGGAAAACAGGAGAAATATTAACATTTGGATGTAATGATGAAGGAGCATTGGGACGAGATACATCTGTGGAGGGTTCTGAAACTAAACCAGGTCCTGTCGATCTGCCAGCCAAAGTCGTTCAGGTGACGGCTGGAGACTCCCATAGCGCTGCCCTCTTAGAAGATGGGAGAGTTTTTGCATGGGGCTCTTTCAGGGTATACTTTTACTGCTTTAAAAATTTACCCATTAAATACTTTTAGATCTAAGAAAGAAAATTATGTCAGAGTTAAATATGTTTTCAAGGATTCCCATGGTACTATGGGTTTAACAATGAAAGGAAACGAACGATTCCCAATAGAAATGCTACCTAACATTAAAGTAATCAAAATAGCATCTGGTGCTGACCATTTAGTATTACTTAACGAAAATGGACACGTGTATACATGTGGTTGCGCGGAACAAGGTCAATTAGGACGAATAGCTCCGAGAGCAGCTAATAGAAATACCCGTCGCGGCATGGGTCCGATGTTATCCCCAGATTTAGTTCAATTTAAAATTACGCAAAAATTAGGATTCGATGATATCTGGGCTGGAACATACTGTACATTTGCTAAAGAAAACCACACTGGAAATATATATGTATTTGGTTTAAATAATTATTATCAAATTGGTAAGTACACGGAAATATTCATAAAATACTAAGCACGGTATAAACGATAAAACGGATAAGTACGGATTAAACGACATAAAATTTTAGGCTTAGAAGATCCAGTGACTCAGTTCTATCCTCAAATATCAAAAAGCTTTAGTGGAAAAATTTGGAGACATATCGGTAGTGGACAACATCATACTATTGCCCTGGATGATTCTGGCAAGGTATTCGTTTTAGGTCGTAAAGAATACGGTCGCCTCGGACTTGGACCTAACTGCGTAGATGCAAAGCAATTAACAGCAGTTCCTGCTTTAAGTTCCTTTAAATGTGTTGACGTTGCGGCGGGAAGCGCTCAATCCTTCGCGGTTACCGAGTCGGGTAATTTTCTACTACTATTCTATAATTTATACTTTGTCTCGTAATAAATTAAATAAATGCCTTGAATTACACAGGAGATTTATATTCGTGGGGTATGGGAACGAGTGCACAACTAGGTACAGGAGAAGAAGAAGACGTCGAAGAACCTGTACTAGTCAAAGGAAAACAACTGGAAGGCAAAACAATAGTACGGGTGTCGGGTGGAGGTCAACATACGATAGCACTAGCAATAACTCGTGCAGGAAAAGACGAAACTGCTGACAAATAAAATACTTCACTAAACTTAAAAAAAATCTCTATGTGATAGGAATTTGGACAACGAAAAAAAGAAAATTTGCAAAAAAACTCGACTTAAAGGAGAAAGTGTAATTAAAGATATTTTTCATGTTATACTGTAATTTTGACATTCATACAAGATACTTCAATCTGTACATAATTTCTTGTGCTACAGAAATTAAATCATTGTGCTTGTAATGATTAATATATAAATAAACATTTTTCTACATGTGAATTATATTTTGTTTAAAAATATATTGGTTTGTTTGTTTATACTTGTTTGCGTTCATTATTTTGTTTTACCACTAGCTGAGAAGCCGCGATTTTAGAGATGGCTTTGTACGCTATGTGAACAAATTAATAACTCGATTAATTCTTTCACATATGCAGCCAGAGAAAAAAGTATACGTTAAATTATCGCTATCTTAAACTTATCAATAATAATGCTTAAAAAAACATTTTATTTATAACTATACAGCTAAATACAGAATAATTTTATTACAATTTATTCTAATTCATATAAACTACAGAAATAATTTATGACTAAGATAATAACATTTATAATGGCATCAAATTGCTAATAATTTCTTTCGTGATTATAAATTGCCCGAAGAAAGAAAACTATTAAATGCACAAGGATGAAATTTATATTAACTTTTTTCTTAACAAAATGATACTTCATTTTTGTTGTTCTGCAACTTTGCCTTTTAAAAAGCTATCTTCTTGCATAGAAATTTGGGTGAGCTTCTTCCCAATACGCTCATGGACACTCAGATATTTTGCGATACAACGATCAAGGCATATTGATTCCCCCTTAGTTAATTCTGCTTCGATGTACTTTGGTGGAATACATTTTCTATGACATGCAGATGTCATACGATTATACATATCAGACATCATTTCTATTTCTAGATTCTCTACTAATTTTAATTGATCTTCACCAAGTTGAGGTACCCCAGCCATGTTTTAGTCTAATTGCTTATTATTTTAGAATATTAAAGTCTTCAGACAGATATTTTATTCCACAATAGTAGCATCACGAATACGTTGTCTCGTCTTCATATTTTCATATCTTTTTGCATCAATATTTCTCTTGGAAAGTACAAAACAATATATTCCTGCAGCGGCAGTTATAGTCCTGCAAAAACAATCGTTGTATAAGTAAGAACCAATAGTTGTATCACGTTTAAAGTAGGTGAAAACGTAACAAAACGATAAACAAATAAAGAAACGAAGACCTTATTTACTTTCATACAAAAATTACTCGCATAGATATTTTTATATAAAAAGTTAACCGCAAAGAAATGATACGAAAACTAGTAATCGTAAATGGTTTAACTCTACATACCTACCATCCTATTCCTATCTTTGTTACAGTTGGAAAATTCATTGTTTTTTAAATCAAATTACAAGAGATTTCTATATTACGAACGAAAAACATTTGTATACCTGCACATTCAACGTATAACGATGCGACCATGTGACCTTAGGAGTTTGTAACCTCTTTCAGTTAGCTCCAGTTAGCTCATTGGATAGATCGGACATGAATGAACGATGCTGAAGATAGGGAAGTGAAGTGTGTTTAAAGTAGCAGTAACTTGATAAAAATTAAAGCTGAACAACTAAAGTAAAAGATTTCTAATTTTAATATGCATTTGTAGAATTTTAAAGCAATGTATTACGATTATTTAATATGTAAGGAAACCTTCATACATTTATTTCATTTTAAAAAAACCTAACGAATTTTGGATTTTATAGGTTTACAACCAGTGAAACTGGCAATGAGTCGAACACTTCACATGATACGTATTTTAATCGTAACGTCTGCGTAACACGAGTGATGTCGAGACGATAAAACTGCATTGCTACAAAGGTAATTGTTACATTGCATTAAAAATCAGTAGCCTTTCGTGAAATGTGGCTTCTTCGTTTCGTTTCTTAACATTAATGATATATTAGTGTTTAAAAATCTGTCATGCTGAAAGGAAAATATACAAAAATCTTAAAACAAATGATTCTTCTAATTAGATGACAGCCTGTTTAATTTGCATTACGAAAATATAATTTCACATAAATCACTGAAAATTTGTATGCAAAGTAAAAGTAGAAACATGTTTAAACAAAGCAATTTTTTCACCTATAATAACGACATGATGTGGAAAACGTTCGTTCGAGAATCTTCCGACGTTCCGAACATATCATCGGAAATAAAAGAACATCGATTAGGATTTCAAGGCAATGAAGCCAAAGAGGCTTACGAAGAGGTTGTAAGTCAAGAGAGTAACGTGAATTTGCAACTTGAGAAACATAAGTATTGCAAACCTAGGACACTTGTTACTCGAAACAATGTAACGTCGAGATCGATCTTTTCGAATGAGAAAGTAAAAAAGAATCAAATCTCCGAGGAACAGGTGACAATTAATTCCATATTAAAAGCAGTGGAACAAAAGGATTTAAAATTTTTACTGAAACACGCAACACAAGAAAATGTTAATTTAACAGATGACTTTGGTTGGACTCCTTTAATGTCGGCTGCTTATTGTGGCCACTTAGATATTATCAAATTTTTATTGAATCTTGGAGCCAACAAAAAAGCTAGAGAAAAATCTGGTCTTACTGCTGCACAACTGGCTTTAAAAAAAAATTATTTAAACATAGTTGCTTTACTCAAAAAGAAAACAGAATCTAAAACTAATAAAATTTCAGCAGAAATAAATGTTGATAAGTCAGGAATGAATAATGATGGTGTGTTGCAGACAAGATCAGAACTAATAGAACCTTTGACAAATCACATTGGAATCATACATAAAAATAATAATAGTGCAAGAGAACAGTTGGAAGAAGGTACAGGTTTTTACTGTGAGATTTGCAAAGTTTATTTTTATGAAACATCTTGGAAGAAACATGAGACATCTACCCTTCATATTTTCAATACAAAACCAAAACTATCAAACGCTATGTATGGAATATCAAAACAAAATAAAGGTTATCAAATGCTTTTAAGTACTGGATGGGATGAAGAATGTGGTCTTGGTC
This sequence comes from Hylaeus anthracinus, assembly GCF_026225885.1. Taxonomy (NCBI): domain Eukaryota; kingdom Metazoa; phylum Arthropoda; class Insecta; order Hymenoptera; family Colletidae; genus Hylaeus; species Hylaeus anthracinus. The sequence continues at coordinate 4,702,079 of NW_026534348.1, read as the reverse complement.
CTTCAGGGAAAGGAATGAAATACCCTATAAAAACATGTCTAAAAATTGATAGAAAAGGAATAGGTCAGCCAAGTGGAAATGGATACAGAGTAACTCACTTCAAACCTGGAGATACTACAGCAGTTAGTAATCTTACAATACCCAAGCAAAAATACCTTAAAAAGAAAGACAGAGAAAAATTGTTGAATAGAGAAGTTACAAAAGAAAGATCATTACGCATTGCTTTATCTTAAAGTTCAGCATTTTTGTAAGCTAATATTTAAGTTTCTTGTTGAAACTTAATGAAATAATTTTTACATTCACTACTTATTTTAAATGTGTAAGTCATGTGTTCATTTTCATATTTTACATACTTTACTACAATTATGTAAAAATTATTTTTCAATGAAGCAATATTCATAGTGTCAATTACATTTTTTGTTATAGATGAAGGATGATCAACAGATGTTATTAAAACATTTGCAACAGGTAGAAGAAAAAGCAGGGGAGATACTGACAGATCGCCAGGAAATAGTTGCCTTAGACAAGAGAAGAAACAATGATAGAGTTGGAATGAGGGCACTACAGAAAGAAAAATGCAAGAAAACTTGGGTAACTGTTGGACCATTGTTGCTTAAAATGCCATCCAAAACTGCAGAAGAATTACTTGTAAAAGGTTGTTTGCTTCTTCCATGGATAATTTGTTTTTAAATGCGTTATATTTAACTTAAAATTTGTTATTGCATTTCAGATCAAAGAGAATGTGATATTGAAATCAATAAGTTGAGGAGTAATTTAAAAATTAAAGTGAATGAACTACGAGATTTGGAATTTAATCCACCTGTTCCAGGTTTAATGTTACAAGCCATGTCATATAAAGAAATGTCTGCAATAAACCAAGTATTAGGTCAAAGCTCTTAAATATATATAATAATATAATATGTAATATATTTGTATTTTATACAAATATATATATTTATGAGTATGTATAATATAATTATATTAAATATATATATAATGCCTTTGTAATATAATGAAATTCATTTTCAAGTAGATATCAGGCTTACATCAGATAATATAAATGATAAAACATTGTTTTATTATTATCGAATTAGTTTTATAAAAATGTATACATTAAAATTATTCATACATTTACAATGTTTTGTTTACAGTTGCATTAAATATTGGAAGGGATAAAGGAGGTTACTGAATCCGACATATATTTCTTTTTTAATCGACTTCAAAAAGGAGGAGGTTATTGATTCGACATTTTTTTTTTTAAGTTAAACGATAACGTAATTAAAATAAAATAATGTAAAGGTACCTTAACGGTTTTCAAAATGTCGCTTCGCTTTATCGATATACCACGAATGTAAAAAAGTGTATTCAAAGTTAGGATCAGGTTTTATCTTGTGAACTATAATGCTGTCAATTCTTGGTTCATATGTAAATTTATAGAGACATTTCTCGTAGTCCTCGGTAACGATCGTTTTTACTTTCTGTAGAAACTGATCACAAAAATTTCTGCATATTTCATGGCTCCATGAATCCTGTATGAAAAGTAATGAAGATAACTTCTGAAATCTGTACTTAGATTGTATAAATTGTACTTCAAATACAAATTACTCTTGAATCAGATGCTAATTGCCTGAGGTTATATTCCTTTATCTTGGTAACAATACCATCATCATTTCTATGACCACATGTAATCCTTTTTATATCTACTAAGTAGCACTGACACCACCATTGTAGAGTTCTAGGTGCTCTGTAGCCTCCTTTGACAGGAAGCATATCACCCTTGCTGTTAAAAGCTCTATGAGTCACAGTTTTTAATTCTATTAATTCAACATCTTTTCCTATTAATATATCTTCTATTTGTTGTTGGAAACAAATACCATCAATTTCAGCCCCATAAAGTAAAACTGTTTCCCTCAGCTTGGACTTGAATACACAACAAAATTCTTCATTTTGATTTAAAGGGAGAGATAAATCTGGATTTGTAGAAGGTTTACCTAATGAAAGGAACAAATTTAAATCATTTTTTAGTTTGATAAAAATAAAAAACATTTATTAATTGTATCTTATAATAATTTTGTTATAATTTATAACCTGATAACAAATACTGTTCAAATTTGTATCCCCATGAAGACCATTGTTTTATATGAGCAGGTTCTTTTAAAATTCTCTGTTTTTTTTTATCAGTATCAAAGGCGCATAAATATATTGTCCCCTTAAATTTTGAAGCGCATATAATCCACCCATCTTCTTTATGGTATGGTGTAATCATCAGAATTTTTAACAAACCGCGAAAGCAAACAATTTCGGGTTCTAACCTAGTACATAAAACGTATCGCAAAGGTTAAAAATATTGTACAAAAATTTATCAACGGTTGTTCTATATAAATTTAGATTATTTTTTTTAGTGACTTAAAATTTCGATTAAATTGTTTAATGGTAATCTCTAAAGATGTTTATAACTAACCAGCGATCATTTTCATTGTTGGAATCTTGTCTTTTAAGTTGATCGAAATTTTCTGACATCCATCGTAATAAATTATCTAACTTAGAATCTTCGTTTTCTGGTTTGTATATCGTATTATGATTATCGTCAAGATCAAAATAGACATTATCAGGATCCAACGGTTTTATGTAATACTTCAATTGTGATAAATCATTACAATATTCTCTTACACCGTTGATACTATAATGACCAACGATCTGTGGTTTGGCAAAATGTTTAGCTGGTCCTGTTAAATCGTTTATTTTAAATTTTGTATACATTATAAAGGGCTTTTGTTTTTTGTATAATTATACTTGATTATACTGTAGGTTTTAGTGTTATCTATTACTGCTTATCACTGGAAAAAGCAATTGCTATAATTATATTATCCTTCATGTCGGATTGTGACACATTATATGTGTTATTTTTAATATAATATCTGAAAGAAACAGATAACTAAATAATTGTACCATGAATTGAAAAATACCTTGTTCCAATTGAATTCTGCACAATGTTCACGGATATGCATACTAGGTGCAATGCTACACTTTGTACATTTCTGTGTACATATGTGTCGAATCCATAGGAAAGTCCTGGGAAGTCCCTTTGATTCACTTCGTCTTCAACGCCATCTAGCGTTAACAAAATCCACGGTATTGTGTCAGCAGTGGATAAAATACGTTGAAAACATTTGTAACATAAACATTAGTCAAGTACTATCAGGTTACTGTTCTTTATTACCAATTTTTGTATTATTTGAAGTTTTCAATTTTTATAATATACGCATTGTACTGTTTTAGAAGTTGGTTCGAATCTACCATAAAAGTGATGATTACACAGGACAAAACAAATACATGTGTCTAACACACATGTAGTTTACAGTTTAAATTTGTACTAACAGTAGTCATTTTACGGAAGTTTATAATTCACCATTAAAAAAGGATGACATCGCGAGAAATATTAACTATTCAATTTGGTTATTACTCCAATTTTATTGGTACTCATTGGTGGAATCTGCAGGTATTTAATAATAACTTATAAAAAATTATTGAAACATATTATGGTAATTTATTTCTTTCTTCCACTTTCAGGAATCTAATTTTTCATACGATCCCCATAACCCATCTGAAATAAATCATGATGTTTTGTACAGAGAAGGAGAGAATTTGAAGGTATGTATAATTATAGAGATAATATAAATTTTAGATAATAGAATGACATTTGTGATTTTCTGTTATCTACAGTTAAATTTTGGTTTTACAGAAACAAGTTACTTATACACCCAGATTGTTAATTGTAGATTTAAAAGGAGTGCTGGGATATTTGAAAGAAGAAGGTACTTTGTATGAGAGTTCAAAGCACAATGAAACACAACCCCTATGGGATGACAATAAAGTGGAAGTCACAAATGAAGAGACAGTTGTTCCAACGTCGTTCATTAAAAGTTTGGATGATCCCTCTGAAACTTCAGAAACAACTTTCAATTTAGAAGATAAGGTTAACTCATGGGTAGATTATCTATTGCCCAGATTTCATCCCAGAACGTTAAATGTAATTAAACAGTATACACACGAGAGTACAACAAGTCCATTCGATGTTTTCACTTATGGGAAATGTCTGTGGAATACGGAACAATTTTCAGAAGATTTTTCAGAAAGAATAAGAACTTATGTAGAGGAGTGCGATCAGATGCAAGGTTTCCAGGTGTGCATTTGATTACTTTACTTTACTATTTTGATTTATATAAATTGTCTATATATTATTTCCTAATAATTATAATATATCAAAATGTAGGTAATACTAGATTCTGTGGATGGTTTTGCTGGACTTGGAGCATCGTGTATACAACATTTAAAAGATGAGTATGGAAAAAGTATACTGTCGTTTCCATGTATGGACAGTAAGAAGACTGAACCTTCCACATCCGATCAGATTAAAGTTCTTAACACAGCTCTGTGTTGGCAACACATAGGAGAGTATTCTTCGTTGTTCAGTCCACTCTGTTGTAAACAAACAGTCTTGCCTACAGGGGATTTACGAATATTCGATCATTTAACATACAATTCCGAATTAAATTATCACAGTAGTGCGCTTCTAGCAACTGCTTTGGATACATTAACCATGAGATATAGACGTAAAGAGTATCCAAACGTTGTGTTATCCGATTTGTGCGCGGATTTAAATACATTGGGCCGAAAAGCAGTGGCAACGAGTTTATCTTTGCCATTCCCAATGGCGGCAAAAATGGATTTAATCGATGTATTGGACGAGTTTACGGGAACATTATGGACAAGCTTAACCCCAAGTTGTGATATAACAATGGATAGAAATATGCAAAGCATAGGATTACGAGGAGTTCCCGAAGATAGATTAAAACGACCGTTATCTCAGGCAACGAAACAGATTTCAAAGGCTGCGTACAGATGTTCCACCGTGCACGAGATGATGATGCTTTATTTCAGCTGCAATTGTCACGCATCGCCAACCTATTTATCTACAATTTCGTCGGCATTGAAGATAAAAGAACCATATCCAAACATTTTCAATAACAACATTACCGAGAATGGAGACATTATTGGCTGGCCTGTAGGAACAGGTGCATCATTGAAATACATTTCTATCAATTGTATACTCTCCGAAAAATACCATTTCCTCGATATTTCTTTTTATTAATTTTTATTTTCAGACGTCAAATCTGTTCCTGTTATGGCTGGTTTACACAATGGACGCAGCCTTTCGACGATGTACGAATCTTTGCACAACCAAGTGAGCAGGATAAGAAATATAAACAAATTCCACGCGTTTACCAACTCTGGTTTGGAAGACGACGAGTTTAAAGAATGTCTGAACCACCTGCTCGATTGTAAAGAGAATTACGAAGACTACTCTTAACTGTTCCTAAACGATGTTAAGTTAATTACTCGAAAGATTACCGCTTACTGTAATACATTCATTTTTATTAATACAACAAATTGTTTCGATTCCTTTTTGCTTCCTACTTTACTTGTAAGCAGGAAGAGCGAGCAAGAACGAATTCGAATTTTCTCGTAAATTCCTAACTGGAGCGTTTCTGAAGGCGGGAGCGGCCGCGACACACCCTTTTATTATTAGATTTCGCGTTGGACATCGGGGGTGCGAAAACTCAGTTGTAAAGTTCAACTCGTAAACGAAACACCTGTATTCGATGCCTGTGCGTGGACGACGATTGTCGGTTGCTCGTTATCGAACTGGAGTATCGGAATTATCGGAGTATTCGTTATCGAATTGAAATGGGAAACAAGGTGGCCACGTTTACCGAAGAACAATTGGAGGATTATCAGGATTGCACCTTTTTCACGCGCAAAGAGATCTTAAGGTATTTACACGTAATCGTAGATGGTTTCGTTTTGTAGCGTGTACGTCGATATTTTTACAGAATATTTAAACGTTTCCGTGAAATGGGAGACCCTGGGGTGGTTCCACGATCCATGACACCTCAGCAAGCATCGACGATTCGTATACCCTTATCATGTTTGACTCGTATACCAGAATTGAAGGTTCTTGGGTTAATATTGTCGCGTAAGATTCACGACGCGAACGCTTCCTCGACATTGAATCGCGATGTTTCAGGAGAATCCCTTCAGGCAACGCATGTCGGAGGTGTTCGCGAAACGTCGGAATACAGGACAGTCGTCGACGACGGACGTTGAAGGGATCTGCTTCGAGGAGTTCCTTGAGATGATGTCGGTTTTTTCGGAGCAGGCTCCGCGGGACCTGAAGGTCTTTTACGCCTTTAAGATTTACGGTACGGACCACCACGTGAACCAGACAGGCGGACGGATCGTGAGAGAGCTTCGAGGTCGACCTCGTTCTACCTATAGCCGTTCTACGGGACGAGAAGTACATACGGCGTCCAGACACGGCATTCGCGTTGCACGAGAACTATTTACCGCGGAACGATTATTGATTTTCTCACAACGCGACGGATTATTACTTTTTTTTTTTTACGCTACACACGAATCGACCATAGCGTTCACTTCTCCGTGTCGTCGGTTTCGACGCTAATCTTCTCTATTTTTCTGCGAATAGACTTCGACGAGGATGGAGTATTAGGGTTGAGCGATTTGGAACACACCTGTCGCCAGCTGGTTCAAGATGGTTTGAACGCCGACGAGGTGGCCACCGTGTGTCGTAAAGTCCTAGAGGAAAGCGACATCGACGGCGACGGCGTCCTATCGTACCTGGAGTTCGAACACGTCATCACGAGAGCCTCGGATTTCATGGCTACTTTTCACATACGGATCTAATCCTCTGATCTAATAAAAATCAACTGGCAGTCGATGTAAAAAATAAGTCTACCTATTTTCATTGCTCGTGTTTACCTTACTCTTAGACTGAACGATGCTTTATAGTTTTAAGAGTATAATGCAATTATTAACCGAAAGTTGGCGTCGAAGAGCATTTCCGGACTACGCGTGAAAGGTAACAGAGGCGTCCGACCTTACAACAGCTTCTTGACCTACGAATTCGAAAGCGGTCGCTCGCATAGCTAGACAACTCGCCGTTCGGAAAGAATAGTTCGTACATCGTTGATTCCTCACGGTACAAGTACCGCCAACAACAAGTTTCGCAAACTCACGACGGATAATTATTAGCTACGCGAATCTGTACGCGCTTAGTGAAGCGCTACCATATAGTTTCCAACGAGTCGCAGATATACACTTTCTTGCACGGCCCCATAAGTTGCCCCTGTTGAGCAATAACGAGCAATGCCGGCTAAATAACCAGGCCATTCGTTTTCGCTCCGGGACAAGAATCTCCCGCGACCCGAAATAATCTCCAAGATGATTTCGTGACTTTTGCCAACGCGCATAAATCAATTTCACGCGCGATAGAAAATCGACGAAAACGAGAGATTCTCTAAGGTTGAGCAGCGTTGCTGTAAACGAAGCAGAGAAGTATTAGGTTGTCCAGAAAGTTCGTGCCAATTTTTAAGAAAACTTCAAAGGCACATTTGAACTGTAATATACATTTATTTATATGTACATTTATTGAATTACATAGATACTATTTTGCTCCGCAACCTTTCCACCTTTTAAGGGATGTTATTTGTTTTCAGCCATTTCGACATATTCAGACCTGCACCACCTATCAGAAATCGGCACGGACATTCCGGACAACCCAATACTTCAGCTTCGCACTGTTCCGCATCGAATCGAGTGAAAAACTAAGGTGCGGGAGATTTTCCAGGCCATCTAACCCTAAAGAATTAATCGAGTAAGGACACGTAGCGTCCTTTCCAAACTCAAAAAAATGAAACGGTCGGAGCCGAAAGAAGGTTCGTCCATTTGAAAAAAGAAGAATGGTTAGCAACCCTAGTTTGGGGTGAATTGGAATGAGGAGCGGGTGGTGGTCGACGGGATTCGCGGGTATCGTCCTTTTGGAAGTTGTATAGTCCCTCTCGACCGTTCGGTTGCGATGTTAGCTCGGTGTCATGGGTCCGGTCGTCTTAAAAAGCGGTCGAAATCGGAGATACCGCCCTGTGTTACGGAGCTCGACCAGTTATAGTCGGCCGCGCGGTAACTAACCGAGTCTTGGGACCAAGGCCATCCGGTCACTTCTCATCCTTCTCTCTTCCCCGCTCGTATCCCAGCCCGTTCCTCTTGCCGGGTCCGTCCAGAGGGCCCTCGGGGTCCGAGGAAGCCCCCTTGCCTCCTGGGTCCTCCGTCGACACCCTCTGTGCCCCTCTCCGCTGTGGCGGCGAGGATCACCGCTCTCGCGAGTCTCCCCCTTAGCGATCACGGCTAACCGACCAACCAACCACCTTCCATGCCGAGGTATCCCGTGCATTCTTGGAGCCCCGTCGACGCGACGCGACGCGGATCGGCTCGTCCCCGACGAGTCCGTGTGGAGGAACCGCGAGGTCTCTGAGGGAGGAAGGGATCCCGGGACGAGGAGTCGGAGAAAAGGGGAATGAGAAGGCAAAGATCGCGGGTGGCAGCGACCAGAAGGAACAGCAGGAGGAAGAAGATGAAGAAGACGAAGGAGAAGTTAAGGAGTCACGAAAGAGGGGGAGGCTGGCCAGAGGATGATAGCGGAGGCGGTTGGCGGAGGGCAGATTTGAACCTAACTTTTACTGCACCCTACGTGGGCGAGTTCTCTCGCGGGAGATCTCTAGAACCTTCCTTCGGGGCCTCGGACCTCGACCCCACGATCACGCAGCGACATCATTGACTCAAAGTATTTCAATGGCTCCAACGAATCGGTATATTCGTAAACGCTCCGTGCACGCGAGCGAAAATCGTACGGTTCCTCGACAACGTTTATTCATTTCGTTCTTTCCGTTTCCGAACCGAACGGATGCCAGGTATCGAGCGAAATTTGTTTATTTATGTATTTCTATGAATGAGAATTAGACAAGGGACAAGGGGTTGTCGTATTTCATTTCCTTCCAACTTTTCGTTTCTTGTTGTTTTCGTTCGCGCGTCGTAAAAGCCGGTGTCGCCCGCAGCCGAGAACACGCATCGACACCGGTAACGTAAATCGTTCGCGTAACGATTGAAAAAAACCGTTTGAAACACGCGTCGGGATCTTGAACCGACCGAAACCGGACGCGAGTCTTCCATCTTTCTTCTGTCCGATACGTTGTTCGGCGAAGCCGGTATTCAGATTCAACGCGAATCGCGAAGAAGTCGAGCTCTCCGGCCGAGTACCGTTCGATCGGCAGGGAGTCGCTTAAAAATTCTTTTTCACGGATCGCGTGGAAAAATGTAATTCGATGCAAATGCGATCGAACGAAGGCCAAACTGTCGCCGACGGTGATTTGTAACGGCGCGTTGTAACGAGAGCTACGCGAAAAACCGCGCGAAACGGCTCTCGTCGATCGCAACGGCCCTTTGTTGCCGCAAGATAACGCGAGATTCTCGTACCACGCAAAGTCACCTCGAGAAGCTCTGCCTTGTCCACCTCATTCGTTGGACGAATGAAATCAACGACTAGTTGGTTATTCGACCATGGAATGTTGCGTTGTACCATACGAAATTTCATTATTCCGAAGAGCTACTCCAAAACATGAATGTGGAAACAACGAAGATGACGGAAGGGGTCAAGTGGATCTTAAAATCCGAAGGATCGCGATTCGAAGAATTCGAGAGGGCCTGCTCGACTGGATGAAATTCCTCGGTACGAAGAATGATTCGAAAAATGTATCGCTTTATCAGGCTCGACTGCGGGAACGAGAGTAAACGTTTTCCACGGTGGAAAAAGCTATTGCTCGTGTTCCGTGACAATTACAGAGACTACGGGAACGCGGTAACGCGCGCATTAGACGCGTCGAGGTTGAGCCGGGCCTTCGAGGTTGATTGGGAGCAGCAAAGGTGGAAAGCGGATACCTACGCATCGCTCTCTGACAAGGTTGCGTCGACCACTGTCTAGTCGAAATAATATTGGCGGTCTTGTGGGCACATATCGTAGTGGTTCATAAGGAGGCGAGAGCTTGTATATAGAGAGAACCGTCTACCAAAGAGGGGGAGGAAGGGTTCCAAGGAGCCGGTTGGCCAACGGAATGTGGCTTGACCGGCCGACCATCCCCCGCCTCCTCTACCATGAATCCATCGGGAACGAGAGAGAAAGAAGGAGAGCCAGATAGAGGACTGGCCCAACTACCTTTGGATCCTAATGGGCCCCATTGGGGTGCTCGAATATTCTTTCGCTATCTCCTGGGTATCTTCGCCGTGAGATTTGTAATCCGGGAGAAGCGCCGTTTTTTTGACGTCCCCCTCAAGTACCTGCTGTTCCATGATTTTCGATGTCCACGAGCCAAAGAGGGGGTGGGGTGGGTGAGGGGGGGGGGGGAGGGCGGTGGGGAGACAAGTCAATATCGTTTTATTGCCTAGACTCGGGGAAACGAAGCGTGATCTATCTCTGGTAAAACGAACGCGATTTATGCGTTTGAACGTGCGATTAGGCAGCCAGATAGGAGCCGCGCGTATTATTGCGAGTCTATCTTGATCTGTCGCAACCGTCGAAGGTAATTGCAACTTCGCCGGCACGATTATCTCTCCGTATGGGCAAGAAGGCAATAAAAGTGGCCGCGAACTATGCGGCTGTCCATTCACGATGCCGAGATGCTGCTCGAAGAAGACGCGTTCAAGATCTACGCGCCTCCCGAGCAACGTTTCCCAATCCTTTCCACTCCGGATCACTTCTCGTCGTTCGTTTCCATACCGAGTAGTCTTTACATTTGATCGTTTGATTATCCAAACATTTTTATTTGTATTTTATTCAGCGTTAGCTGGTATCGAGAAATAAAACAAAATGGAGTCCATGGACTATACCGTTCAACAAACTTGCAACAAACTACGAACCGCCAATATTTTAGAAATTACGTTGAATCACGTCGGTCGATTCAATGTTGCTGTTTATTCAAAGTTCGAAACTCCGAACCGGTACAGGCCAGTCCGAATAAAACTCTGCGACGCTACTCAAAGAAGTTTCGCAACTGGTCGTGGGGCCGGTAGATCAGCTTTCCGCTCGAGTACCACCTAAATTTATTCCACGAACGTTCCGTGCATTCGAAAGCCCCGCGTATCGTCCGTGGAATATCAGGCGGTTTCCACATTTTCGGCAAATAAACGTGGCTTCCACCGACTCGAAACGGACGGGAACGGACAGAAAGAAGAGAAACCGGACACGAACAAAATTTGCCTCGCTAATTGCAGAAACGATTTCGCGTTACGTCACTCCACGGTGCAAATAAGAGACACGCGGCACCAGAGAAAACGTTCGTTCGAATGATAGATGACGAATAAAATCAACGTACGACGATCTATTCGGAACGTTTGTCAATTTTTATACGTACGTATTTTTCAGAAATCATTTCATCGATGGTATATAATCATGGGTTGATGGAGGAGAGGAAGGTTCCAAAAGTTAAATTCCGAAGAAATTTTTATAGAGAAACATATTTTGGATGAACTAACTCTTAGTCATCGAGTGAAGCATGAACTTACGACAACAGCGACAAATAAAAAGGTAAGAGTACGCGGGACACACCATTCGTGAATTCCTTCGAATTTCAGCGATGGGACCGTAGTCCCCTTTTCGTTCTTCTTTCTGAGAAGGCTGCGATCGTTTGGCAGTTCGCCTTGCCTCGTAAGCAAGCGTGACAAGCGTAGACAGCCGTGCCAATTATTTACACAATAACTCACGATCCTTGGTATCAATAAACAAACTGCAAACACGCGAGGCGTCGGTTTGATCGTTTAGCTCGAGGATGGGGACCCTGTGGCCAAAGGAACGCACACACACGGTCTTTCGAGATGCCCGGTGTGGCTTGTCCCCTCTTTTTTGTCAATTGTTCATCTTCTTCGTTCACGAGTTACAAGGGATTTCGATAAAACGTTATATCCAAGTTCGACCACCTTGTTTCCGTCCTCGACCGTCGTCACGCTGTTCAAGTACAACTTCGTGACTATCGTTGATAAATCTAATCGAAGACTATGATTCCATCGCAATTTGTTTCTCGACTACGAGAAGCGTGCACGCACGAAAGCTCGCGATCCGATCGGCGGGTCGCTGGAAAGTTCCTGAATCTCCACGACAGCCTCTGGATATTGTTACCGATGTAAATTGCCGAGCGTTTGCTCTCTACGGTTACGAAACGAGCAACTGGTTAACGTTGCCGCTCGTTGTCCCGATAATCCAGAGCCCGACTCGAAGGCAATGAATTATCCGTCCAGCGAGTACTTCGGAAGGCAACGGATCTATTGCACCGAATAATTGCAAATGCTGTGACATTATGACGACGATACCGTCGGAGAACGTCCACCACGTCCGTTACCAGCAGACAATGATCGATGCTCTTTCGCGAAAACTTCGTCTCGTTAATGCCTCGTCTTGGTATTATCGCGCCGGGTTCTGCTTTCCACTAAATTAGGAGAATTTAAACCTGTAAGCGTTCGACAGTGGTTTTCGCAAGTTTTTAAAGTTAATCAGGGTTCTAAGAAAAAACATTCTAGGCTGGAGTGTAAAATTTTGTCCTGAAATTCCGATAAGAAAGACGATAAGCGACGATCCCTCGAATTTCGATCACCGACGATCGATGGAGCCCTGGGATTCCCGTGTCGAGGCAACCGGTGCTGGTTCTTCCAAGTGAAACGATGCTCCTGTCCGTGAATTTAGAAAGGTCGACAACCTTCTAACGCAAGACACCGGTTAATCTGGTACCTGGCGCTACGCAATGGAAAATCCCCCGGTTTCGAGTCACCGTAGCCGCCATCGAACGAAAAAATGTGAGGATATTTCGGATCGCGTTCCTCGATCGCTGTTCGCGCAAATCGAGCGGCGAGCGGCGTTTTTTTAATTGTTCCGTCCAATTACGATGGCCGCTGGTGAATAACTGAAAACTACCGGGGGCCCCCGTAAGAAGAATGGGACAGTCGTGCCGATTTAACGAGGCATCGCGAACAGTCTCGGGTGACGGTAGATGGCGGCGATTTAATCGCGGCTCTTTCGACCGCGAAGCCGACTCGCTCGCGATCAACGAAGGTATTGTATTCCCCGAAAAGGATCTGTCGCGCCTAAAGATAGCGCCAGCGAAATAGCTCTCTCCTGGATAACCCGTTTCTCGCGATCCATTGTTCGGGGCGCGGGAAAGAACGAAGGGGAAGAGCTGGCTCTCTCTCTCTCGACCCTTGATGAAAATTACATTTTTGTTTCCTAAGGCTAAAGACTGGGAAGTAAAAATAATTTCAATTGAGAGAACAATTTGAACTTTCGTTCAACGGTTAACAAGAGAGACGTCGAGCGAGCGTATAATCGCGCGCGATTCCTCGAATTATGTCAGCCCTGAGCAGCAAGCGTCGATCGATCGCGGCACCCTTTATTTTCAACTCCCGAGCGGTTTTACCGGCTATCGGTCGGAATACCTGTTCGAGCGAAAAAAATCCGTCTGCAAATAGCTTCGAGAAACCCGCAGCGATCGCCTCTCATCGCGGACAGCACCTTTAAGGGGGTCTCCTATTCTAGAAAAAAAAAATTGATCCCTGTTCCCTTGCACTTGCTTGAAGACTTGCATTTGAAAAATAGAGAAAAACGTTTCGAAATTATTACATAGACATTCGAAAAATTGGCGAGATCCGGCGCAATCAGAGGTAAACTATCCAATATTTACTACCGGAGTACCTCGACTACTTATTTTTCTTTTTAAACATTCAACCCGTTTTTGCGTGAAATTGTGCTACTTTTCTGTAGTCGAAAGCGAGGTTTGCTAGTGCAACATATTTCCACGATAAATCAATATTCCTACACGACCAAAGGCGTGCATTTCCTTGAAGCATATACAAACAGATCAGTGTCGAGTTCGAGAAAGTTATCATCCATAGGGTACGGGTAAAAAATTGAAAGTTTCAGAGTGGAAGATCCCTTAAGTCTCGTAACGGCCGCGGAGATGGTTTGCGCGGCGTTGCACGAAGTGCAAGCAGAAAAATGGAGAAAGAGGGACGGACGAGCGTAGGCACATCCGGATGAACGTGCGTAAAACTGAAACGACGCCGGTTACCGTAGAACCGAAGGACGGGAACGTCGGGGACGAGAGCGGAGACGTCGACGCAAGCGGCGAGGACAGAAGAAAAGAAGCAAACGAAGGAAGAGGCGGAGGAGGAGAAGGAGGACGACGACGACGACGACGACGAAGTAGAAGAAGAGGAGGAGTACGGCGAGATTCTCTGTCGGAGGGTTTGCCGAGGAGGTCCAGACCAGGCTCCATCTGCATAACCGGTATATACCGGCAATGTAGACTGGCACGAAGGTAGAATCGAGCATGTTCCCGGCACGTTATATCGCTCGCCTCGTCCTCGAGCAACGCGAAGTCTAGAGGGACCTCGAGGCGGTGGAAAGAAGAGAAACGAGAAGCGCGGAGAAGCGTTGCGAAGAGAACCGAAGAGAACCAGCGGAGAGGAGCGAAGGGGCACGGGAAGAGGAGGTTGGGCACTCGTGTAGAGTGCCTTCGAGAAGGAGTACACACGCGGTGCCCCTCTGCCTGCCAGCGAAACTGGTAGAGAGAAAAGCGTAGGCGCGAGTACCCGCCGACCGATGACATCATCGGTGTTCAGCCTCGAGTCATTCTCCCGGCAGAAGTGTCCGCTCGCTCTCGAAACTCTGTAGAACGCTCCGACTCGAACGATCTCGATTTTTCACCGGACTTGTTCCGAGCTTCCGTTCGGTTCTGGCGCCCGTCGCCGATAGAATGCGTCGGACATAACTCGGCTGCTTCTCCCTTCCACCTCTGTTCGGCCTCGAACAATCTCATCGTTAGATTTCTTTACAGTTGCCGAATATAAGTAACTTGATAATGAAAAAATTGGATATCCGAGGCTTTCGGTCGTAAACATGTTGAAATTTTCGTTTGAACTCGAAGGTACGCGTGCTCAGAGAAGCGGAATCGTTCGGAGCGGCCGCCATCGGTCGCGTCGGACACTCGTTACTTATCTAGTCGTTCGGAGACTTCAACACTCCGACAGCCGCAACCGCAATGTCGGTTTCCCGGCGACGCGACAATCTCGACCGTTGCTTCTTTTATTCTTCGACGCTTTGTTTAACCTTTCCTTCTTACATTTCCATCTTACTCGCGAAAACTGATCTATCGTGAATCGTGAAACTACCACGAACGCACACTTTGGTGAAAAATGTGTCTTACTTCTTCGATTGCTTGTGTTTCCGTAATAAAATTCCTTGCGAAACGAACGAAAAATATTTCTGGTTCCCTTTTCTCTTTTACTCGCGTAAAGATGTCATCGATCGATCTAAAGACCGTCGACGTTCGACGAAATGAAGCTGTTAACCCGTGGGATTGACCTTTCAGATTCCTAATCGTATGGAAATGTGAAACGGTATCGCTCAGAAAACGTTAGAACGTTAGAACGAATTCTCTCGTGAAAGCATCGATGGACTCGTTCGCGAAAGGTTCCGCGGGGAATTTTTACGCGACGACCAACGTTTCATTCAATTTCGTTTCGTTTCGTTTATTCGACGCGATGCGTCCTTTGGTATGGAGTATAAGAGAGGTTGGAAAAAAATGAATACTACGTGACGCACGAAACGAATACTGTACGATATGGGTAACAATATACTGTACAAAGAAAGAAAGTGATGAATTATGTATTGAAGAAGTATCGAAAAGAATAGCAAAAGTAATTAACAAGAGGGGCTAGCAATCGCCACAATGAGATACAAGTAATTGAATGCATTGTAAAGCGACGAAGGTTTGCGAACGAGAGGACGAATCGATGGATTCCAAGCTGAGACAAAGAAATTCAATTTATGCGAAATATGGGGGCGGTTGATCACCTGATTTACTACCTTCTGCACAAGGAACAAGTCCATTCGTTGTTTTCGTTAAATATACGACGACGAGGACGATACGTTTCCAGAGAAATACGTTTTCACGTCGGCGCGTCAAAGACTCGCCACGGGACAGGAAACGTTAACTGGAAAACCGTCGAGGGAAGAGGAGGGGTCTCGAAGAATCGAAGGGTCTCTTTTGAAATTTTACCTGAGACGCGTAATCGGTGGAAGGATTCTAAAAAAAAAAATAGTGGAGGACGGGCCCAGCCTAATGGTACAGCCGTTGGGAAAATATCGACCATTGTATCTCGCGGTAGAGGGTACGAATCTTTCTCGTAGACCACAATGACGTTTATATCCGTTCGAAATCGACGTTTCCGCGACTCATCGTAACGTTCTTTTCCTTTTCGTCGCGAACGACGAAGAAAGTAACGTGAAAATTTTATCCTGCACTTGTTCTGGAACCCGTTGTAGCATGGTTCATAGCCGGAAGGTTCATCGAAGTGCACGCTCCACTCGAGGCCCATTACAAATATACCTGGTTTTTATGACTCGAAACCCGTATCGATCTATGACTCTAGGGTCCCATAAACCGAACCGTATCTGTGGCTATCGCTTGCAGTCGTAACGTTGCTCTATTCTCTAGCTAAATCTGTAGTAAATGATTCCAACGGGATGATCAAATCGACCGAACCACGTTCTATAAAATAATTCGGGTGTAACTGCAATTCAATAATTCTCAGAGACTGCCGAATATTGGACCTTGATCGATCAAATAATTTCGTTCCATTCGTCGTCTACGATTCGATTGCAATTTTGCTCATCTCCGACTGGTAGATATCAACGAGTAGTAATAATTTTAAGCCCTGTCGACCACTGGCGAAACAAAGAATCTTCTCGCGACTCGTCGGCCACGTTCTTGCGTGGACTTGGACCAACTCCGTGCGAATACTCGAGCAAACCTGTTTTAATGTCTTTTCGAGTTTTCAGCGAGGCATGCGCCGAGTCGGACAGTGTCGGTGATTTTTCAACCGACGTAGAACGCAAACACGAAATCAGCGGTGCTTGATTACGACGTAGGAGAGACGAAATAGTTTGATCGCCGTTGACGAGCGTTTGCGAAAGGAATGGTTGCGGAGAGGAGCGATCGTAAGAAAACGCGGCCGGGGCCGTCACGAATAAGGGGCGAGACATCCATAAACTTACTTTGGACCTCGGGGGCTCACGGGGGTTCTGGGTAGGTTTTTCTTTTTACCGGGCCAGGCAGGTGCGAACCGATTTCTATAGTCTTCGCTCGGTAACGGCCGTCCTTCGTGCCAACCGTCCACGAAGGAGGAGCTTCTGCCGAACGAATCTTCTCGTTGGATCCAATTAGAAGGAAACCTTCCAGACTTTCGACCGCGCGACCGTCAACGATACAAAAACAAGTATAACAACGACAAGAAAATGAAGCGTTACAACAACGGTAAGAAAAAAGAAACTATGCTTGATCCGAGTGTGAGCGAATCCAGCAGGGAATGAGAACCTCGATTTTCGAGGCGTCTCTATTGTTTTCGAAATGCGTTTCATCGAGATGGCGTTTTGCACGGGACTTCCTGCGCGGTAGGTTTCGATGCTTGCGATCTCTAAGGGACGAGAACCATTTGTTCGCGGAGTAGTAGGCGATTTTCCCCGAGATTCGAACGCCTTTGAAATCGGGCCGAGCACGTCGCGATGCGATCGACGCCAGAGAAGCCCGCTTGAAATAATAAAAAGTCAGGTGTTCGCGATGAAAACGGGAGAAACGTCGAGAAGCAAGGACGACGCACATCCGGCGGAAGTCGAAGGGCGTCGGCTCGTGACGCCGACGCGCTGCGCGCAGGGTTGAATTAGCTTTGTACCTGAGCAGGCCTAGCCGAGGTATCAGAACAGGGGTATAACAGTACCGATCCTTTCGAAGGATTCTTCATCGAAGCGAACAATAAAAATCGTCCTTGACCGACCACCGTCGCCGATTAGGCTCTCAAAGCAACGGCGGAAATTCCCTTCTGGAAATCCTCTTAAGCGGGCTTAACGATTGTTCGTAAAGTCATGGAAATTATTAATCCGTTCCCGTTCCGTCGCCCGAGCAAATTAATACCGACAATCTCTGTCCGCTGACCGGGATCGAGGTTTTCCAGAGTAGGCCTCGATCGATGATCTCGTCCATGGCGAAACGAGCATGCACGATGAAACGAAGAAGCACGTATTCTCACGACTGAATTTCTCGCGTGAGTCACAAAACCGATGTCGACGACGACCTTCGAGGACCTGGTGCTCAGGGCAAGCCGATACGCATGCGAAATTTCATTCACGTAAGCGTCACGTACGGCTCGACGTTGCAATAACATTCCGAGAACAAGTTGGGGTCCGAAAGCTTGCCGACTCTTTGTTACCCGACGTAGCCGAAAAAGAACGACTTCCCCCGAAAAAGAAGCGTCTCGCTAATTCCTTTCGTTTAGCTCTTTACCTGTCCCCGAAGGAATCAAAAGCAGACGAGAGCCGTGCCGTGGGTGCAGAGTTAGCCAGACGTTTATTCGATCCTGCAAAAACTCTGTAACATTTTCTAAATTGAAATCGAAAGAATTTCTGGCGGTAGAACGGACAGCGAGTGACGGGATGAGGCACCTTGGCAACGAGTATTCAATTATTCGCGGAAATCGTGGTGCATCGACCGTTCGGAGATCGCTCTTTCGTCCTGGTCTTTATCCGCGTTGAAATTATGCCAGTACATTATCCGGCCGCGCGCATACCTTCCGTCACGGCGCTGCCTTTCCCACAAACTGAAAATGGATGACACGTCTAGACGCGGAACTTCCCAGGGCTCACTTTCAGACAGCGGAACCGTTTCTACGTCGTTCAAGGAGGCGTATCTTTTAGGGTGCATTAATGTTCTCGAACGCAACGGGCGTCGTACCGAAAAAACCGAACGCTTTCCATTCCGATTGCGAAGCAACGTCTCGCGGGGGTCTCGGGGCTAATTACTTTTTCGCTGTGCCCTCGATGGAGCTTTCTCCGAGCGAAACTGATTCCGTTCTCGTCAGAGATGGGCTGAATCTTATTCGAATACTAACGATAGTTGCAACATTCGAATTTTATATTTTCCGCGAGCTGATCTTTCTACCGTACGTTGTTATATTACACACCCTCTTTATTATCAAGAAAACCGTCTTGCCCATCTTATCGAGAGGCGTCTCGAACGGTCGATGATTTGGCGCCTAACGAGTGGTTCAATCGCGAGCCTAAAAATACGTTTTACATTCCACGCCACGTATCGCCAATTAGCGAGCAAGGCATGCGGATGGCGAGTAGTTGCGTGTCGCAATTTTTCCGCGGTAAGAACGGACGCGTCCGGGTCAAAGTATCGCTCGTCGAGTCGCGATCGCATTCCGTAACGCGTTACGAGAGACTCCTTCGACCAGGAACGAGTTCAACAGAAGAAACACGAAATATGTATATGTATCGTGTCGTATGGTAAGTAAGTTTTTCCGTGGATTGTACGATGCAATCCGTACGTCTTTTCGTTGGGTGATTATTGGCAGCGTAAACAGAGACTTTGCTCCATCGTCGTACCGATCACCTGAGAAATCCATCGTTTCCGCAATTGATTGTTGTTAGCAGCGCACAACTTCGATTTTACAAACAATGTCATTGAATAATTAGAATACTAACGACGCTAATGCAACGGTTTGTTTACTTCGATTAGAATACGTGAAATCCTATAAAACAGTGGTTCTCAAACCTTCCCGTAGACCCTCTCGATGAAGAAAATACGTCGTACACAAAACTTGTTTACAGCAATAGGAGAATCGAATCTAAAAAAAAAAAAAAAAACGAAATTATTTCAATTTCCAAATTGCTATGCCCCCTCGAGCGCGTAGAACGGGTTACGAAATTCGTGGAGCAAACCGAAGCAAAGGCGGGTATCGCCGAGGCACGCACGAGATTCCCACGCAAGGTGTACCGGATCTTCCCCACGAATTCTCGTATTCCGTTGCTAATAGATTCGAGAAGGGTCGACGAACACTTTCGAGCAGGGGGACCCTTGGCGTTTCCACGAGGAAAAGTACCGAGACCGAAGGAAATCACCGGGTTCCCTGCACGGATCGGTAAGTGCGGCCACGATGGGGCTCGCGATAACCGTGGATGTCAAGGCGGTTGCGAACAGGATTCGTCCTGTCCGTACGTAAACTACGCCCCGAGAAGCCCTGGAGGGATATTCGAGAAGGGCCGTAGCCTGGCCGTGCGAGAAATGTTTGCGGCTCGTCGTCGGGCGTTCGTCGTCGACGACGTCGAGGATTTTCTTCGAAAAACGAGAGGACGGAGCGGCTACGTTGGTACGTACGAGGCCGAGCCTTCACCTCGATCGGCGGTGTACACACGTACAGGATACGCGCGCACGGCCAGTAACGACTCGACGGAGAGAGAAGGAACGAGACACGTGGAGAATCGTGCAAAACGCAGGAGAGAGTACAAGAGGAAGACGAGAAACGGTTGAAGGAGTGGGAAGGTGCAACGACGGTCGAGGCGAAAGGGGAAGGCGCGAGAGATCGGTAGAGGGGTCATTGGTTGTTCGTTGCGCACTCAACGTATGGGAATCGTTATGGACCGACTATAGTCGTTGGAATGCGTTCTTTTTTCCTTTTTGTGTCTCCCCATATACCTGGCGGGCTGGTCTCTGGTCCGTTGTGGCGGTGGCGGCTCTCGCGGACAATCTTGTCGACCGGCGACCGGCTAGAAGGAAAAGGCCAGCGGATTCGCGTCGCCTTCGACCACGCCACGCTTCCACGAAGGATGGACTCGATGTGGATATCGAGCGCACACGCTCCAGGAGTCGAGGATCAACGGATACGGGACAGACGGACGGGATCTATCACCGCGGGATAGCGGGTGGCGAACACCGAACGCGTACACGTCGCCACGGAAGCGCGAAACATGGATCGTGGATCGGACGTGAAAATCGACGACGTTGCTGAAAGAGGAAGAAGAGGCTTCGGTTCCTCCGCGAAACCCGAAGAAAGTGGAAGACGTCGACGAGGATCGGAGTCGGGAAAATCGAGGATGGTCGAGGACAAAGAATCGAAAAAAGAGGCGGTGCGAGTCAACGATTACCCTGTAGAAAAGGAGGAACAAGAAGATCACGAGACACCGACGAAGGAAGGATCGCGAATAGGAAGGCGAGGGAGAGAGGCGACGCGATAAAGAACGAATCGGCCAGGTAGAGGGACAGGGATGCCGCGGTAATGCTCGAAGAGAGCCGGCCGAACAAGAAGACCGACCAAAGATGGGGATGGAGAGAGGAGAGGAGCGGAGAGGAGAGGAGAGGAGAGGAGAGGACGATACAGAAGACGTAGGTAGGACAGGTAAATACATAGTCGACTCGTGGAAAGAAGAGCGAGAGAAACGTCGGGGGCAGAGGGGAACGAAGAGGAGAGACTCGTTCTTCTCGTATGTATGCCGACGCCGACGGTTCGGTTCGGTGACGTCAGGACGTCGATTTGAACGGGCCAATGGGCTTTCGAAGCGAGCTCGAAGACGCCGAGAGGAGTTGGAGGGGTCCGCGGCGCCCCGAGGGGGGCTGTGGGCTAGGGGATCCGGGGGGCCCGGGGACGAGGCAGACTCGAAAGGTGCGTGCGGCCCAGGACGTGGGGCGCGGGGCCAGTTGATCAGTGAGTGCGGTAGTGATCTCATCTCGTACCGCGCCAGGTGTGACTCTTCTATCTTTCCTCCTCTTTCGGTCCCCGAGTCTATGTGCCCTTGGGAAGACGGAGGAAGAAGCAGTACCGGACTTAAAATTCACGAATCGACTTCGATCGTCCTCTGCTTCGAGCAACGACAGGTATGACTTTTCTTTTACACGCTGAAATAACGTTGCAAAATGTATCCTCGACGAGACGCGGTCAAAGTTGAAATTGAGCTCGATCGTGTCTCCTACAACTCCAAAATTTCTATCTCTCGAGTCGATCGTTTCTCTGCCCGAACAATGCGAGAGATCGAATAGGATTCAATTAGTTTACGGTCGAACAGATACGATACCTTATAAAACGCGTTGCGCTTTGTATAATTAAATACATATATTTATCGTGCACCCTTCAATTATATTTCGCATAGAGGACATAGGTCCGTCAATAGTAACGATACGTGATTCTCGGCCGACGTGTACAAGGTCGAGGCGAACCGTGCCGCATTCGCAAAGTCGACGCTTCGCATTCTTCTCTAATCTCCCGAGTTATCCGTTGCTCCGTTATCGTTGCTCTCTTGAAAGGACGCGGGCTTTTCCGTTCGTCTAGATCGCGTCTTTCGAGGGCCGAGAAATATTCGCGGTTCTGCATTTACAGACGCTACGTGTCCGTTTCTCGGTGTCTTGGCTCTTCGCGCTTCTCTGAGCGTCTGCTCGTTGCCGATTCGCACCGTTTCGCGTGCGAATTTCCGCGGCCCTCTTAGCAACAGGTTGCCACCCGTCCGCCGTGGAAAAACAAGAGTCGCCCGAACGCTTTTGTTCTCTGTGCTCTCTCCTGCGCTCGAATTCGCAACGGTTTCGGGTCTAGTTCGTTACGATTCGAATACTTACTCCTCTCCGTAACCAAAATATTTTCCTAACGACATCAAGTTTGAATCGGTTAACCGATTCGTAAATTCGCGTCGCTCAGGCGAGACGCGACATCCTTATCGACGCGACACTAATTCGAAGTTGTTCTCACCTTCAAACTGGCGTTAGCGCGATACCGTAACAGCCAGCCGTAACGCGTAATTAATAACGCGCGACTCGTCCACTCATTAATTCATCCGTGCCACGAGTAAGTCTTTTTTTCTAGGATTCGAAACCGCTATAAAAGGAAACGTGTAAACGAGTTTCGAGGATGGTTCGTGTGCTCGAATCGATTCCTACTAACGCGAATCGCGAGTTCCTCTCCGCGAACCTATTTCAATCGTTTCTTTAATTCTCTAGGAAGCAGCCAGATTTTGTAAACGTTGAATTTCTCGTTAAAACTCGTTGGAAAGTATCGCGAAGCATTCGTCTCGTTTAATTCTTTTTTTCTTTTTTGCTAGACACTCCGCAAGAAAACGTCTTTCCTGCGTCTCACCTTCGACGAGAACGACGGCGTTATAGCATTGCGGAAGCCTGTATCGCGAACGATCTTCAACGTGCCGGCGAATGCATTCGAGATTTGCACGGTAGAGCGAGCGACCGAGAAATAAAACGTAGATATGCATATTACGTGCGTTTGACCGTCCCGCGTGCATAGTACCGATCCGTGAATCCTCGTTGTCGGTGACACCGATTAACCAGCTCGATTCGGTTGGCGCGAATTCATTTCTAAATGGAACCGTTGTGTCGGACAAGCAGCGCGAGGCTCGCGCATCATCCTCGCGGTAACGAACCGTTTCGTCCTTGTACAAATATTTGCGTGAAAAAAAATTGTTTTGCGTTTCGCTCGATCGTCCTCTAAATTCAACGGATTTCTTGTACGTACGTTTCCTCGGCGCTTATCGTGTGCAGACCGATTAGTAACCGCGTTTAACCATTCAAATTCATGCGGAAATAAAGTTTTTTTCCACAAGACTCGCGCCGATTCGCTCGATGAATCATTCTGTACGATCTATGGAAATACACACGGAATGCCTATGATTTCCTTAATCGCGATCTAGATACTTTGCGCAGCGATACTTTGATCGATGCGAGGGTTATCATCCGATCGACGCTCGCTGCGACGGATGCCAGAAAAATAGTCCAAGTCGAAAAACGGAGGAAGAAAATGATGGAAAGACTTTCGGTACTAGTTTACTTCGACATTTACTAAAGAGATATCGATTCAAGTTTGCTCGCGTATGCTTAAAACGATCGTAGAAGGAATAACAGGTTCTCGAACATAGCGAAAATTAATTATTCGTAGCGTTCCATCGATGTAACGTCTATAATAAATTTGTTGGATTTTTCAGGGGCAGAAAGGAAGATTACAGGGTCGATCGCAAGGCCGCGCGAATGCAAGTCTATGTTTCGCGCCACGGATTCCCGTTTCGGAATGGCAAGGAAATTAAATCGAGCTCGATAAGTACACTAGAAGTGATGATGCCTACGAGAAACGAAGCGATATTACCTCCGACTATCTCGAGTACTCGCGCAGCTGTGTTTGCGTAAACGATTGGATACCGCGTTCGAAGCCGGCCTCGTTAAAGAAACGAATTTACGAATTTACGCGCGCCTAACTCTCGCAGCTGAGTTGCCAAAGTCGACCGTTCGACAAACGATTTTCCACTCGAAGGGTAAGTTCGCGATTTGTCGGTTTCGCGGCGGTGTCGTTGCGCAACGGGCTTGAGAACGCCGCGAAGTTCTTGATAAAATGTACGGTCAATAAGGCGTATCGTGCAAAGACCCTGGCAATGGCTCGCTCGGTGACGGGACTGTTAATTAAATCGTAAACTGTTAATTAGTTCGTTACACTGACCAGCTTCTCGGGATCTCGACACCGGTAGCCGCTCGAGGAACGATCGTCGATTTTCCACGTGGCATCGTTAGGGCAATGAATGCGCAAATTATTCATTTCGAAGCTTCTAACGCGTTATATGTCTAATAAAAATTATAATCCGAACGCGTAGAATAAATGATTACGCTACCGAAAATTTCATCGCTCGTATCGAATAAAGTATATCGGGGAATCGAATTTGTATTCGGCGAGGAACGGATAAATATGTTGTTTATTTTTTATTAGTTGTTCGAGGCTTTCGTTCAGATAAGAACTCTTTACCAGTCTCCGTGCAAGTCCGCGTGTTAGTCTAAACGTGATACTTGAAGGAATGTCGAGTGTACAGAGATAAACGGGCCTCTTTGGAGTACCGCGCTATCTATTATCTACACTTATTCGAGTAACATTTTCCAATCTCTGGTTTGGACGAATTCGCGCACGACGTGTCGATCCCGGATCGTTACTTGTTGCTCCACGGCAACGACATTCGCGAAAATCTCGGCGCCGTTTGTTCTCCGTGCGTGGGAAGGTGCGACAATCGGTTGGTTCGGTTGCAGCAGTCGTGGAACGGACGAATGGAGCGAATCGAAGGCCGGCTTATCGTGAAAGATAGGTACTCGGCCGTATTTGCTGTACGCTGTAGGTACGTGACGACGGATTTCGCGGCACGGATAAGGCATATTTCCCCGAGCCGTCGGCGACACCCTGTACCAGCCTCTCCATGTGCGCAACGGACGAAAAAATAAAGAAAATTGAGTTTTAGAAAGTCTCCAACGATTATCATCGAATCAAAGCCTTCGAAGCTTTCTGGCTGGTCTTCCTGCAACGCCCGACGCGATAGCGAGCCAGAAATAAACCGATAGTATCGTAGGTGAGTGTGCCATCGTATTTTTTCCTTTTTACTTTCCCAGCTGTTGCTATCGGACAAAACTTGAGCCTTCTGGATTCTCACGCTTCTAGAGAATGCGAGGTCCATATATGAACGAAAATCGATTACGAAATTTTGTGAGCGTAGCGTCTCGTTTACTTGAATATGATGAAATTTGATACGAATAACCTGTAATAAATTTTCTAATCAAATTTTCTTTCTCGATTGCTACAGATTCGAGTTCGTTTAACATCGAAGAGATTATCGACGTGTTCGCACGCATAATTTCAGTTGCGGGTTCTCCGACTTCTTATTGTTCTTTGTTTTATTCCTTCGAAGAAAACTGGAAACGATGAGAAAAAGCAAAATAACGCAGCTTGGAAGAATAATTTCACTTCCCAGGTATCCGTTGCTTTTATGGTTATTTTATCTTTTCCATCCCTCGTCTTACAATATTATCTTAATCTTCATCGTATTATTGTTCCGTATTAATTCCCATTTATTATGTTCGACAGGCGAGAGGTTGCAATTGTTAATACTTCGTTACGGAATCACGATTTAACCTCTAGCAAATACATTCTTGCCAGCCACTAATTATTACATTAGATTACTTATAGACGAACTTGTACCGACGAAGACCTAAAGAAACAAGGTCGAAACGTAGAAAGAACACCTTCTGGGGCTACCGTTACTTGTTTCGTTTTTTTTTTTCTTTTTTACCGTAATAGCGCATTTTGTTAATCGAAGGCGTGAAAATTCGATACATTCCGAACTCTGATACCCGCGAAAGTTGCGCGGCAACACAGTTTCTTTTTCTCTTTCGCGTTCACTCTCCTTTTTAATGGGATCTTTTGTACTTTCACTGTTACGACGAAACGCGTACCACGTATCTCGGAAACACCGGTGTGTACAGAGGTCGAACGCGATACGACGCGGATCGTTTCTCGCGAACACGTGTACCCCTGGATGCCCCATCGTGGTTTAAATACTGGCTCGTTTAAAGGCGAGCTTTTTCGTCTTCGGATCGTCCATGTGGAACGTAGCATAGATCGTGGCGCAATCTTCTAAATTATCTATTACAAAATTCGATAACGTTCCCGAATTCGGCGCGTTTCGATAGCTATCGGTCCAGAAAGTTCGTGCCCATTTTTAAGAAAAATTCGAAGCACATTTGAATTTTTATATATGTATTTATTGAATTATGTAAGTAGCTATTTGTTCCGTACCATTTTGTTCCACCTTTCCATCTTTCAAGGGATGTACGTACGTTATCTGTTTTCAACGATTCCGATATATTCAGACCTGCAGCACCTACCAAAAATCGGCATGGACTTTCCAGACAAACCGATACGAGTACGAAATTGTTGTCAAAGGCATCCGGTTTACGAGGCCCGACGATTTCTCGAAAGATCCTGCTCACGGTCACGCGTGGATTTCTATCGCGATCGAAAAGTTGCTCGACGACGGAGAGGGAGCGGGTCCAAGGGGAAGATAATAGTTTGATAATAACATCGAATCCAGACACGAGCGTAATGTAGCGAGATCATAACTTTCTCCGAATGGAAGCTCTTACGAAACGCCGTGTACCGGTCTGCTGCCAACTCGACCGAACGAAACGTTGCAGCGTTTGGTATTGCGCTACAATAGAGCACCGCGGATAACGTCACGGACGATAATTGATGATAAAGTCGGCGTTGAAATCGATTTTCCTAGGATCGAACCGGTATCGCAATCGGGACGCGAGCCTTTTCGCGCTATTGATCGCGCCGCGCCGATCGGAGAGAGACGATGCATAACGAATAATACCACAGTGTAGTTTATTCGCGAGTTACCATTGCTTGTATTCGAATAAAATTCTGCCCGTTTCAGGTGTACGATCGACGGCCAAGAGTGTTAGTTGCAATTTATCCGCGACGCTCCAAAGAAACCTCCGTTTATCTTTGTACGCGCGGCATTCGTCGAAGCACAGCTGTTGAAACTAAACACATGGACTTTGCCAGGGACGCGCAGAATTCTATTCGAGTAATGAACGACAAATAATACCAATATATATAGTTAAAATTCCAACTCTTATTCTACGTTATAAACGAATAAAGAGTCAAGAGTTACGTCCGCCTTTGAACTTGGAATGGTCGAGACGTGAAAAAGCGAGACTCGACGATTTTCAGCCGGAGTATTTATGATGCGAGTAATTATGACATAACGTCGGTGTTGCGAGTAGATTCATCAAAATCGTCTCGTCCCCGTCCTGTCTCGTTGGCCGGTTTACTTTTCAGTTAAACGATTCTACGACCTAGAGCACACGAGTGCGCGCTCGAGCGAATATGTTATTCCGTACTCCGGCATTTTGTCGCTTTCTCTGGGCGCACCGGTGCTTTCCGCATCGTGTGCTTTCAGGAGGAATGACTTTGGCCTGGAAATGCCAAAAGAATTTCCAGATCTACACGCTCCCCGTAGCCGGCGGCTATCGCGCACCCAAAGACCCGCTCCCGCCGGTTCTGACTTTCACTCCGAAATGTCAACGGCTGGTGGTTCACTTTTCAAAGCCGTGCGCGTATCAATCAATGCGTGGTTACGGCGACAAAGGGACGATTGTTGCGAAGCGGTTCTACGATTTCTCCTTCTTTCTGTTGCAGACCGTACGCGCCAGTCGACACGTGGACGCTTGCTCGATCGCGAGCACCAGTCGGAGATGGGCGAACTCGTGTTACTCTTGTTGTTTATTATATATGGAACCGTGGCCTACGACGCTAGAACACGACGGATCTCGTTCGAACACGGAATATATGTTTTGGACAAACGATTTAGGTTCTTTCGCATAGTTTGTTCTCGTGAAAATGAAACTGGGTATCGTCGAGCCCCACAGGCTGTGGCTGCGGAGCAGGTTTTCGATGGTTGAGGCGATTGGTTGGAACGACGATCTTCCGTGAAAGAATTTCAACGCCTCGGGCTAGACGGGGATCTTGGCGCGGACATTTTCTTTGGTTATCTAGCTGTATGAGTTTTATTCGACATCATAAAGCTAGGTTACCGGAGTTAAGCTCCTCGCCATATCAACTTCAGCGATCTTCTATCCCTTCTATCGTGGTCCTTTCACGCACTTCAAGAATTACACAGTGATACGCAACTACTTCCTACGCTACCTGTAGTCTTAAACTGACCGTGTACAAGGGATGTTAAAATAAAGATGTAGCGAGCGAACAATCTTAAATGCACCTCTGTACCTCAGAGGCAAACTATGTTAATTGCAAGATTTGAATTGCTGCGAAAAATATAATAAAGTATAATACATGATTTACCACTTATCATATCAAACTTCAAAAAATATTACTCGACAGTTTGCTACGTAGAGTACCTGCTAGACGTAGCAGTTGAACTCGTTTACTTAATCGAATGATTTAATAATTTGTAATTCGTTAGCCTATGCGAATCAATTATGAATGACGATAACGATCTATAAAAAGATCGTCAAATATTGATCTACAAATAATGCGATTAATTGCTAATCGTTTTGGAAATAAATTGTTTCATTGTAACGACGACCCTATGCACGTGTATCGCGCACCGCATGCGAAATAAATATCAATTCTGACGAAACAGAACAGAACATTCCTTGAAATTCCCGAATTTCTAATAAATATTCATCGAGCGAACCGTCGAAAGAAAGTTTTTCCTTTGGAATTCGTAGTAGCTACATCGGCGCTACGATGAATAGAAAAAGAAGAAAATACATCTAACGTGCTCCAAAGATTTCTGTATTCCTTTCGCACGTGAACCTACGGGTTGGGCATTTGTAATTACTAGTAGTGTCATTGCCACGTGACTCGAGTACTTATTGAGAACTTTTCAAAACTTGGTACCGATATTTCTATTTTTTGGGCAGTTAGATAAATGAATAACGATAAATAAATATTTCGTGTCCCAAGAAGATCGAGAATGCAATTCGCTCCGTTTGGAAGGAAAAATCGTTTCCCACGTACAGAGGGATGAATGTAACGTTCACTCTTTTCCGATAAATTCTAAGATAAACCGTCATTCGAGCAAACAAATTTCTATTTTTAAAGTACTGGTGGCTAATATCCTGATGTACCTTTAGCAAAAATTCACGCACAGAGTAATCGCAAAAGCTAAGATGTACATATGTTCAGGAAAATTTCAATTCATCGACGCCTGTCGGCGAATATATGCAAATTCATTCATTTGTAACAATCCCAGAGGTCGCCACAGTCCGGTACATGGAGTAGAGTTCGATACCGACTGAACTTTCGCGGTTTTTATGAACTTCTCCACCGAGTTAAACGTGTTATCAACGTTGATTCATAATTTCTCGAAATGATTTTGACGTATTTTCCTATGCTACACAATCTCTGTAAAATAACATGTAACGAAACGATTCAGTTCCAATTCTTATAAAATATTACACGTTCAGTACAAGTATATCGATACTGGCTTTAGAATTTATACACAACTACAAAATATTACGAAACATTCTCGAAGTGTTTATTCTGATATATCTCATTGATATAGCTGCGAAATTGGCATTAGAAAGAATGAGTCACTTGCGGAATATACATACACACATGCAGCATGGAGAAGCTTCCAGAACATCGTACGTATTTCGATCTTATTTCAAGTGATAGAATGACGTAGATACATTTTACAAATAAAATCGTTCGAGAAGGAATGACAGGGAATCAGCGCGTACTTAAATAATGCCATCAAACTCTCAGGAATTCCATTTTCATGTCCGATAAACAAAATTCATGAAATTAGAAAATAAATTCCTTTTAGCGAAAGTAAACAATAGCTGCTGTTCGTTCTTGTCGATTAAATAAATGACGAGAAACGATACTCACGATCTAATCGAATTATGGTTTCCCCGGAATGCAGTTGATAATCATCGTTTTATTCGCTTGTCCAAAAATATTCGATAATGTTCGAGTTCATTCTAGTCGAACAAATGCCGGAAGTACAACGTTAAGGAAAGAAACAACTAAATCAACTTTTATCGTCAGAAATGGCCGCGTGTGCGGCGAAATGGAAAAAAATCATGATCCCTATTTTTTAAAAACGAACGATATCTTTAAAACAGATGAAAGACAACTCTTTAATGAAGCATCGCTGAAATGGATTTATATTTTACCGGATATTGGGCGTCCATGGTGGGCGAAAATGTTCTAGAACGTTCTAGAACGTTCTAGCATTTCAGTCGGTATATAAAGCGGGACCTATCGACGCGCAACACCATTCAATAAAGTTGCCAGGTGCTCGTCACTACGCTCGTGTATTGCAGACAAGCTTACTTTAAACTCTACTTACTTGGACATCAAGGTACAATTGCGTTAAATTAATCGTTAAAAATTATTCTGTGCTTCTTAGTGTATTTAGATAATCGTTGACGTATTTAGAAAATCGTATTTTTTGGATTGATACGATCAAGTGACACGCTAAAAAAACTTCAGTGTTAGATTTTTTTATTATGCTCTCCTTTTTTCTAATTACATTTCAGAGTGGATTCGGTATTTCCGTAATAAATCTGTGTGTTCCGATCGATTATTCTAGGTTAGCGTTCGTAATTCTTTGTTTTCGATAAGTATATTTCAATGTACCGACCACGTGCTTTATACGCGCTAAAATCTTTCCCTTTTCATAAATCTTATCAATGCAAATTGTATATGTTGCGTATAAAATATTGTGAAATCTAGAAAAATTTTTCTATGTACTACACGTATAAAAGTAATCAAGAAACTTGCGAAATCTTTAAAATAACGCAACGAGTATATGTTTCTTATTCTTTTTTTCTATTTTAGATGTCTACGCAAATGGAAACTGAAGGAGGAGATGTGGAGACCTTCGCCTTCCAGGCAGAGATTGCCCAACTTATGTCCTTGATCATCAACACGTTTTATTCTAACAAAGAGATTTTCCTTAGAGAATTGATTTCAAACTCCAGTGATGCTCTTGATAAGATTCGCTATGAGTCTTTGACCGATCCTTCCAAACTTGACAGCGGTAAAGAGTTGTACATCAAGATTATTCCTAACAAGAACGATGGTACTCTGACTATTATCGATACTGGCATTGGTATGACAAAGGCTGACTTGGTTAATAACCTTGGTACAATTGCAAAATCTGGCACAAAGGCGTTCATGGAAGCCCTTCAGGCTGGCGCAGACATATCCATGATTGGTCAGTTTGGTGTAGGATTTTATTCTGCTTACCTTGTAGCTGATAAGGTTACTGTTGTTTCCAAGAATAACGACGACGAACAGTACCTATGGGAATCCAGTGCTGGTGGATCGTTCACAGTCAGGCATGATACCGGAGAACCACTGGGACGTGGTACGAAAATTGTCTTACACATTAAGGAAGATCAAAGCGAATATTTAGAGGAAACTAAAATTAAGGAAATCGTTAAGAAGCACTCTCAATTTATTGGTTATCCGATTAAGTTGGTCGTGCAAAAGGAGCGCGAAAAGGAATTGAGCGAAGATGAAGCTGAAGAGCCAGAAGAAAAGAAAGAAGAAGACGATGGAAAACCAAAAATTGAGGATGTAGGAGAAGATGAAGAGGCAGATGATAAGGACAAAGATGAGAAGAAAAAGAAGAAGAAAACTATTAAAGAGAAGTACACAGAAGACGAAGAACTGAACAAAACTAAACCCATCTGGACCAGAAATCCTGATGACATCACCCAAGAAGAATACGGCGAATTTTACAAATCTCTGACCAATGATTGGGAGGACCATTTGGCTGTCAAACATTTCTCTGTAGAAGGCCAGTTGGAATTCAGAGCTTTACTTTTCGTTCCTCGTCGCATGCCATTCGATCTCTTTGAGAATAAGAAGAGGAAAAATAACATTAAACTTTATGTAAGAAGAGTATTCATCATGGACAACTGCGAAGAACTGATTCCAGAGTATTTGAACTTCATGAAGGGAGTGGTCGACAGCGAAGATCTTCCATTGAACATTTCTCGTGAGATGCTTCAGCAAAATAAAATTTTAAAAGTTATTCGTAAGAATCTTGTTAAGAAATGTCTTGAATTGTTTGAGGAACTCACGGAGGATAAGGATAACTACAAGAAATTCTATGAACAGTTCAGCAAGAATATTAAATTAGGTATTCACGAAGATAGCGCTAACCGCAGTAAATTATCCGATCTTCTGAGGTATCACACTTCAGCTTCTGGAGATGAAGCTTGCTCTCTTAAGGACTATGTAGGCAGAATGAAGGAAAATCAGAAGCACATATACTTCATCACTGGAGAGAACAAGGAACAAGTTGCAAACAGTTCGTTTGTCGAACGAGTAAAGAAACGTGGCTTCGAAGTTGTCTACATGACTGAACCCATCGACGAATACGTAGTACAACAATTGAAAGAATTCGATGGAAAGCAGTTGGTGTCTGTAACCAAAGAAGGATTGGAACTTCCCGAAGATGAAGAGGAGAAGAAGAAGCGAGAGGAGGACAAAGCCAAGTTTGAAAACTTGTGCAAAGTAATGAAGAATATACTTGACACAAAGGTTGAGAAGGTGGTGGTATCCAATCGTTTGGTCGACTCTCCTTGCTGTATCGTTACTTCGCAATATGGTTGGACAGCAAATATGGAGAGGATTATGAAGGCTCAAGCTCTTAGGGACACATCTACCATGGGATACATGGCAGCAAAGAAGCATCTTGAAATCAATCCGGATCATGCTATCATCGAAACACTCAGACAAAAGGCGGACGCTGACAAGAGCGACAAGGCGGTAAAAGACTTAGTAATTTTGTTATTCGAGACTGCGCTTCTTTCTTCAGGTTTTACTTTGGATGAACCACAAGTACACGCTGCCAGAATTTATAGAATGATCAAGCTGGGTCTTGGTATTGACGAAGAAGAACCGCTTACACTCGAAGACCAGAAAGTTGAGGACGTTCCTACGGATGAAGTAGCCGAAGATGCATCTCGAATGGAAGAAGTAGATTAGATATAAGATCTGAATAGGAAGTAAGAAATTAATGTCATTTAGTCATTAAAAGACTGTTAAAATAGCCACGTTTTATGTGGTATATTGATGACCATTCTCATTTTTATTTTCTGTATTAAATAATTTTTAATTTATCATACCAAATTCTGTTTAAATGCCAAAAATCTTTGGAATAAGTTACAATTACAATAAAGTAAACTTTATTATTAAATGTGTGTCTTTAATACAATCCATTCCCTCTTAATATAATGGTAGGATTTAGATATAAAAATAAATTATTGAAAATATTTGAATACTCGTTCATAGCTACAAAAATCAATAAAAGTGAATGTTGCATTTAGAATATAGTTAGCGTTCCTTACATTCGATCAACCTAAACTTTGTAAATTAACAAATTTATAATCACGTATTCCTGGTATTTGAATTAGAATAGTTTGATATCATATAATATTACTTCTACATTACATCGCATGTGCAACCGCTAGAATTTCGCACTCGTAAAGGCATTTGGCGATTATTTTGTACCCGCAAAAGTATGTCAAAAAACGCCATCTACCTGAAGGTTCAAAGTGAACAGATAGGACATTCTGTTGCAGACGAAATTCACTCTCTGCATTAGACAGTTAGGTTATAAACAAAAAAGTATGATGGCAAGTAAAGGGTGGAAGGTTAGTGCATCAGCATAATTTTAATAAAAATTTACCGTACGTCAATACGCGCATTCAATGCATAAAATTCTAATCTAAGGAAATTGAATTTTTGCAGGTTGTAAAGCCTCACGTGCCGATGATTAAATTTCGCAAGGGCGGAATCGACAGAGGTAACGTCAGTTTAATCGTTATTAAATGCTTTCGTTGAAAAAGCCGAATGAAATTTTATTATTGGTTAGCAAGTGCAGGTTCAGCGGCCACATCGCCTGCGCATTCAGGGGCGGCGACGTTACAACAGAATAAAGTTGGTGCGACGGGCCCAAATGTGACCGTTTTGCCGACGATAGAGGATATTTATCTACCTCCACGATTCCAAAGACGGCCCATAGACGAAAAAGAAATAGCATATATCAATGCAAGTATATTATTATTTTACATATTACTATCTGTGCAACTTAACATGGTTCATGTTCATTTATGTGCATAATACAGTGCAGAAGGCATCATAAAAATAAATTAATAATCAAGTACATACAATAACTTTTTCAATGTACATTTATTGAAGATAACACCTTGCATTAAATGAGTTTTTCTTTTACAGCGAGGTGGTCCAGAATAAATTCCTTAAGTAATCGGTGGAACATGATTGACTTAGAACTTTCTTAATAAGACATTTCTTTCATACACCTTTCTGTACAATGTGTTCTGTAAATAAATGAAAGCAAGACAAGTAGCTACAAGTTGTACATATTTCTGTCTTCTACCTATCGGGCAAGGTCTCTCTGTTTGCTTGTATGACATTGCCAGAACCTGCTATTTCTGGCCAGCATTTTGGCTCATTCTTGTAACAAGTAAAGTGTGTTAACCTTAAGACAAGAGGATAGTATTTTGATAAAATTATCATTTTCCATTTACTGATCACATATCAGTATTTTAGAATTATTGTTGGCAATTAGTCAGAATCTAAATATAAAACATTACGAATTTTGGAATAAGTCATGTGTAATAATTTGTTTCATCTTAATCATTTTTTTTTTCATATATTCGTCATTAATTTCATGGTCTCAGCTGCAAGGGAATCGTGGTCTTAAACATAATTTTTTTAAAGTTTTGAGATTGAGAATATATTACAATTTTACCAAATTAAGAAAACATATTTTAGGAGCAAAAGCTAATAGAGACAGCCCTGTTCCATGACAGAAATAGCAGACGACAGTGCGCTGTGTCTTTCAACCGCTCGCGATCCCTGGACGTGATAACGGGAGACCCGCGATCGTTTTACTTTTTATCGAAATTACGAAAGTTATACGAACGACGATTTTACGAATATGGCTGAGATAACGGATTTCGGTCCACGAAAGACGGTTTTTATTCTGGCCATTGTGGCTGGCTGCTTCGCGGTATTATGGCCGAAAATTTTCTATCCTATGCTCACAGCATCTGTCACTCCACATCACACATCCGACAGCTCTGGTAAGATTTTATTATGTCTATTAAATAAATTATTAAGGATACCTTTATGTAAACATTATTTTATTTTTCAATTCTTTATTGTTATTGTCGTTGAATTTTTGATGGAAAATGTAACAATTCAAGTATAATAATTGCAGTAAGTGTTCTTCTTTCTTGTAATATTCAATTAGTAATATCTAAAGTTAATTACTCAGATGTATTACACGTGTTTTAGTAAAGTTTCCTTTATCATCATTAAATTGTGATCATAAATATTTATTAGCCTGCTGCGACGTAATATTTGAAAGTGATGTCAATGCTGCTGATATTATGTATGAAATATGTCAGAATATATTGAAGCATCATCAAGTTGATCCACGAGTAAGGGATGCTCTGAAAACTATAAAGCTGACACCCCAAAGCGCAAGTTTATGTAGAGAAGAAATTTTAGCCAGATGTGGCATAGATTTATCTACATTTCTTGCAGAAAGGGAAAGCTTGGGAAAATCTAATAAACAAGTTTTGGAAGAAATCAGATCATTTAATGGTTCCCTATGCCTTAAGATGCATTTTGGTATACCCCTTTCTCAGTTAGGAACTCCACATCTCATCAGATATCATATTTTAATGCCACACAGTAAGAATTAAAAAAGGTCCTATTCAAAATTGTTGAGAGTAGTTACTAATAAGCTATAGCATGTGTAACTTTGTTAGGCTCTTAACATAAACTAGATTATTGCAAATGTATTAATACTACTAAACTCTTAATTTTATTATTAATTAAAAACATGATTTTTATACTAATAATCTCACCAATTATGTATGGAAAACAGATTCAAGTTATCTTTTCTACTTTGGCAAGTTGCCAAAAGAGCAAGCATAACTACCGATGAGTAGATGGGGATAAGTTTGGCCTATAGTCATAGTTTCAAATACATCTATGTAATAATCCTTTCCACTATGCATAAATATTACAGGCTAATATTATTTTTATGAAATTTAATAATAATAAAATACACTTAACAGAGTTTTGAGTTTTGAGTTTTGTTTATTTCACGTGCATTATTTCGATAGTATATTAAAAAATATTTATATTTTTAGTAACACTACGACAAGAACGACGTACACCTCCTCATGCAGGTGGTCTACATCCTGCATTGAGAGAACGTGGAAGAGCCATACCTTCCTCTCACATTGTACCAAAAGTGGTAGATAGACCTGATCATGTTGTGCCAAAAATGAGACCACCCTTGGGAGGTGCAGGTCATGTTGTTTCTGCACCAAAAGGAAGTAGTACAATGGGAATCATCATGCCACTATATACTTTAGGCATTGTACTGTTTTTCCTGTATACAATTGTCAAGGTAAACGACTTGTAAGATTTTTACCAACATTTATAATCAGTGAGAAAACTAATTATTGTTTTATTAGGTGTTGAAGAAAAATTCGGATAGCGAGATCATTTCGGAATATCCGGGAGTTGCGGCGGAAAAAGAATTTCGAAAAATGGTATTTAGTCCCGAGGCTTTCGCTAGCGCAATGACTGGTGGTACAATGCATTATCAAAAGGATAGATCGGAAACACCCGAGGGACCCGCCCCCACCATAGAGGAATTAAAGGATCGTAAGTTTTTTCTATGTTAACAAAATTATTAATGACACTTGACTTATATTATCATTAATGCAGTGTTTTCCTTAAAAGCTATTTCCTTTAAAGAAATACTGAAAAATAAGGTACATGTTTTCTTGAGTATCTAATCAGATTTTTAAATGGTGTTGCATGATGCAAGGTTTGCACAATTAGAACACACACGTATTTATACTATAAATTTAACAAAAGAAAATGTTAGACTAAAATTACAAATATTGTAAGTACTCGTGTACAGTCTCTGAACACATTTGGTAATGTTATACATGCTGGAACACAAGAAGCGGCAGGAGACATAGAGATAGATCAACTGAGACGACGTTTGGTCGAGACGGAAGCAGCCATGGAAAGAATTGTTGTCCAGATGGGCAACATATCACGTTCAGTTATGCATAGTCCAAGCTCACAACAAGAACTCAAGGTTTACTAGACAAATTTTGAAGCAATTTACATTTTCAGTTTCTTAGCCCTTAGAAATGTGCACGTTGTTGTGTTCTGATTGCGTTTCAAGCTTTACCTATCCTATTCTATGTTATATACGGATCGTATATTTCGTATAAAATCTTCAAAATTTTGCTACTTCTACATTTCAATGCTTCTGGATAACCATTTCTAAATTATTGATAATTAATTTTTTAAATATTCGTCTTCATGAAAAGTGCATACTCATATTTTAGTTGAGTGAAATACTCATTACGAGCATTTAAGTAAATAAATATATTATGTAATAGAATTCATAGTTCTTATTTTTACATTTAAATAGTAGATGGGCCTCCAAAGTCCAAAGATCTGGCAGGGGTCGATCACTCGTCTAAGGTATATTCTTTGCCTCAGAAGTTTCCTAACAAGAGTAACCAAAGGTTTATTGTAATACATTTTGTGATTTAGGCTTATGTACTCAGGTGTTAGGAATTCGATTCTATAGTAACCACATTTAATACTATTAAATACCGATTTAAATAATGAATGAGAATATTTATAACACATACTAAAACATATGATAATCAATTTCTAATACAAATTTGTGTTGTCTTGTTTAAAAAGAAACTTGATTTTCGAAATCAAATTGCCTACTTTTGTTATTATAACAATTTTTTTTAAACAGTACGTGCAGCATGGTCTTTTCATACTTTTTTTTATAAGATGTGTGATTTTTATGTAAATAGTATATCATGACCTCAACAGAGATTAATAATATATTAAAAAAATGTGTAAATATGTTTTCCAGAAAACGATACATGCGATTACTTATTTTGATAATTTCATTTCCAGGACGGTACCGTTGTCCAGGCTGAGCATAGTAATACAGATGATGAAGTAGAAAATATAGAAAATTCGCCGACTATTAAAGTCATGGGTATGGAAATGACAGCTAGTTGCGAGGGTAAGGGTAGTAGACCTACTACTCCTATAATACCTATTTCACCTAGGTAATAATATATTTGCGTGATACATTTGTTACGATAGTACTCTCGATAATTATTATCGAATTATTTTAGTCATGTTGAGAGGGAGAAAACACCGCCTAAACCTATCTATTTAGAAGGTGCACTTCCTCCACAATGTGAATTACTCGTAACCGATTCAAAAACACAAGCTCAAAAAGCAGAAGAGGACACAGAAGCACCTGTCGTACTCTCAGGCAAAATGACCCTCTCTCTCATCAGTCTCGACCAAAATGCAGCTGTAAGAAAATATTAGAATTACCAACAGAATCGAATGAATCTGCGGAGCCTTGTTTTATTTGGTGATTCTTTTATTCATTTAATTGTTTGCTTTCATATAGATTATTTAACACGAAAATGGCAAATCACAGGAATGATATGAAACGTAAAAAAAAAATATTTTTGGTAACGACATGCATAAATTCAATGCTAACGTGTTATTTGGCAATAATAATCACTTACACTCTGTGATTTGTTTTAGATATGAATGTTTAATTTATATTACGCATTGGATTTGTTACTAATCACGACTTCTAGTTTAAACTATACACATTATACAACACCAAGGGACTGCTTGAATCATTAAAAAAGTATCGAGTTAATTTTATTTCTCAAGCAATATTCAACTTTAATTAATATTTATAATTTTGGGAACGTTGATAATAATTTAAAATTACTCTCTAACTGCTTTATGACTTTTCTTTAAGAAATAATGAACAACACTCGCCTACACTTAACACACACTTAATTGAAATAATCAAATGCGTTTAACAATTATACATTTACATAGTTATTCTTTTTGTAGGAGTTCTATAGAGTATACAGTTGGTACACAATTTAAACATCACAATTAGATATTTTATTATAATTTAGACTTCAGATTGATTATATAATAATGAAATTAAAAGCGCTTAATATTATTTCACTGAACTAGGAATCAGAAGATGAAAATCATGAAGTACAGGAAACGGAAGATGCAATCACCTTGGACATGGATGACAAGGAAAAGGAGTCAAGCGTTAAAACACTTGAAAGTGGTATACAAGAAAATGTACAGATTAAGACAGAAACTGAACATGCAAATGAAGATTACGAAAGGAGAGAAATGAGAATAGGCGAAGACGAAGATGAAGAAGACGAAGTAGAAGACGAAGAGATTGTGGAAGAGGAAGTGGAAGAAGAAGATGAAGAGGTTGTGGAAGAGGAATATGAAGAAGAAGAAGAAGAAGATGATGATGATGATGATGATGATGATGAAGAAGAAGAAGAAGAAGATGATGATGATGATGAAGAAGAAGTGGGTATAAGTGAGTATGAAGAAGATGATGATCCTGAAGAAGAGGAAGAAGATCAACTAGATGAAGAAGAAGAAGAAGAGGAAGAAGAAGAGTATATAGAAGAACTACCACTGGACTTAGTACATAGAGGAGTAAAAACAGAAATAAAAAAACATGAAAAGGAGGAAGTATAAGCGAACATAGATAAAAAATGATGAAGTAGAAAGATAAATTGCTACAGATGGACAAGTAGTAGAAATGGAAATAGATGAAAATGAAGGAAAAGTTGAAGCAGTAATAGATGAAGATGAAGACAACAGGTTGCCTTATAGTGAAAAGACGTTGCAGACAAAAATAACAGACTAATAATCAATTAAATCAGTGTTTACCAATCTTTGAAATTTACGTGATATTATAATAACGGTTTGCAAAAGTAACGCCAAACACTACAGATGTTGGTCGAGCACTGCCAAACACCTAATTTCATAAGACTCGATTTTACTGCATGCTTACATTATTGCCTGTTGTATTCTATACTTCACGGAATCAAAAATTTATGAATCAGAGGGGCCAAGTAAGAGGCAGTGCTTCGTGCACATGTCCGATAGTGTCATTGTGCAATGAAGACCACAAAATTATAGTACAGTCAATAGACACTATAATTATCGACATTGTTACGATACTCATTCTCAATTGGGTACGATGATTGGCAAGCACTGATCTGTATGCTTGTGCACATGCCAGTCGTTTCTGTTTAATGCTACATAGTATTTTTTATTACGCCAAAAATTTAATTACAAATTCGTCCGCTCATTTTTTTTATTAATGTTAAAGACTCAATTTTACATGGCATACTATATATAATATTTGTTCAGTTACATTTAGATGAACATTTTTTAGTAATATAGCTTACAAAGTCATTTAGTACGTAGAATTGTCATTTTCATACCTATGCTTAGTAATGCAATTCTTCTATATTAGATGCCAGTGCAAGATATAATCTTTATTATCCTTATATATGATTGCGTGTTGTTTATTATGTAAAAATAAAAAAAAAAGAAACGCAAGTAAAAATTCAATGTAATATCTTGTGAAAGCTAGAGAATTTGTTTCCTTGCATGACATTTTATGGTACATCGACGATGTATCGATGTATTGTAATGTACATACATACACCATTCATTTTTTTTGTAATTATTACAAACGAAGTTGTTAGTATTGTTATATAATATCTGTACAAATAGATAGAATTGATTGTCAAATCGTAATAAGCAAAAAATGCGGAAAATTGTTAAGTTTATAAAATTATATAGAAAATATACACACATTGAAAGTAAAATAATTTTTTAACTTATTTTTTATATTATGACATTTCATAATCCATAAAAATTTTTATTGTTATTGTAACTTTAATTAAACTGTTATAATTTTCAATTTAAAATAAACCCACCCCTACATATTTCTACGTTATAGAGCTGCCGCATTTTTTGTAAAGATTTTGGAAACATATTAATATTTATTATTTCCGATTTAAAAATTTTGCCTTGTCATAAAAGCATTAAAAATGTTTGCTTATCCTCGACACAGAATGATTTTAATGTTGATACATTTCATAATTGTCCAGAAATTTTTTTGCGGTTGCAAATGTAATTAGATTGTTACTACATATACAGACACATTCGTAATCATATTTTATTTATTATTAAATATACATATTTCAATGCAGTAGTGAACCTCAACATTGTTATTAAAAAATAAATAATATACTAAATTTGGTGTTTCTTTTTTCTGTCCCAAGCTATAAATTTCAGATACCAATACGAAACATTTTCGTATGTCCCCAACTATATATAGTTACATAATTCTATAGTTACTGCATTTAGATTAATCCAGATCAATCTAGATACTTCGTTTAAATTATCTTCGTAACCTACACTCAATTCGGATTTTCAATTTAATAAATGAGAAACTTGGTACACATAAATTATGGGATTATCCGTTTCAGATTAAGTTATATGGTATTGAAATTTTTTTTAGAGTAGAATAAATAAAATTTTCTTTTCGTTAGATTTCATATTTACGTATGCATGTACCCACTTAACCTGCAAAAAATTATTTTCTTCTGGATTCAACCAGTTATTAACAGATTCTATCTGTATTTATATTTACGTTTGCATTAAAAAAGTACACATCCTATTCTTCTTTTGCAGATAAAATTATATGTACTTCGAAGAAGTCGTAATTAAAGAACGTGATGAATTCGTAAATATGCATCTTCGAGTATGTTAAATTTGAAAATACCTTTAACACTTTTAGTACATAAGTACGATAGATGGGAGTACGACAATTTTTCCGCAGTGTCCTTATAGGCATCCCTATCGGGATTACCTTTTTGGACACAATTGGTTACATAGCCAAGGTAGAAGGAATCTCTATGCAACCAACCTTAAACCCAGATATCAAACACTGTGATTACGTTTTTCTGAGTCGTTGGGCAGTTCGTTCTCAAAATATTCAGCGTGGTGAGATAGTAGCTGTTATATCTCCCAAAGTACCAAG
Organism: Hylaeus anthracinus; assembly: GCF_026225885.1. NCBI lineage: Eukaryota > Metazoa > Arthropoda > Insecta > Hymenoptera > Colletidae > Hylaeus > Hylaeus anthracinus. The sequence continues at coordinate 4,659,922 of NW_026534348.1, read as the reverse complement.
CCAAACTCTGATTAAGCGTGTTGTGGGACTTTCTGGAGATGTTATAAGCACACATGGATATCGGACTGACGTATTAAAGGTATTCAACTTGTTCCTTTGTAAATATTTGTCTGTTCTATTTGAGTGCTTAATAAGAATATTTATTTATTAGATACCACAAGGTCATTGTTGGGTAGAAGGAGATCATACTGGTCACTCTATGGATTCTAATAGTTTCGGACCAATTTCTCTTGGTTTAATAACTGCCAAAGCAACTTTCATAGTGTGGCCACCTAGTCGTTGGCAATACCTTCATCCTTTTACCAGCTAGATTAAATCTAATTTATACACAATGAGGGCTGTTAGTTTTGTTAAAAGACTGCAATGGGATTTACCTGGTACTGTGTGCAGACATGGATTGACAATAGGAGATGTAGATAACGATGGGGACAATGAATTAGTTGTTGGTACAGCAGAAGGAGAACTTTATATTTTCAAAGTAAGTTATTTATTTACTAATAACTTTATGCTTAGAAGTTAGTCTCTGTGGACATTGCAACAACTACTTTGAAACACTGTTTCACAGGGATCAGAGCTGTGGCAGAAAATACCAGGTTTAGGTATTGTGACCAGCGTAGCTATAGGAGATATTTTCAATTACGGACGAAACGCGCTAGTAGTGATTTGTGGAGATGGCTGGGCACATATTTTTTACAGTCCAAGATCTGTTAATCCTAGTACTATTAACGCAACATCCGCTCAGCAATTAGTTAAAGAAACAGCTGATCAAGATAATATTAAAAGTGGTGAGTTAAAAAATTGAATCATGGCTTGATTAAGGAAAAGCATATTTCTCAAATTTATATCGTCGGATATAATTACAGGCTATGCAAACGTGGATATCGTGACAGGTGTTAATATGACAAATTCTCAGAGTTCAGATCAAACGGATGGTAATAGCGACGGGAACGAGTTATCTGGTAAAATGGAATGTGTTCATGTACAAAGAATCCCAACAAATACAAAGGTAGTGTTAGTAGCCGATGTAGATAGAGATGGTGCAAACGAGATGATTTTAGGCTTGACCGACCGCGTAGTTAGGTCTTACAGATGGTCAAGCAATTTAGAATTAGGAAGAGGAAAGTTAGTTGGATTAAATAAGTGGGAGTGTGCCAATCAAATAGGAACAGTTACATTGCAAGTATGTTAACTCTAGTTAACTTGAAAATAAGATTGATGACAGTAGTTAATTTTTCGATTTCTGTTTAGCATACGGCGGATGGTACACCAACGTTATTAGTTGCTCAACCCGGAGGAACGTTCATGCGTATTAAATGTAATCCCAAAGATGGCCATTTAGAGGATGAAGCTCACAAAACAGACGATGAATCAGCAGCAAGCTGCGTAGATTATCAAACATTGGGAATATCGCGAATGCGTAATCAAAATATATCGACAGAAATTATAGGAGATTTGGAACCTACAACAGAGAATAAAACGTCGAACGACGAAAGTAAAGACTCTACAGCCAAGCAGAATGTTTCGAGTGAAATTCAACACAATAGAAATTTAAAATCTGGATCATCGGAATTTAAAGAAAATAATCCACAATCGGAACTAAAGAAAGATAATTTGGGTACAGCGGAAGTAGAGAAAGCCTCCGAAAAAACTGATCCTCCGACCACAGATCAAGTCGATGGTAATCTCATAGGGGGCAATTTAATTCTTGGCGACTACGACGAAAAAACGGAAAAGGACTCGTCGTTATCTGCGTACAAACATTTGTCTTGTTCAGAAAATGTCGACAATAATAACACCGAAAATTTCAAATTAAAAGATAAATCCGAAGGTACCACGAATACCGAACAAATTTCATGGCAGGGAAAACCTTACGCTCTTGCCACTTTAGATGGGACAATAATGTTAGTGAAGGATGAAAATATTTTATGGTAAGATTGAAATATAAAAATGTTCGAATTATTTTGCGACAGTTTGTATATCGTACAATTTACACGTTTCTTTTTTAGGTCCATGCAAGTAGATCGTCTGATATTCGCTTTGTGTCGACTAGACGTAACCGGAGACGGTTCTGACGAAATAGTGGCTTGCACGTGGGATGGACAAACTTATATTTTAGATCAACAACGAAACAGCGTACGCTTTCAGTTCGAGGAGCCGGTTAGGGCATTTTGTACCGGTAACTACAACGTTTCCCCCGGGATTTCAACACCTTGTCTTGTATATAATACTTTTAATAATAAGGTAAGTTTTCCTTTTTTCTTTTCCAAGGCGTAACGAGAAACGAGAACATTAAAAAACGTTAAAGAATACTTACAGATTTTCCTTTACTACGACGTTACGCTTCCAAGTATGGTCATCAAATCTTTCAACCCTCTGGAGGAGCTCGACCCTGAAGAGAAAAAGACTTTAGATGATCTCTTACAAAACTGTCACGGTACGGAAAGACAACAAAGAATGCAACAGTTCACGGAATGGTTGTTATACGGAATATCTTAGAATTACGTAATACTATAGTTTGTATATAAAATAAAAAAAATACTAGCATATTCTCGTAAAATGTTCGTGTTCTTATTTCACGCGACGTTATACCTTACGCGTACAACATTTTTTCGAATAAAACTACGATTCGTCGAAACAGAAATGCTATTTAATTAACGCGTAAAAAAATTTATTGCTTGGATTAAGATATCTTTTTTCATTCGAGAGAACGATAGTCTAATTCTATCGACAGGATACAGCTGCTTGCGTCTTATCAAGAATAATATATGACCAACAAAAAAATCTCATTATAGATTTTTGACAAACAAGGTCTGCGATCGTATCGGCCAAATCCAATTTCAGGACACCTAACTGTTTGCGAAACACCGTGAAAAACAGAACTTTATCTGTCCATCGTAAATTAGGTTGATATTCGTATAACATCGGCTAGACATATAACATGATGTCTGAGCGTCATCGTTGTCAGTGGGAATGTAGATCTCATCGGGTACTTTTCCAACCATTAACGAAATCATTGTATCTTTCTGATAAGATTAAATATGATCGATGCATAGGAAAAGTATAAAAATCTCTGGAATTAGTAGTTAAAGTATTTGGGACTGTCGGTTCGAAGTCGCGATTGAAACAGTGATTCGGTAGCATCGCGTCGGAGAGGAACAGAAACTTGGCATGTGAGTGTCGTATTTACATACAACGTTATCTTTATATTTTCAATGAGTCTACGTGAATCTATCGATCACATCGATAGATAGTTTTCCGTCTAAGTGAACGTGCACGTTACGTAAATCAAAAACAATTCGAACGGTCATATAAAAATAAAATAGATTTAGCGACTTTTTCTATTGCGACGAATCCTATGGCATCGTAAATAAGGAAGAAAATCGGTCGAATAGAGCAGCTTTTGATTTGCAATAGTTTGATAATTCGAGGAGTGCAAGTATAGAAGCGGCGAGTTGTCGCGTGAATGCTAATTTTTTAATTTATTTTAGAATGGCAGAGAATGAAACGACAGCGGAATTCCTCGAACAAGGATTGAGGCATCTGACATTCGGATGGACCGATTACACCTTGTTTATCGGCCTCTTAGGCATCAGCGTCTTGATAGGAATTTATTTCGGCTGTTTCAGCAAGAAACAGGATAACACCACCGAGTACTTGCTCGGGGGGAAAATGATGTCCTGTTTTCCGGTTGGCATGAGTCTGGTCGCAAGGTAATCAAGAACTTTGAAAATATCTCTCGCGGAAAGACGACGACAAGCTTATGAAAATTTCTACGACGGTTACCAGTTCGTTAAATTAAGTTGTACTTAATTTATTTCAGTCACGTATCGGCGGTCTCTTTGCTCGCCATACCTGTCGAAGTCTATCAGTATGGTACACAGTACGCTGCCTGCATTTTTACATCTTTCATATCGTGCGGTCTCATTTCCCTTATCTATTTGCCCGTGTTTTATCAACTTCAATTGACCAGCACTTTCGAATACTTGGAGATGAGATTCACGAGGCCGGTTCGAACCTTCACCTCGTTCCTCTACACCCTATCGTTGGTGATTTACATCCCTTTGATCATTTACGTGCCGGCGTTGGCTTTCTCGCAGGCAACATCGATCAATCTGCACCTGATCACGCCGATAATCTGCACCGTGTGCATATTCTATACGACCATAGTAAGTCTCTCTCTCTTTCTTTCTTTCTTTCTTTCTTTCTCTCTCTCTCTCTCTCTCTCTCTCTCTCTCTCTCTCTCTCTCTCTCTCGATACGACATTGAGTTAATCGTTAGAGGTTCAATTGTATTTCTCGGAATTCCGATTCACATGGAATATCCAAATTTTGTCTTGCTCTTTCAAACATCTGTTTGCGAAAGAAACTCGGACCGCTAAGGATTAACACAGACGAGACGGTGTTTATAAACATCATTTGACACGACGTTCAAGAAATACTCGGAACTAGTCGACGAAATTGCGAAAGACGCCATGAATGGAGGCGTATCAATGATTTAAAGTGGAATTATCAAAGCGTCGCGTACCAGTCGTTGTAAAAAATTTACAATGTTTGTAGTGTCAACACGCGCGAAACCGGTAGTCGTCGAAAGATTACGGCTCGCTCGAACGTTTCGCGCCGAGATGAATTGTATCGATCGTCTCGTTTCACGGTTGATCGAGAAAGGCATCGATAGGTTCGTTCCGAAGATAAATCTCCGTTTCGAAACCTTCAGGGTGGCTTGAAAGCTGTCGTATGGGCGGATACTGTTCAAATGACCGTAACACTGGGTAGCCTCTTCGCCGTGCTCATCTTGGGTATCGTATCCGTGGGCGGTGTAACCGAAATTTGGAAGAAAGCAGAGGAGGGGAGCAGAATTGTGTTCTGGAAGTACGTTCATGTATCCAATATTTACGATTCGAACATAAATTGTGACTCGATTTGTTCTGTGCTTGGGTGGTATTTGCTTTATCTTAACAACCCTTTGGACCAAAGGTCCCAAGGATTTTTCCTTAGATTTCTGGGGACTCTCCAACTGTTTGCTTTAGGAAACGAAAGAAAAGAGCAGATACCTCCCAAGAATACAACGCGTGTTATCCATTCTGAACACTATTCTGAATTCGTTCCTGTTTACAGCATGGATCCCAGCCTGGACATTAGAAACTCGTTTTGGGGTATGTCGGTGGGAATGACGGTAACATGGATATCAGGATTGGGTATAAACCAGGTCTCTATGCAAAGATTTTTGGCGGTGCCCAATATCAGGGAGGCTCACAAGTGAGTATCCGCGTGTCTTTCGAAAAGGTAACGTGAAAACCGTAACGAGAATTGAATTCCACAGGACGATCGGGTTCATGGCGGTGTGTCTGATCATCATAAAGTGGATATCGGTCTTCACCGGGCTCATAATGTTTGCCAGGTACCATAAGTGCGACCCCATAAGTACGCACGTACGTTGTCTCTTTTCTCCCCGTTCGGCGTCACGCGTCACACCGTGTCGCTTGTTCCCGCAAAATAGTAACGGGCCAATTGGTTTCCAGGTAATCTCGAGGAGCGACCAATTACTTCCGTATTACGTGCTGGACGTTGCCGCGAATATTCCAGGACTTCCCGGCCTCTTTCTGGCCGGTCTCGTCAGCGCCGGTCTCTCGGCAATGAGCGCTGCTTTGAACACGGTCGCTGGCACAATTTACGAGGATTTCATCGATCCATGGCTGCCGGAGAACAACAATAAAGAGACCAGGGCGGCGAACATCATGAAAGTAAAAACGATAAAAAAATACGCCAGCTGTTTGCTCGAGTCTTAGTTACGACGTTCGTTCGCTACGAGTTCGAAGAGATGGGCAAGATTCTGATCTACGCAAATATTTGGACGATACGAGATAAGAACGAAAGATAAATTTCGTCGAGTAAAAATTAGAGTTTGATTTATAGATCGAATCTCCGATATTTCATTGGAATAGAATCTTGCTTGTTTCTGGTTAAAAATGAATTACGCGCTTAGAAGGAACACGATTTTCAGGTTACGGTGGTCGTGGTGGGATTGATATGCATATCGTTGGTTTTCGTCGTGGATCGATTAGGCGATATCTTTCAAGTCTCTGTAACTCTCCATGGGATCACGCATGGAGCGATGCTGGGCATCTTTTCCCTGGGTATGTTGGTACCTTGGGCAACCTCGAAAGGTGTGATAGCTGGCGGATTGGCTTCCATGGTGCTGATGACTTGCATCATCGGTGGCGCTCAAGTTAACGTGGCTCAGAAACGATTGATTTATCCGCCGCTTCCGATCTCGAACGATCAGTGTTCGAACGTATACGACCAGTTTAATCAAACGATGAGCAATTACACTATTTCCAGTTCACCGACCGACGAAGACAAGCCTTTCGTTCTCTTTACTCTATCGTTCATGTACTATACTCTCACCGGTTTTTTGATAGCAATGGTGGTGGGTACGCTGACCAGTTTCCTATTCGGCGCTCACGACTTGAAGGACGTCAACAGAGATCACTTTCCACCGATCATTCAGAGGTAAGAGTTTATTCGCGATTCCCTGGAAACAAGGGACGAGCTGCGACGTTACGTTCTTCATCACTAGGAAATACGCGTATGGTTTTAGATTTTTACCACCGAAAGAGTATAGCGAGGTACCGATGTATTCGATCCCAACGAAGCTGGTGACGGAAAAAGAGAAGACGAGTACGTGACACGGACGCGGCGCACATGACTTCCTCCTTTACCCCTGACATTGTGTTCAATTGTACTGTTAAGAACGAATCGAGGGACGATTAACTTGTACGTTAGAAGTAAACGATGTTTGTAAAACATATCGGCGAAGAACTGTCCGGAACAAACGAATTCTTGAACGATGAGGTGAGACCGGGTGCATCGAACGACGCGACGCCGACGGTCCCGTTCGTCGCGAGAAAGCAACACGCATAACTGGTCCGTCTCGGGTTGAAAGCACCCATTAGTTCCTCGATGAGGGTGTCAAGTTGACTAGATTATATATCTGTCCCACGCATCTCGATACAAACAACACTCCCAAAACATCTGGAGGAACGATGCCTATCGGATTAGGACGAATGTAAATCCGAGGGGTGTTTTCTGTCGAGTCATTCGTCGAGACGGTCCTGAAAATCCGCGAAAGATCGATCGTAAAGTACGCGTTATAGTGCTTGCACGTGTCCGCGAACGCTGCTCTATTCATCCGAGTGTAAAAGACGCGATTTCAATTGAAACGAAGCGCGCAACGCCCTGAAACGTTACAACTCATTTCCACGATACTTTTTTTCCCGTGTTGAAAGTCCGTTCGACGTGGCATAAAGTGGTTTCGATTCGTCTGAAGAATGTTTACCGTTCCACGAATGGCGGCCAGTAACCCGCGATAGAATTCGAAAAGTAGCGCGCGATTTATCGTCAAAATAGTTTACGGTTCCCGATCACAATAGGGAAGACATTACGGGCGTTGAGAAAAATCGATAACAGAGATATATATCGCGACGACACAAAGGACGCGTTCGCGAGAATGCTTTTCCATCGACCGTGCTCGACCGATCGAAATGTGTGCAGCGAATCGCAGCTTTCTAAAGTCCTGCGGTATTACGAAGTGTTAACATTCCTATAACCACACGCGTTGCGTCCATTGCGTCGAGAGCTGCTTCGTGGCGCCTCCGCGAAAGAGTCCTTCGAGGAATCGACATCTTTCCTTTCGAATACGATTTTGAAATGATTTTGAAATGATTTTGATACTCGAAGCGGCGGTATGCAGAGATTTTCAGCTCGAGTTCCCGATCGAATTTTTGCTCCAGGTACAAACACCGTTGACCAAGCTAACAGGTATATCAGCCGTGAACTGCCGCGAGTATGGGTCTACTTGATGTCGAGATTTACGATACGAATCCGTGGAACGTGCCATTTAGGAACATCTGCCATTTCCAAAGAATTTCGTTTGCAATTTTTTTAATACGGAGCTAGACATTGACGTACCTAGATTACATCTTCCAAAAATAATTTGATTCCAAGAAAGTCGATCAGCGACGCAGAGATAAGAGATCGCGGCATGACGCACACCAAGAGTCAACGGTGAGTGTCAACGAAGCTAACCCTTATCACCGGTTCGGAAGATGTTATCGATGGTTTTCGAGAGAACTCGGCCGACGACTGAGGCGATTCGTGAAGGAGGACTCGCAGGGACATTACGCGTCCGGCGTGGAAACGAACGGCACTTCTGTCTCGAACCGGGGACCGCATTCCACCGAACCATTTTATTTTATTGGACTGAAAGGTGTCAAATATAGGTGGCAAGGGCCCACCTACTTAAATTCCTGTCTCCTTCCGTCCTTCTTCCACCACGATCTGATTTCAGCGTGTAGGTAAAAATCAAGGGAGGGGTCGGCCCATTGTGGCAGGATGACAGATTTTTGACAGATTCTGTCTGATTTGGTGTCGAGTGACGGAGACCCAGGAGAGCCTGATCTCGATGCATTCTCGCGGTTAACTAGCCCTACTATCCTCATCCCTCGAAATCGTTCGGCTCGATCCGATCAATTTCGTTGCTTGTCATTCGTTACGTTCCTGCACGCGATACGTAACTTGCGCCGATCGAATCCCAAAGGCTGTTCAAATTATACAGCAAGTTTGTATACTTTCGAAGAGATCGGAATCCATTGTCTCAGAGGACAGCTAGGTCTAATCAGCGCGACACGAGGACGATCGTTCCCGTATAAGCAAAGATTAACATACCGCGACGAGAAGGCGAGCAAAAGAAGCGGGTCTGGCATAGAAGGAAGAAGGAAAAAAAGTATCGAAGAGATCTATAGGTCGTAGGAGCAATGGGTACGAAGCTACCGTCGGAGGTTTGGCTTAGGTTCTAATCTCTCCCTCTTTCTTCCTCGTTCTCGGTTTCTCGACGGAGCGCGACTATACGACGGGGTTCCCCGGGTTTTGTGTGGCCACGGTATACGCGCAAAAGCGCATAAAAGCTGAGGGGGTCGTACGGTGTGGGATACGGCTTATTTCGGCGACAATGCTTAGGGCCAGGCGCGAGCATAAAGGAGCATAATGCACCCTGCTAACGTGAAAATTATTCTGTCAAACATTCGGACGTCGGATTACGGCGGCGACCTCGTCTGCTGGCAGGACACGCTTTTTCAGAAAAGGCACGACCGACATACACAGGACCGGGCAGATGCCGAAAGGATTTCTCGGTCAACGAGACGATCGTTGATTTACGCGTCAACTCGCGGCATGGCAAATTGGGAGGTCGGCCAGCGAACGCGAAATTTATCGATCCATAAAGTCGTAACGTTATGCGCCGTTTAAGGAAAGGATTCTCCCGAACGGCGATGATATAATTCACGTTTGCGCGAGGCGATACGTTGTCGCGTATTATTGTTTTCCAGCTATTTTCGCCAACCCAACCACCGCTAAGTACGGACGTCCCCCGTGTTTCGTTTGCACTTTTATTTTCGTTCGCGTGTTATCCGGCTATTTGTATCCGTGGCCATCCCCTTTCTGCCATCCACCGCGTAAACAGACTCTATGAAAATGAATGCCAAAGTCCGACCGTCTCTCGCACGCCTCTCCTGTTCCCGTAGAACGAACAGACTCGAGGCGAGGGAGAGAGAACGAGACGGAGGATGCAATAGAAACCAGCCATGGGTTGCAGACACGCGGAATATTGTGACATTTCTTTCTTGGCTGACATTCAATTTTCAGGCTGGTAACGTCGTGCCCCCAACCGCACACACGGTACGCCCATACCCATAGAATGGAACACGATATACCCATCCAAACTCCCTTCCCATTTTTCCCCGCACCAATGCAACCAGCCGCACCCCGGGTGCTCGCAATACATGCAAACAAACAAACAAACAACCGCCGTCTGGCTCGGTCCTACGAGACCGACGCCCGTCAGAAGGAACATCGTCACGAAGTTACGCGTCTCGAATTGAAAGGAATACCTATTTTACAACTTCCATAAGAATCCAGGTGTACGAACTTACTGTTTTGCCTCGCGTGCCATCACGGATGCCGTCTCTATCGTAAACTCGAAAGAATCCTTAAAAATTTCAATTCCAGGTTCGAATATACATTCCAAACTTCGAAATCCCTTCGAAAACCGTACGCGACTGCAACTATTCCTCTCTCGTCAGCGTCGAGAGCAAAGGTTAACAATTGTTTCGAAAAAATGTTCGCGAAGCCAACTGCAGCTTACGCGAAGATGCACGCTGCGAGAATAACGACGAGAGATGAATTGAACGTGCAATATTTTCACACTGGTCGCGCTCCGTCGCACGCAATGGGACTTTTATCTTTTCGTGGTGCTACGGGAATTAACGTGTAACGTCACCCATCGGTAGTTCAGTTTGCAGTAAAAAAAGGTAACAAAAATCGGAGAAGAGTTTCGTAGTCTCCCTCTGCCACGGTAGTTCGATCAATTTGATTGGAGCTACTTTCCATCAAAGTTCCTTCCTCGATTCGGAGCAAAACCTTTGCGACACTCGTTTATGGGATTATTACGGGTATTGTCACCCCTTTGCTCTGTAATCATACACCTTTAATATCCTCCACTATTCGCGTGTATTCTCGAATTATTCAGCTTTTATTGCCGCTGTCGCCGCCACTTTGAAATATTGTTACTATTGTACGTCCTTGAAGTATATTGTGCTCGGTCAATAAATCTCTCCGTCTACTTATCTTCGCAAGACTAAGAATAGAGTGATTTATACGTTCAGCTCGAAATGCGTCGAGTTTGCACCCAGAGCGATCAACTTTAATTGGCTTTAACAGCGAAGAGTATCCAAAGGAACAACAGGCGAAAGGAACAATATAAATTTCGAAAAGCAGTCAAAGCAAATTTAATTTGTATAATTACCGTGTCTACGCTCGACGGTAATTTGCGCCACAATACCGTCACGCTTACAGGCAGCTGAATGACTTTACGGTTACAACGGCTTCCTAACAGTGAATTGATTTCAAAAGTGATTTAAATAAATTTACTGCTCTTTTAATTATCAACGATAACGCGTTAGAGAATGATTGTTTATCGGACCAAGAAGATCGGCTTAATTTCAGTGAAACAATCGCCCGTCGACGTTTCGACCTCATTTTCCGATTCTCTTCGGGATATAATTCAATCGTAGGTCATAATCACGTTGATCGTCGATTTTCGGTGCAGCTTGCTTCATTTTTGCGAAACACGTGATTAAATCGGCTGGAATACGCATTGACATACATTCTATGCAATCCTACGCTCCTTTCTTTCTTTTCCTCCATTTTCCATAATGTATGATGTGGAGACTAAAATTCCTGCAACAGCTTTACTTCTCCATCTTTGTTTTCCTTGTTAAGTTTCCAGGAATTAGTATTTCGTTGGTTGGCGAACGTGCAGCATAGTCGTTAAATGGAAACAAAAATGAAGCAAAAGGGGCGTGGATGAGAAAGCTATAGAGGCGGACAAGCGTTAGTAAGTAAAAATATCGAGTAAAAATTGGAGGATGCCATATTCAGAGACGAGCTGTTGGCTCGACCGCGCTTTGCCTCCAATTAGCATCTCTCTTAATGACGATCGTCGAGGTACACGCGCGCTCGCGTGACGTGCACCCAAGCCACCCTCCATTGCACGTTCACGGCTACTCTCCTCGTATATACACTCTCTCCATGGTACATTACGCGCGATGCATACGCTCTCACGCACACGCGGAGCGAAAGAGCGCGAGAGAGTCGGAGGACGCGGGAGAGACAGAGGAAACTCGCGAACGTGCGACAGGACGAGGGAAACGCTGAGCGAGAAGGACGGACGGGGGGGATCCATAAAAAAAGTCTTTTCCCCTACTCGTGCCTCGGTCACCCCGCCAGCGACGCTCGCCCCTTGAAAACGTAACGAATGCAATGTGCACCCTGCGCTCGCGCCCCCCTTTTCCTCCCTTCTGCATCGTATTTCTCATCGATCCCCCACCACGCTCATCCCCACTCTACGGCCGGGAGGTCTTTATTTTTATCGTCGACGAGCGGCTGGAAGGTACGTGGCGTCCGCTCACCACGCCCCTGCTGTCTCCGTCCCGCCAATCGGTCGGCTCGCGACCGGCCATTTTGGTCCATGCGGAGGCTGCGCGTTTATTTCCCCTCTTTGTCTTCCGCTCCGCGCCGTGACCTTCGCGTGTGTGGGTGCCCCTAGGACGGATGCTGCGCGCGTGTATCCCTCCGGTGGTGGGGCGGTAAACGAACAAGGCGAACAACCGCGAAAGTGGGCTCCCGGTTAGTGTTTCCCGAAATTTTTGGCAATTTGGGGACCAGAGGTGACGGGCACGGCGTTAATGGTTATAATAACGTCCCGACGCGAGATACGTTTCGATAGTCGGTCGATCGCGGGCCACGGAATATCGCGACGTTACCGGAGGCTCGTGTTGTGCGGCTTCGAATCGAGACGCTGCTATGGTAGGGGACGAAGGAAAGTAGGAGGAGGTCCGCGTCGTTTCTCCCTCTTTGATATCTCAGTAAGTACACAGAATCGCGTACGAGTTTCCTCGTTACACGGAAGACGAGCTACCGTTTAATGGTCGATAATAACGCGACGGGGACGAAAAGAGGGTAAGAGCGGGAGGCTCGAACGTACGTTCACCTTTTATCAGCCAGGATTCACGTTTCGGAGGAGAGTGGGAGAGAGGCCCTCGACTCCGAATGCTCCAAGAACCGTAGGAACCATGGAAACTGAGTAGAATTTTCGAATTTCTCCGGTTCCCGGTACTTGGTGTAAACTTCATTGGGAAAAAAGCGTTCGGCAGGGGTGGGAGTGTCTTCTTTTTCTCGTTACACCGTTAAAATTTCTCGCGAGTGTTCCATCCGAGGAAATCGCGGCTGGAAGATCGGCGCGAGGCGAGGGGAGCGAGCAGGAGGACGGACCACGAGTTCGCACACCTATTCGCCCTTTCTCTCTCCGCTTATGCCCGCGAGCTCGCGCCTGCGTGTCCGCCGAGGGAGAGGTTGGGAATCGGTGGGGAATACCACGGGAAAAGGTAGGAGAACGAGTCCGCGATATTCCATCCGAGGTTGGAATTTTTCTCGCAAGATTCTTCGTGTGTGTTCCGTCGCGCGAGAGAGGGAAATATAACGAGCAGCGAGGGTAGGGGCGAGAAGAGTCGGAGAAGAATAAGCGAGGAGTTTGCGGCCGCGGTTTCTCCCCTCGTCTCCTTTAGCCGAGTCGCGGGCATATCCAGGGGACGCGCGAACCAGAGATGGGCAAAATTTTATTTTAATAACAGCCGACGATTGAAACGTGGTCCGATTTCACGTGAGAATCGTCGATCCTTGTTTCTTTCCGCGTAACACAATTTTTTCCTTCGAATGTACGAATCGGTTATTCGAAATTTTGTCCAGATAAGAATTTTGTCCAACTCTGGCGTGTAGAACGCGTGTGTGCGTTAGCCCTGCACACGTACGCCGCGTGTAGAGGTTGGTTCGAAGGAGGCTGGTGGGGAGATTGGAAGGGAGAAGGTAGGACGAGTCGGGAGGACGAAGGCAGCGCTATCGAGTGGCGGTACCAGGAAGCAACGGCGTCGTCCGTCGTCGCAGCAGCCGCCGCCACCGGCGTGTATCGTCGTCGCCGAGAGAGAGAGAAGTCCGCCGCCGAGAGAGTATCCGAGATATCGCGCGAGACCTCGAAGTGAGTTTCACGGAACGAACGATTTCTCGCGTTCACGCGATCCGTTCGTCAGCGGACACGCTCCAATTTCCCGCAAAATCGACGATTCGATATCGCCTCGTCGCCGAGATAACAGTCGTCCAGGAGATCCGGATATCCCGCGGCTGTCCGTCGACCAGGATATGTAACCGTGTGCAAACGTGATCGAGAGCGACCGATTCAGGACGGAGTCGTGTATATTCACGTTTCGCGTGTGATACGGCCCGCGGATTCCTGACACGATAATAGCAACGGGGTCGCGAGTTCGCGAGTGAGGAACAGAAGAAAGAGGAACAGAACCGAACATTCCAGGAAACCGCACCTGGTGCTAGGTAGCCAAGACGGACGCGCCGATAGCCACGGACGGATATCCAGCAAGGACAGAGGCACCGGTACATCGAGGGGTGCGAGGGATTTGGAAAGGTAAGGAAAACTACCCTGGGTGGCAAATACTCGGTGAACTAGTGTCTTTTTACTACAAATCTGCACCAAGATGGCATAGGAGACCGTGTAGATTAGGAAATGCGATTTTAGCCACCCTCGAACTATGATAAGCTAGCGTCAGGATTAGCGACAATGGATGTAAAATGAATTGTACCCTGACGAGGGTCCTCTTTCCAATCACAATGTATTCTATATGCTGCAATATAATATAGAAGTGTAATTAAGAAATCGTAGCAGCTGGCCTAAATGGGTAGCAGCGAATACCTCCTACATTTCTGGGCGTTACTTTTCGGAGTAGCAAGCACGCATTCGTTGCTACCTGCTTTTGTTTGCCACTTATATAATCCAATTACCACCTTTCTAATTATATTTCTACCGTTGTATCGTAGCGCGTTTAATTGATCGAGGTTTCGCAGAAAAACCTAAAACATAGCGGCTTTCACGAATAAGAAAAACGTTAGTGTGATGTCCTAAAGATTTCAAAGTGAAGAAATGTTTGCGGTTGAGAAGAAATTGCAGTGTTTCTGCATTTTTCATACAGCCGAGAGAAGCAAACCAGTAGTAAATTAACGGAGCGATCGTTGCTCCAAAACGGAGCCAAATGAAAAAAGAAACGAACAAGCTCGGGGCGAAAATAATACTCCGACTGAATGTTGTTTTCAATGTACCCTGCCAAGTTCACTGCATCTCTTCCGCTGGCTATCAATTATAGATAGCTTTACCAATGTAAATAAGGATCGAGGCGAACGCTTTACCTCATGAATCTCGATGATCGAATTCGTCTCCCGCGGCGCGAGGATTCTCGACACCGAGTTGCTTTATCCTCCCCCGATCCGTCAGGATTATTAACGAGGGAAATTAACGACGGCTACCTATTCGGGGCCTAAATATTTGGAAAATCGATCGGAATGGTTCCGAATCGGTCGCGGGGAAATAACGTGGTAAACATTTGTTGCTCGCGCGCAAAGGATTCCCGTGAGATCGAGGACAAATCCGTGTTTGACAACATTCCCGAAGCTCTGTCGTGGAAAATTCTCAGAAATACGAGTACCAATCGATAATTTCGTGCCTGGATTATCGTACGACGCGAACAAGTAATTCAGAATATCTTCGAAAATTTTGAAAACGTTGGTTTTTGGTTTAAAATTTGAAGTTGTAACAAGCGGAAACGACGAATAACGTTATTGGACGTATATTTCACAGCGGCGTAGAACAAATAAAATTTAATTGGACGATCGAGATCCAAATTTTTCGTCCTATTACCGCGACACGCCCTGTGGCTGAAAATGATCTTTAAAACCCTTGGCGTTCCACCCCCGAAATAAACTATACTTATCGTCGCTAGTAGGCGTTCTAGGAACTACTAACTTTTCCTACAGATTATCTGCGAACGAGGATATTCGTTCGATCTTAGCTACCCGTGTTCCGCGATTCACGTGGGCGATCAAACGTTGCACAACTTGCACCGTCTGTGTTAAAATCGGAGATATTAATTAGCTTTACGGCGATTCGTCTGAGCAGTGAAACTTTCAAAGACGATCGACTTCCTCGGATGATTTTCGCTCAAATGGTTCACGGAAGCAAATCCCAGGTTCGTTCTGTTAATTGCGCCCAATTAACGAGCCCCCTTCTCTAACTTCCCTCGCATTCGATCATCTTTCGGGCCTATTCACAATCGGTTCCACCGTTTCTTTCGGAACCGACGTCCCGAAGAAGCGGTAAACCATCGCGTGTATTTGTCCAGAGTATCGCACAGTCATTCCCGCTAATCGTCAGGAAAAAGTACACTCGTATGGGTCTCTTCGATCGAGTAAAGCTACCGCTCGTGGAAACGGTGGGAGCCTTATGCAAAAGACATTAATCTTTGTAATTAGTTTTCGCATTCGAACGCGCCGCGCCACACTTTGGTACGGCTAATGTTCATTTAGTTGGCTGTCGACGTTTTGCCAACCCGACTGGAATAACAATGTCAACGGATTGTTAGGGAAGTGCGAGACCGAGGTAATATTTGTAGTCATCCGTACGTTCGACATAGTAAGTCGTAGTAGATAGTCTGATATATTTTAGATGTAAAATCTCCAAGATTTAATGAACTTGTCGCAAGTGTTGGGGGAAGTAGTAATTGGGAAAAAGTAACTATCATAGGTTAGAAGATGACTCAAACTCGGGAGTCGAAATAATCCTTACGATCCTTGGTAAACAGTGATCTTTGTTATTAATTCTAACACGATTTCACTTGGTGGAATCACAGTCGATCCACGTAATTCTAACGAGCTCGTCATGTTGGACTTGCGACGTTTCCGAGTGAAATGCGTCGCAACGTTGCAATTTGACGTTGAATCGCCAGAGATGGAAGGCGAAACCGACGCGATTCGCGCCGCGGAGCGCTTCCATTTCGCGATGGTATGCGAGGCGTCCGTATCGGACTTATTATTTTTGTGGCTTTCTCGTCCTTTTTACGGGACACTTGGTGCGGCGAAGTTTTCGTGGCGAGAAGTGGCCGACGACGGGGGGTTGGCGATATACGTCCCGTGTCCAGGCACCGAACGGACTGACGGACAAACGGACAATGAGAACGAAGAATGCCCCGCAGAGCCAGACATGAAGACGTCACTCAGAAACGGTAACGGCCACGACGGGGTCAGGTTCGACCTGACCGTTCCGAGCTAGCCCGAGCCAGCTGCGTTCCCGAAGCGAGTTGAACGAGTGAGTCAGCGACGAGCCTGGCAGCCCGTCGGACGTTGCGCGAGACTTCACGGATTCGAGACACCTTTCTCAAAATTTCGAGCGAAACGTCCACGTTCGATCGAAACTTGGGACCATGGAGACTCTTTCGAGCTACCGAGGACGGTCTGAAAGATTCTAAATCTAACGATCGAAAGACAAGTCTTTGTACACCCTTTATTTTACAACGCAGACCCTTGGAACTAGCTTTATCAATCGGTCAAGCGTGGACAGATAAAATCTTTCGTCTCCCAGAAATGAATCGCAACAAGATCACTCGAAATAGACCCGATACGCTTCTATCCGCTAGGCTTTCGCAACATTTACGCGGAATCTATAGACGATATTAGTTTCTCGCAGAATCGACAATGAAAGGCGAGCCGCCATTTCAACGCATCATTGCTCGGTAATGCGGTAATAAATTAAAGAGCACGGCGATAGGCGTCCGACGCTAACGCGTGATTTACAAGCGATGACATTCCGTCGGTCGGCGATAGTGTTGCCATCGGAAATCTGCCACGGCGTATGTTTATTTTTATGATGTAATCGGCGAGCTTTAGCAGAGACGTTACGAGAATCGGCTGAAGAATGCGAACTACCCGAGAGCCTTGAACCATCTTCCGCGGAAACTTGTCCTCCTCCGTGAATATTCTATTTTGTATTCGATAGGTGTTCAAAGTTTTCATTCAAACTATCTCCAACTAAACTCTTGCCTATAAAATAAAGTTGACAGTAGGAATGGGCCTCGTTCGACACGACGTTGAACGATTATTGAGCGCAGTTTCGACGGCTTCCACGAACCGTTTTCGTGGAACAAGTTGGCTCGAAGAGCCGAGTATACACAGCTACTCGTTACCAGCACGCGTAATCTAATCCTCTCGGACAAAATCCGATCTTTACGACAACTAGGACGGACAGGAATCTGCCGTCCAGTTAAGTAGATCTGTTTCGACGAGCACCTGTACCCCGGTCGCGGAGCATTCGAAAGGTTTCCAAATAGGTACGGGTTGTTTTTCCTTGCGGTCGGCGATGAAAGGACGACGACGACTGTATCCTTTTATGCGTCGATGGTGCAGTTAGGTATACACAAAGTTTGGGTCGTGCACCGCGAACAACACCACGGGCCCGTAGCCACAACAACGGACCCCCCGGTTTGGTTAATAATCAGGCTCATTGTCGTCTCTAAAAACAGCCTACGGTTTTCTGGGACTCGAATCCACTCCCTTCGGCTCGCAGGGAACTGTCCTCGATAGTCTCTGCTTTTAACCACGCTCCCGTCACTTTCTCTACCTCTACACACCAATTAGTGGTTTCGTTGAAGCTCGCCAGGGGTTCTGGTTATTCCGCAAAAGGTGCCAGGAGGACCCTACCGAAAACACCTGGACACGGAAACGGCTCAATGTTCGCCTGCCTCTCGCAGAACCGCCGCCTTAGCTCGTGCCGAGCTAGAATTTGCGGTGTTCCCGTCGAGCGGTAAAATGGACGCTCTCCTTAATGACCGGCAATATTTGGGATTCCCAGAAGCAGAATTCGAACGAATAAAAATACGGACGAGATAAAAGTTGGCCGGGTCGAGCCGGGAAGAGGACTTTCATCGGCGCGGCTTCCCGGATCAGAACGCGACCAGCACAAATCATTATTAACGACTGGCATTGTGCGCGGCCGGTGTTGTTCGTTTCGTTTGAAATATCGCGCGATGCGCTGGATCTTTATTAAGCAGCTTTGAACTGACCTGCGGTCTGCGACGACTGCCGCTTCCGAATGAATCAAAATGATTACCGCGAACGAATCACCGGGTGCTTTCGTTACATTTCATTCGATGAAAAGCAATTAACGCTCGACCGTGGATATTCCTGCGTATTTGCCATCCCTCTTTCGCGGCCTATACGTTTCGGGGTCGTAAAAGGAAAACGGCGAACCGATGACTAACGGTACCTTTCCAAAGCCGTGGAAAGGCAGGTGATTTCAGGTTAAAATACATCGGCCCGTATTAGTTGGGAGCATTGGAACACGGTAAACGACATAATCCGAACTTTTGCGGAAAATATTATATCGCATTGTTCTGGTGCGTGCGAAGCCATCCCGTAGTTACCAGTCTACCCCTCGGTACACGTACTGCTTTGCATTTAGATATCATTATACACACGAGCAACACGGTTTCATATCCGGCCGTTCTGTTCCGACGTAACTTCATTTGCGGATAGTGCTGTTAACAAGCGGCTGGCAACTTCCGTTTGCCTCTTGGTCACGTTTGACGAACGATATCTGTTTCGCAAAGTTTCGCAATGAGAGACTTTTTTCTCAATTAATAATTATATTTAAGAATCTCTCGTAATACTGATCGATGACTTTCTCGGTGTTGTACGCGATTGCCTAGTTTTGCAACATTTGGTGCTATATCGGTCGTTCTCGTGGGAACGTAGTGTATTACGTCAACTTGTTTACTCATCCTCGCGAAATAGTAACGTTATTATATCGCAAGTAAATAAACTCTACTGGCGGGGATGAGTAATTGTTCGCCCCGAAAGGGGGGTGAACGCGACGCGGTGAAAGGACGATTTGCGAGTTCGCGCTCGCGATAACGGACCCGGAGCGAATCGAGGCAGCGTCTACGATCGGTTGTATCCACCTAGCACGAATATCGTGCTCCCTTTGACACCGGTGAAAGCCTGACAAATCGTGCGGTTACGTGCGGTTTCGTTAAAAAGTGTACGTCAGAGAATGCCAACTCGTCGAACGCGTAAAAACACGCGAAGATCGATCGCGGTACCCTCGAAAAGAAGACGATGGCTGGGAAGCGATCTCATAGATCGCGAGGCCCGCGAGGCAGGAATAATCGGAGAGAAGATCGGGTCGATTTGGGTGGACCGTTCTAGGTCTCGGTCGTGTCGTTTTCGGCCGGGTCGGTTTATAATAAGGCGCTATATGGAGCCGCAGCGCAGGTGTAAGGAGGTGTCCGGCACCTTAAGGCTTCCAGTAGGGTCGAACGAGCGGCATATTTCATCCATTGTCGCCCCTCAACTCCGGCGGCGGCACTTTTCAACTTTTTATAGAGATTTTTATACCGCTATATCTATACCGCTCTACGCTGTCGAGATGCGCTCGAACGGACAGAGACGAAGGGAGACGGAGAAAGAGGCAAGGATCAGGGAAAGAGCAGTAGGCGGAGGCGGAGGGAAGGTTTGCCCCATCGCGCGGGGCTCTGAATATGAATATAATAATGAGAACGGGTTTCGTCGTCGTTCCGCTTCTCCGCTCTTCGTCCTTCGGACGGTTTCGAGCTCTCCTCTCACGACTAGTCGCTCCTCATCGTTCCCGTCCTCTTTCCTCCTTTTTCCGCTTGCTCCGACCTTATATATATATATACACACACACACACACATACATACATACATACACACATGCATAGGTGCACGAGAGAAGAGTCGGCAGCTACGGCAACAGCAACAACAAAACGAGACGTGTCACTGTACCTGTTAAATTGCCTCCTCGCACCGAACTCAACCCTGCGCGCGTTTCTCTGATGCGAGCCGATCCGTCGGACCTTGCCACCTCACCTCCCACCTCTTCATTACAACCGAACCGCGTAACCGCGATACAAACCATCGAGCAGAACGATCGAATCGGATATTTTGGAAATAACGCTCGACGTTTTCCAATTCTTGAGAAACAAAATGTTGGTTCGAGTATCTGGAAAATGTCTACGTTGCACTTGCCACTTGTTTTTCTTCGAAACGTACATAACGAAGGTAAAACAAGACTATTTGTTTGTGTAAAGAAAAAATGTCTCAGCGATCCGGAGCTGGTCGCTTTTGGTAATTGGAACGACGAGATTAATGTCGCCGGGAGAGTACGGCAAAGTAATTTAATGAATCTCTCGAGACTACGCGTTGATCGTGTTTCGCCGGGGCCTTGAAAGCTGCTACCGTATTTGCTATCAGAAAAGGATACTACTTCCTGCTGAACCGCAGCCTTCGGTTTCGCGGATACGGTCGTTACGTTTCGTTAAAAAAGAATACACCTCTTGATTACAGAAGCTGAGAAATTTCGAAAAGCCTCGAAGCGTAATTTGTCTACTTTCGCTCCTTTTTCTAAAGAGAGAGGCTTTAAGAGAGGCTCTAAATTCTTTAATTGCGCGTCTGCCGAAAGTGTTGTTCCCCAATTAACTCCGGCAGCCATCGAGCGCGGATGAAACGGAACCGGCGCGGCTACCGAAAACCATCTCCCCGGGGGCAACTTATCGTAATCATCCAGCAGGCAGATTGTAAAAACCACGGGGAATCCTTTCTTCCACGCTTCTCCTGGCGGCGGTGGCGGTGGCGGGCACGGATTGCGTGCATCAAGCGCGATAGCGACGATAGAGGGAAAAAGCGAGATGGCAGCGTGTATCGAACAGAAGGAGGAACGAGGCGAAGTAGCGAGAAATCGTGGCCGGAGAGGACGAGGGTACGGAGAGAAAGAAGAGGCAAGGAATGTTGTACACAAAGGTGTTGAGGTGGATACCCGCGTGTACGCGAGAGACCCGAGAGGCAGAGCGAAGAAAACGCGCCAAGGTGGGACAAGGAGGTGGAAACCTTTCGCATCGGTGGGTGCGTGTACCGGGCTATCGATATATTACGCCGCCAGGTTGGTGTGCGTGCAAAAGGGTGAAAAGGAGGGACATATTTTATATTTATGGGTATTTGCCGCTACTGTGCTCTCGCGCCGGCGGCTTGCGGCAGAGGAGCTAACCGGCCTCTCTCTCTTCCTTTCTCTCGATCTCCGTTGCAGCCTCCGTTCGGTGCTCCTATAGGAGCTTCCTTGTTCGTTCCAGCGTCGGCCACGGCGTATACGCCGACGTTTCTCTCCGTCTGACACTTCGGACCGGCAATACGGGACACACAACCGGCGGCCGAACCATGTGTCATCTCCCATGCCATCCCATATTCCGTTCCTACCATGATATGCTCAAGGCTCGTTCCACGCTCGCGTTGGGTATCCTTTATGGGTGTGCGCGTTTGTCCCACATCTATATATAGACGCGGGGTGCCAGCACGGGGTACAGCCAACACCATAAGAACAGACACCGTCCAATTTCTTATCTGGATACGAATTTCGGATAAGATAATCAATTTTCCATCCGTTGTTGAATACAACGTTTTATTTCAATCGCAGACGGAAATTACATTTCGCATTGAACGAACGCGCGCTGCCAAACGTCCAGTCGAGTACTTACCGTCCTCACCGAACCGAAGGTAACGCGTGGGCAGCGCGCGTTGCTCGGAGCGGAGGATAAGCGAGAAGCAACCGTGACGATGAGTAGCATCTGCGATGCGCGCAATTTTATCCGGAATGATAGACGACGAAAAAAACCAACGCGCGACGATTTACTCTCGACGTTCGATCCCGATCATTGAACAACTCGTTGCGGAATATTTCGTTTCATAATTTAGATTCCAATGCGATATTGTTTGTCTTTATTTCAAGTTTGTATCCAGATAAGCACGTTGCTCGTCTCTGCGTGCTGAGATACTACGAGGGCAGATTTTTAAACTTCCCGCCCACGGGAACGTGTTTCCTCGAGGTTTCGCACAAACGAGATTCGAAGTTTGCTTCGTGCGTAACAGCTTCTATCGGCGCTGACCTCGATCTACGGAAGCGTGAACTCGGAAATTCCTTGGCTGATTAATTCGCTGCTAAAAGGCACGCGACCGAAACAGTCGGCAGCACAGAATCGATCGGTCCAATCAACGTTCATCGCGATTGGATTCTGACGGTACGCGACATTCCCGTGCCAGAGGACGAAGAAAGCAATCTCGTCGGTTCCGAGCGAAACGCGCCGTTATTAATTTCCTCGGACAGGCTTTTTCGTGGCTGGAATTCCCGTTCGCGGAGGGATACCTCGAGGAGTGATTTACGCGTTAATTTCGAGGATCCAAACGAGACTGGATAGAAGTTTCGAAGCGAGAAAAAACGATAGACCGATTTCCTACGAGGACTGTACGTTTGTTGGAATCATCGCCAGCAGCGGCACCTTCTCGCTCCTCTTCGCTCTCCTTTTTATATAGGATCGCTCTTCTTCTTTCTCCCCGTCCAACCGGGACTTTTACTTTTTGTATGCGTTTGCCGAAGAATTTATGAGCGGGGTTTGTGACTCGGGCCACCGGGTGCCTCATCCCTTAATTAAGGATTGTGCCACCGATTTGCCGTCCCTTTTCGCGAATATGTCTCTTCTTCGGTGCGCGGCGCGGCCACGCTAATGACCTTGACCCGACGAACACGACCCGAACGATCCTCGACGAAACTCGAATCCGACGACCTTAATCTTCCTCTCGCGTAAAAGCCAAGGTGAAAGTTATCCGCGTTATCGTCCCAGTCGACGTTGGAGAACCCTTCGATTTTCTATCATTCTGCTCTGTCTAGACGAGAGCTATCAATTGCATCGTTAAAAATCTTCAGATCTTAGCTATTCGATGATCTGCTCAGAATTAGTACGCAGACGAGAAGAAGCAACGAACCAACCAGAACTCCGCCTTAATCCTTCGTCGAACGCGAAGACACGGAGTTTCCCTGTTTCGACGAAACGAGCCGCACCGAGGCATGCTCGCGGAAAAACCACAGCGGCTTAATCCGTCGGCCAGCCAGGGCTTCCCGTGTTCTCGCGCGTAAAAATTCTCCCATCGATGCGACCCGAGTCGTCGAATTATAACGCGGCGCGCAACACCTTCTTCGCGTGCCGTCTATCGTCGGAGCGAGAAGGACAGACGGGGAAAAAGAAGAGCGGGAAAACCGAGGACGAGAGATCGCGTCGAGCACATTGCGTGGATCCTTAATGCAAAGCGACTACGGGCGACGAACCGTGATGCACCCCGTCTAATGCCTTCTAAAAGCATCCTCCGAAACCCGACGAGAGGAGAGCTGAAACGAGGTTGAAGCAGCGGCAGAGGCGGAGACGGAGGCGGAGGCTCGGACCAGAGGAAATACGAGGAGCATTAGCAGCGCGGAGATTGCAAGAAAAGAGTGGAGCAAAGATAGAAGGAACTCGAGAAAATGAGAGGGTCGAAAACCTAGCGATCGGAGAAGCCCGGGAAGCAGGAGAAGGGGGACGGAACGACGAACAGTATTGTACCGTAATTTGTCGAAGTGTGTCCAAGGAGAAGGAACCCACGACGAGTCTCTTCCCAAGTTCCTCCCTTTCTTCGTCGGTTTGTCTTGCCCCCGGCGCAACGAATCAGGGGGTTAACCTAGCGATGCAAAACACAACGCCCCAACCATTACGGCGAACAGTGGCGTTCTTTGCTCATGGAAGGGCGTTGGGATCCTGTTTTTGGAGGAGTTTTCAAATTGTTTAGAAATTGGACAAGATCGTGGGGACGATGATAATATTTTTTTTTTTTGTCGTATCAGCTTTTTTCTATATCTTTCCAGATCCATCGATTTCTTAATAAAAAAGAAAGAAAATAAAAAAAAATGGGCATTTAAAAAAATTCAATCCCTGAAAGGGTGAAAAGGGGTTGCATCGTGTTCCTTTATTGTAAAGACAATTTAGTTAGGAAATTTGTTAATCCAAAACATTGTTTACATTTGTAGGATAGAATAAGAATAGCGAGGATAGGGTGAAACCGCGGGGCACAGCTAGTATTTTATAAAATTGTTGTAGATCGTACGAAAGAGAGAGAGAGAGAAATAGGCTCGGATGTTCGAGCAGGTGGATCGATAGGACGAGAGCTAATAAAGGAGTCACGCGTTTATCGCTGCGCGTTTAATTAAACGACTCGGTAATTCTCCAGTGGCGCGAGATAAATCAAGATCTTTACGACTCGACGTCCGGTAAACGTTAGCCGCGTTAAAATATCGTTCAACGTGTGACGAGTCGTAATTATGAAACGCGTCCGTTACCGACGGACTTTTTTCTGTTCCGTCGGGAACGAGTGCGCTTCACTCTCGCAGTCGCGAACGCGTCGACAAGTGATTATCAGGTGGCGATGAATTCGAAACACCTGGAGGACAGTGACATCGCTAGCATTGGAGTCGCCCAGGACGGCAACAGAATCTTTTGTACGAATAATAAGTAGTAGTAAATCAGAAGTTCTAGCGACGCCATCGAAGGTGTATATCGACCTTGTTGGACAACCTAGCCAAGAACAGGACGATCGAGAAAGACCACTCGAATGGAGGTGGTCAGCGGCGATTGCGATCACGATTTCGATCTCTCGCCGCTCCCAGGACATCTGTCATCCGCGGAATGGGATCTCGAGCAGTTTTCGTAGCGAAATAAACACGCGGGCGGCCAGCGAAGCCTACTGTCCTGGTAGCCGTCCGATTCAGATATTCAATTATCGGTGGCAGCGTTAAATCATGCGAATCGAGCTTGCGAGCGGGTCGCGTGATTACCATACGACCGTTCGATCGCGTAGAAAGGTTCGTTGCGGTGTAGACTTACACAGGAATAATTAAATACTGTCTTGCGAGTGTCCAGAGTGACAAGCCACAAATCGAACCGGTTTCAGCCTTAATAAAATTGAACGTCGTTATCTTCGCCGATAAGGGTATCAGCGACGAGAAGTTAACTTCTCCGCTCCGATGATTTTTGTCACCGTCTCGCGCTTTTATTCTTCGTTGTTACTGGAATTATTCGAGAACTGCGCCAAATTTTCATTGGGTCAAGCGAGCCACCGAGTCCTGAGTATTCCGGAAATTTAACGGATATATTGCTCGATTGGTCCAGGAAGTTGGAGCAATCTGTACCACGCGAACAAAGTGAACCACGCATCTGGAAACTAGCGGACGCTCGCGGTAGGTAAAAGTGTTCGTAGAAAGTGTGCTTCTTCGCGTGGAATCCTTGAAGCGGACCAGTCAAGATTACGGAGGTTCTTGCGGTTCCTTTAGTGGGAAAACGATGTAAACTCGAAGGGAGATCCAATCTGGAGGACCTCGCGTCCCTTGACGACCGACGCCTGCGGTGCGAGCCTTCTACTTAGCCTCCCTTCCTCCACTCGGCAAGGACACCTTTTGCCTCGCAGATGGAACGAATACCTTTTTGTACTTTGCATCACTTAACGCTTCGTCGAACGTTTTCACGTCTGTCGCTTTCCCGACAACGCTGCAAAGAACGACCGCAAGGATGGGGGCGTGTTGCAGGTACCGGGTTGCGAGACCTTCAAAGATTTCTCGAATCAACGATCTTCGAGGACTCGCTGTGTCCTCTCCGTCGATGGGCCATCTTTGCGCGAAATATCCGCAATCTTGTTTTCGACCGAAAGCGATCTCACAGGAGGAACACAATGTCGTTTACACCCACTTAGGAAACACATCTTGATACGGCGAGATTAGAGTGAAAAAAAAATGTTCTTTTAACACTGCCTCTTCGAATATAAATATTTGACTTTGCGGTATATATGTGTAATAAGTTTATCTCTTTGTTCTTCGTGTTTCGAATTACGGTTTATCGAATTGCAACATGCTCGAGTAAATGGGATATCTATCCCGCGTTCTTCAAATAGCTCGGCTCGCGAGCAGAAGGTGGAAAGGAAAGGTCAATCTCACGGCTGAAATTCCCCGGGTCGATTAAGATTCCTATGAATGGAAGCTCGAGCCGTGAACGATCGCAGATAAGAGCGGACGGGACTAGGAATGACATAGGTTCGACTCGATAATCTGAATAATATCACGGTTTTTGAGCAGACCTCCTCGCGCGACGAGAGGTCGAGTCACCCGATCGAGGGTCAACTTGCCACCTTAAGCAGGAAATATAAATTAATTCGGCGCTCTTTCGGGGGTAAGAAGTCGTGACGTAGGAGAGGGTGGGCATCCATTCGGTTTCCATTCATCGTTCTAGCAGGACTATAAATCCTGCGCCCTCGGGTTCATTGTCCGGTTCGACCTTACTTCGTGAGAACCGGACGCGTGGATCTTTTTCTGGCTCGTATATTAATCCTTCGTGCACTTGTTACGGCGAGCGCTGTGATATATTCGGTATCCCTCGTTGTTTCCTATCGTGAAATTTATCGATCTATAACCCGAGCTTTCGCACCCCGGTAATTATTAATCGCGTCGTATTTTTAATCGAACGGAAGACGCGACCATTCGCGATCGTCGAATCCGGATAAAGGAAATATTAATTCCACAACTACGAGGGGTACGAAACTATCAGGGAGGAGATAGCCGCGGAGAGCTCCAATTTCTACCGATAAAATCTCGGTATTCTATTAGCGGGCAGAGTGGAGCCGGGTATTAGGTAACTTGCTACCAATAAACGAGTCGTTTGCCAGCGATTAACTACGTAGAGAGATAGCGGAGATCCCAAGGGGAGTCGAGGAACCCCCCGTGAAGGCTTTGCGCAGTCTGTCCGTGGAGGACCGTTTCCAGTCGGCGTTTCCTTTCTCTTTCGCTCGTCGCGATGCTCCGACGGGCACACACGTGGCGCGATATACGCTATAGAGAAAAGGGCCGTTTAATCCCATTGGGAGTGCTAATCTTTGCGCGCAGGAAACCCCCCGCAAAATACCCCATAAACGCCCGCCGTACCACAATGGCCCGCTGCCACCAACCGTGAAAGTAGGCCGCAATGTCAACCCCCGATTCGTCTCCCTCCACGAGGATCGACTTCCTCCAACTAAAAAGTAACTCATCCAAACTCGCGATGAACTTTAAATTTCCAGTTGGAATTCGTCCCTAAAAATCACCCTAACAACCGACTCATTTCAAACACCCGACGTTCCAGAGTCCTCGACGCATTTCGCCCGCTTTCTCGAATCGACGTTAATGAGGGACTCGATGAAATCTTGAGAGAATTTTTCGAACGTTCCGACTCCAGAAATCGCTTCGACGCGGATTACGTAACTCCTGGTGTACTTATTATGTTGCATCAAGTTTGGACGAGATTAGAAAGCGAAGAATCCTCCTCTCCCTCCGGTCGAACGCGCATCCACGGGCTCTTCGTCCCCGACAGCTTTCGAGAAACGAGACGCCCCGACAGGTTGACGCGTGAGATGGAATCTGCGCCTACGAGGGACGCCCGCAGAATGTATTCTACGTGTCGCCGGTGTCAAATGGTTAAAAGACTCGAGACACGCCTCGCTGGGGAAGACGATTGGTAGAGGCGACCGTGGGGCTCCTATGGTCGTGCCTCGACTGCGTCAACTTCCGTCGTCCCATAAAACTATCGTGAAAAATCGAGAGGATGGACGCGTCCACCCTCGAAGAAAACTCCCTGGCCTGTGTCACGTTTTTCGTAGCTGTTGCCCACCACCTGGACAGGTGAATCTTGGAACATTGTGCTCGGTTGGGATATAATGTATCCGTCGCGGGTCGTTCGACGCCTCGCGTCACCGCCGTGTCACCGGTCGGCGTCGTCTCTGCCCGACTCTTTTCTCGACTTCGTCACTTTTTAGTCGCGCTACTTTTCAACCGTTCCCCGCGCTAGACGCCCTGCGCCCCTGTAATACGATAGGGGTACAAGAAAAGTCACTTCGAGCCAAACTGAATTCCTATCGGGTTGCCTGCACGCGGAGCGTAGCTTTTTTCTTAGTCGAACTTCGAGGGGTGATGATTCCTTTAAGAATGTATTGTACTGTTTACACTATCGGTACTCCCGACTTAAATGGAACTGGCCTATACACCCACGAACGCGTACAGATACGTAGCATCGCTATATGGAAAGGAAAGCCAATTTCTATATACGTATGTACTATGTGGAGAAACGAACGCATCGTTGACCAGCGATTTTACACAAAAGCGGCTTCATGTCACCGGCTATTATTTCGTAATTTTTGTATTACTGAACTGCTTGGTGATATAAACCTGGATACAGAGAAAAGTATATTCTATTGTTAAAAAAGAATTAGAAACCGACAGGACTAAACACGACGTGCAAAGCTTTTCTATATCGTTCTGGGTTTCATAAATTGAAACAGATAACGCAAGTGCTTTACGAGTTTACTCGTAACCGGTCAACAATGCGTTAATTCTATCTTTGAGATCCCGTAGCAGTGCCTGGGAGTGTCGAGAAGTAGCGTTAGGGATGATCCTATTGAGTTAGAACCGGTTGAGAAAAGTGCAACGTTATGTTAATTAACCAAACCTCGACTCGACCTAAAACTAAAGCTACAACCTTAACGATCGGTTACTGGAATCTGGGATAATAGCATTTAGATGGTGTTCGGGTTATAGCACGTGCGGGTTAACGGCGTGCGAATAAATTGGCGATTGTTTCGAAAAGTCGCATAAATAACTTGGCGCAAAATCGTAACGGTATCAGCCATTATTCGGGATTGTTCGTTCGGGTGACGTTTGACGAGGGTGTCGATTCGAGCGAACTCGTTACGCGGAAAATTCCGGAGGCAAAGGATCCGTTCGTAGAGTCATAAATTAGCCAGCATTGCGACCACGTGCAGCAATGAGGGCGATCGTAGCAAGAGAATGCCAATTACCGCAAGTCATTGACGTTCTAATGGGGTCTCCTGGTGGTAGAGAGGAAGGATTAGCCGTTTGTCGAATGCCGTCGATTCTGATCCTCCTATTGGCTCAGAAGCTACGTGGAAACCACCCTCGTTAAGGGGAAGGAGGGGACTCGCCGAGATTACGCTTCGGTTTTTCGGATTACAGCCCGATATCTGGAGCTTCGACGTTTTCCGCAGCTCCGGCCGCGCTTCGTTTCGGAATCGAGTTATTTCGGATAGGTCGCGTTCGCGCGATGTGAAAGCATCGATTACAATTTATAACGAAACGTGTTATAATCGTTTATGGCAACCTGTGAACGATCTTCGTCAACAATCCTGTCTCTAGGATGGGAATATAGTAGCCCCGTGCGATCGTAAAACTTTAACGATACCAGCCCGAGTATTTCCGCTCGAACGAATTCCGCTGTGTTTTGCTAACTAAATCGTTTTCCGGGACGCACGAAAGAGCTGGGTAATGGTCGCGGCGACGAATCGCGGGGGAACATTAAACTCCGGCTGTAACAGGATTTTCCGCGTTAGCGACCGACGCGTCCTAAAAGGATAGCGCGAACATCTGCGAAACGTTCGAGGCTAGCAAAGAATTATAAGGCCTAAATTGCTTCCTGGTCACCCCGCAAGCTACGAGAGTTTCTTATCGTAGATGATTCGCGAAGTCCGTGTTTCTTTCCGCGTCCCCTCGTCGGATAAGACGGAAGCGATCGGACCGAGCGTTTAACTTCCTTTCTACTATGATTTCGGAAAGTAAGGTTGGATCGAAATTTACCGTGAGATCGCCCAGCGGGTGCCCGGCGACGCGAGGCGTCTCGCACTTAGAGGCGGGCACCTGTGCTCACAGAAAGGAAAAAAGGAAAAGAAAACCGAACGCTCGGCCTCGCGCAGCCCCGGAAACGAAATTCGCCTAGCTGCTGGCGACGGTGTACATGCCCACATCGTACCCCTGTATAAGTATACACGCGGAGAATAGGGAAGACGAAGGCCCAGAACACGGTCGCGTTTTCAACGCTACGGATGCAACAATGGAGACTTCGATCCTCGGATCGAGTCGGGCACAATGAGTCGCTGACGTGTTTATATAGCTGCAGAGAGCGAGAGAGGCCCGGGAGAGACGGGCCATACACGGGGCAAGCGTGTAATTTAGTTATAGATCAGTTTGTTACAATTTGGCGTTCCGATTGTACGGGCCCTGTAAACTGTGTTTACCCAGGCCCCGATGATCGACGAGTAAACGTAGTTTGTTTAGGAGCCGGCCCGCGCGGACGGCCCCTCCGACACGGGTTGCCCTTTTTTTTCACCCTAGCGCGAACCTTTCTCCTTATCTTTTTACTTTTTACGCGCTTTGTCTCGCGAACCTCGACAGAGACGAATTCGGCGCGGATAGTTCGAGGTAGAACAAACGTCGCGACTGGGCCTGGGCTCAACCGCAGAGTTGCGATTAGCGACAAAGGCGTATCTATAATTGGGACATTTACCGTACAAAAGCTTGCGAGCACGCTCGGTTGATCGAGGCGACATAGAAATATCGGAACAATGCTCGGCGAGCAGTTCGAGTCGATGATTGCAAAATCGGTCAGCGGCTCTTGAAATTTTCTAAGCCGCGTATTTGAAAACGAGCTTTATATAATAACGGCTACGCTGCAGGTTAAACATCTTCAAAGGGCGGCGCTATTCAAAGCGGGGCGCTACTTAAGGGACACCGCCGCCGTGGAGAGAGCTTTAACCCTTATTGCCGGAGATACGTTTATTGTCGCACAGCGAGCCAGTCGAACAATATTTCAGCCGTGCATTTGGAAGCAACTAGGTGTGTACGCGGTAGCCACGTTAATCCGAGCGAGATCTCGAGAAATCTTTTGGCTTTGCCAATTAGGGATTCTTTCGACGAGGGCCGACGGACGAAAAGAAGACGACACCGGGACCAAAGGAGACGAGCTACCGATGATAGAGAATACGAAGAAACGATGAAGAGGGCTGCGAACGAGGAAAGAAAGACGGTGCAGCTCTTCTTGCTGACTGCGTGCAGCGGAGAACCCAGTTTAACGCGGGCTTTAACCAATTCAATTCATAGGCTCGGGTTAAGCCAGGATTTGTGGCTTAGCACTGATGGTGTTTGCTACCACCACGAGAGATTTAACTGTTTCTGCGGCAGACCGTCCTCGGACCGCCGGCCAGGTAGAGGTATGTGTGTTATACGTACGCGCGAACGACACCGAACCATCGGTTTTCCGTCGCGAATGCAACAAACTGCAACCTGTTTCCTTCGGGTAATCGTCTCGAGGGGGAGAAAGAGAGAGAACCGAGATTATTTTCAGCCGTCGATGCCGAGTCTCGAGTCACCGGGAGAACGTTTCCCCGTCCTCTGTTTCAGAGGAGACGAATGGAACGACGCGCGATCCAAGCGAAAAAATTAGAAATCGTCGTTGTTGCTTCTGGAGAAACGTTGCCCCGTACGCGTACACGATTGGAGGGGGCTATAAATTCTAGCGAAACTTTTTCTCTCAATTAGAACACGACACCGGGATCGCCGGAGGACGAGGCTCGAGAGGCGTTTTGGGGGCGTGGTGGGTAGCCATTAACCCGAAACCAGCGTTCGAAAGGTCGCTTTTGATCGCGGGGACGTTCAAGAATGCGCCACAATACGCGCTGTGTTCTGCATAAAAATAATTATAACTTTGCCTAATATATAACGAGAGGCGGTCCCGACGCAGCCCATTTCTCAATCCTTTCGCCGACCTCCCCAATCAGTGGGGTATAAAATAATTTGTATATAGCGCCTGAACTCGTCTGTCAGTGTTTATTGTTTTTTTATTGCCTTTGTTTCACCTTTTAATTCGATTAGCCTTTACGCGCTACCTAATGTGCGGTTGACCCAGCCAGTTCGTGGAGCAGCGATTCGCTAAACTTATCTCGACACATTGTTGATCAATCGCGAGTAAACTCGTGTTTGCGCTTCCTGTCGGTTTCTAATTCTTTTTCAACAATAGAATGTACTTTTCAATTACGAAGTAATAACCGGTGACAGAGTCCGTTCTGTGTAAAATTCCCGGTCACGATGCGTTAACGCGAAGACTGCTAAATTAATTCTTTTTTAAATTATTCCGATCGATAAATACCTCTAATCTCGAATATATTTTAGTATGCTTCGGTTGTCGGTAGTTTTAATATTAACAGTGTCATATAAAATTTACGGAGTGCACGTACAAAGGCGCATGTATGCAATTTGTTATATAACATTTTCCCGACGTTGGCATTAAAGCGACTCCAATTAAAGTTTCGCAAAGAACGATTTCGCGTATCGCGTCTGCCTTTCACTCGCTTTCTGCGTGACCCGCGAGTACGCGAATGATCTATTCTCTTCTTTCACGGGGTAAGATCATTAATAAACGTTGTTCCCGCGAAAGTTGGACGGGGGCACGAGACGGATGCATTCGACGACGAGTATCTATTTGGGAATTGTCGCGGGCACAGATCGATACATTTTTTGGGTTTTTCGCGCGAAACGCAATTTTTCGCCAGCGTTGTTACATGCCTGACTTTTGGGGCATATCGAGCTATCGAAAATTGCTCAGCTCTTTGCGCATCCTGCACCCGCCCACGTGCGCTAATTTCGATTCAAAGCCTGCGATATCGACGGTGCCTTTGTGTCGGCAAGCTTCCTCCCGCAAATTGCTTTTTTTCGACGGTACAAAGAGAGATAACGATGGTAATAGCGAACTTTATTTTTATTTTATTTTTGGAGCGAATTTCCGCTCTCGATGCGAGCTCGTCGGACAAGAAACGAGCAAAGTTTTAACTCCAACGGTTTGTATAAAAAAATATGAGATAACCCATATCAAATTTCATATCGGTGAGTCCCCAAAAAATATCGCGTATTTTTACAGTATATTATTAAATTTAGGATCCGAACTATAATTGTATAATGAAACCTAAGATTCGCTGTATAGCTCAGATCTTGCTCCGTCAATGTTTCTTGAACAGTGTTGGAGTTTTTGTGCAAGGGGGTCATTCAACAGCGATGACAACGTCAAACATGAATGAGCGAGGTTTTTTGCATTCAGAGAACCAACGTGGCAGTGCCGAGGAACACAGTTGCATTCAAAACGATGGCAGACGACCATAACTCATCATACTTGAAATTACTTTTTGTTGAAGCCACGATTTAGCGAATTATAGTTGCGAAACGAGCGATATTTTTCGGGCGTTCTGATACGCGTTGATATCCTTGAAAAAGTTGAGCGTATGAGACATAGAAATTCTTTCGTTTCTTTAGGGAGGGTCTTCCAAAAAGGTGAAACTGTTCTATGAATTTTCGCCGACGAATATACGCGCGATACGAGAATATCGTCGGTGGCATTCGACCGAAAGCAAGGAATTTTTTTTTGATCGCGGCACGAATTACGCTCCAGCCTGTATACCTCAGAAATGTCCGTCGCGGTGGTGGCGGAACGCATCGGAGAAAAATATTCCGCCCAGCGTTTGTTGTACCGCGGTGAGACTTCATCGACGAGGCACACGCGTTTAAAAAGCGAGCCGGACCGAGTCCGGTAGGAACGAAGGTGTAGCGGGCCGCATCGGTGTGCGTCGTGGCTCGATGGTAAATATGTGCCCGGCACGGCACATATGTATCCGCACATAGCAGCCCAGTTGGGCCTCTAATGATGATCTACGGTTAGCTACCGCGCACAGCTTCTATAAACCTCCTAATTTCTCCTCTATAAATTCGTCGAGGAAGACCGGGGACGGGGCCCTCCTTCCACCCGTGGCTTTCTCGTGGTTTTTACTCTTCCGCAGGGTTCCCGCGAGCCGACGCGACCGATCGGTCCCATCTCTCTTTCCCACAAGCCGTCGTAAATACGCAACTGTATTTAAAGCGCCGTGCGTGTGTTGTCGGTTTGGCCCTGTCCACGAGACGTCTATGCGCCGGCTTCGTACACGAGCGCGGATCATTCATTATTTACCGCCGCTTATGCGCTTGCCTTCGCGAAGATACCGAACGGAGAAGGGTAACGGCGAACAAAAAAAGAAACAGAGAGAAAAGAGCTCCGGTTCCACGATATTAAGGGAGAGTCGCCTGACGCGCAACGCTCGACAAAATCGTTCTTCGATTTCTTTGTCATTGCTGCACGCGGACACAGCTCGTTCGCGATATAAATATTTTAAACAACCGAGCGCGATTCGTATCGCACAAAATCGTAACAATTTCACGGAACGAAATTTTCAGAATTCCAAGAATTAGGAATACCGATGATACCGTATGCGGTACTATTCTACACGGACACGTTTTCATTAAAAAGGGGTAAGTCGCACCACCAAGGCGTAAAGTTTCTTGAACCGTACCGGTACGATCGCTTCGTTTCTCTTCGAAGAAGACTGGTTTCCTTCGCAATGAAGCACGTATAACAAACATGATCCAAGGCATGTGCGTTATGGGTTCCTAAAAGTTACGGAGGCGTACGGAAGAAGACAACCGCGACTTACGAAATGAAGATGATTTATCGACGAAAACAGGAAAGAGTGGTTCACGGTGAGTAATAT
Source organism: Hylaeus anthracinus (assembly GCF_026225885.1). Classification (NCBI taxonomy): domain Eukaryota; kingdom Metazoa; phylum Arthropoda; class Insecta; order Hymenoptera; family Colletidae; genus Hylaeus; species Hylaeus anthracinus. The sequence continues at coordinate 4,625,123 of NW_026534348.1, read as the reverse complement.
TAATATTCGGACGGTTTACAATTTTCATTTCGTCGCTTTGTAACTTTGGCCGAACATTAGAGTTGCTCGCTGTAGCTGCACAGAGAGAAGAAACAATGCGGGATGCTTTCGAGATAGGATTGGGTTTAAACTGAAATGTTGCTTTCGCGCATTCTACAATAAACGAATTCGATATTTCTCGACATACTTGTATCTTAAGGACAACCTTAGCGACCCTCCTGTACGAGCGACAAAAGCGAGACTCAAAGCCTGTTTTTTTTCTTTTGAATGCCGCCTGAAGAAACACAGCCGGGCAGAAATCGGCGAAGTTTGTTGTTCTTATTTTCTTGGAACTAGAGCCCGTATTCGGTGGAGCATCGCGTATATATTTTTGTCCTCGGCGATTCTCACGTTCGGTGGAATGAACTCGCCTCGCGTTTCGCTCGATGGCTCGACATTGACGATCGATGCGCGGATATTTCTGGAATTTGGAATCGGATCGGGATGGGAGGCAAGCATCGAAGAAATCCGCGGTGATATCGTGTAAACCGGTTACGCGAACGCCATTGGAATTCGAGTGAAAGTAATGAAGTCGAGATGAAGCACACGACGCGAGGACGCTTTTGAACCGTGACTAGATGGAAAGGAATTACTTTCGATACAACTATAAAACTTGATTGGACGTTAATGAATATCTCAATTCCCGTGGTCGACGCCCTGAATTAATAGCGAGTTTATCGCTCATCAATTCTGATTTCCACTGCTCCCTGTGAACCGTAACGATGCGAAGCATCGAATCACGATGCGCCGTTAACGATCGGCTACGAAAGTGGAAGCCGGCTACGGAAACGAAAACGAATCGAACGTTTCTCGGATAATCGAAAAGTATCGATTGACGGTACCCTTATTTATCGATGGAGACCACTCCGGGGCTCGCAGACGGCGCAACGAATAAAGGAACTCGGGAATTTCGTTGACAGATATGTTTATTAGCTCGTTATTTTGCGTACGAAAAGTAGTGGGAAGACTGTTCGGAACGTTAACGCAGACGCGCAGGTAATAAAAGCGAGAAGTAACGGGGGCTGCGGTACCCACGACATTATTTTCCTTACCGTAATCATCGTGGTTATAAAAGCACCGAAAGAGAAGTAGAGTCGATTGCAGGGAATATTTTCAGCCTGCAATATAACTCGTTTATTGCGTCCTCGATGATTTTTCCAAACAAAGTTGACTTGTTTCGGAGAAATGAGACGCCGCTGTTTCGCCATTTATTCTTTCGCGTGTAAACAGATTATTAATTTTTTTTTTTTTTTTTTTTTTTAATGGAAACTAGAAAAAAAGAAGAAAAAACTACGAGCGAAAATTGTTTTGATCTCCCGCAAATCAACCGTATCGGAGCCGACTGGATTCTACGAAGCGACTCGTCATCGAATGACTAAAATTTCGGTAGGAAGCGACAAAGTTCGTTCCCTTATGGTCCAGGAGGGATCGAAGGGCGAATAGGGAAGCTGGAGGAGGGAAAACATCAGGGCGGAGCCTGAACACAGGAGGAGGAATAAAACGCGCAAACTCGATACACGCCTCTCGCTCTCTCACTCGTTTCTCCCGCTTCTCTCTTCGAGCAAGCCACCCCATCCGGTTTTCCTCTTTTCACCTTTATATAGATTTTTTACCTAGTCGATTCTGCTTCTTCCTCTCGTTCGGCGAGGCTTGCGCAAACTTGTCTATGCAGACTATCTTTCTCTCGCGAGCACCGAGTCGTCGCAAAACTGTTTCTTCTCGCAATGCAAACTACTACGCTCGCTTCATTCGGGACAGGTCAATTTCGATACGCGAGAATGATCAACGTTGGAGCTCGGTCCAACCGAACGCGGATAGAAAAACGTTCTCGGAGTACGTTAGGCTCGTTCCGCGTCAAATTTCCTCGACCGATATAAACGTTAAACATATTGTGCTGATGTTTAGGCTATGTGTTCAAGGTTTTGCACTCGAGCCGCCCGAGCGACTACATATATGGTATATACGTCATATACATATACTACGTTCTTAGGACGAGCCAGCGCACGAGATATATATGTATATGTATATATATATATGTATATATACATATGTATCTATACCAAGATTACTGGTGACATCCTACGGATCTGCCAGCTATTATTCTCAGAGATTGCGACTCTTTTACCATCGTCTACTACATCCAGATTTGTTCATTTCACCGAGGGTCATTTCACTCGTAGGATGTCACCGTTATCTTACAAGTTTTTAGTGTCTAGATAATCTTACCTTGTACAGCAAACGACTGGTGTCTGGTCGTTGGAGATCAAGAGCCTGGGGTCGATAATGCATGTCCCGGGTCCCTCGACGTAATCCATAGGTGGAATCAGGAACTAATCCAATGGCACTTTAATTACGCTTCTTGTATATGTACACAAGAATACACTAGCACACTCTCGAATAGCAACTACCTTTCGGACTTGCTAATATCGACACGATGACGTTTAATTAATCGTATGTATTTGTAAATTCACATTTATTAATGATACATTTAATTAGACGATCCCTCGTTAGTTATCTAGCTCAACTAGAAGTAATAACCCTTTACGAAAAGACAGTTTTCAATCCCTCGTTGACTACCGTGATAGGTATGCGAGACGGTTGGAATATTTCATAAAGAATGCAAATGACGATGCGTGCCGAGCATTCATTCGTAATATCGTCTACGAAACATTAAGCAAATGGAAAATATTTTAATCCCTCTTATAATGAATAAGCTAAATTTCTGGAAATCCCATTCATTATCGTTACAATAAATTGAATACGTATAAATCTATTCCACGAAAGGCGAAAATTTGAAGGAGGTACGAATTGCGCGCGCGAGAGAGAGATGAAGATAGATGACAGATACTCAGGTATACAAGGTATTAGCGGTGCGAGTTCTTACAGACTGGTTACCGACACCCTGTAATGTTTACTATGGTTAGTTAATACCCGGAAGGACGTCGACAGACAATGTTCGCTCGAATAGGTAGTCGTTTAAGGGTTTTTCCCAAGCAAGGAATCCAGGGTCGCTGGCCACGGCCGTTCACAAATCGCAGGCACAGTCTTACCGTCCGAACAGATGAGAACAATAGACGCTGAACGACAGGGTCTATGTAAAGTGTTATTAATTCCTTGATCAGGGCATCGCATAGCTCCGTGCACAGGTAGGAAACAATGGGCGTCGACGTGGACGGTGCTGACACTTGCTTTCACGACGAGTTTATTGCAGGGCACACGTTGCCAGGTACAATTCGTAAGTACTCTCTACCGATCGATCATTGTTTTAACCTTTTCGCGAAGGTTGCCATAAAGATACGTAATCGTGCCGACACGTAGCTATGGGATGTTTTAAACTCAAAGTTTATAAACACTTTCGTATATTTTCGGAGAAAACATTCTGTAAAGTCGTGACATTTATGGCGTTCAAGATTACTTGGTTTAGTTTTTCTCTTGGAATATATAAATTCGTATTTCGTTTACGATTGTTCGTTATACTCCCTGCCATTCTCTGCCGTGTGATAATTAACACGTTGACTGCCAGACTGATACTCTTGAAAATTTCTACCGTGATTAAATTTTGGTGACAGACTATTGGATGTTGCATAATCAAACATTTATTATGGTATTTATTTTTGTAAATTCATCGAAACTCAAGTATCTCATTCAAGTTCATTTTCTTTGACACTTGACTCAGAATTAATATTTTTAGTTCATCGGTGTAATGGACTGTCGCCCACGTATGGGTGACGTGTCGATCAACGTGTTAATGTAATTTATCTTGTGCCCTTTGGGGATAGTATCCTAGGCCAAATCTATTCAACTTTCCGTCTATCTACTTAAATACAAACAGAGAAAAGCAGGTATGGGTGATACGTTAATCTCGTAACAGTGGGTTAAAAGTATATATCAAGTGTCGTTTTCGGGTATTGTTTTCGTGCGACTCGACAGACTGTAGCTATCACCGGAATTATCCCGAGATGTCGCCTACATTGCAGCGTTATTCGCGCACAAGTACACGTGGTAGGTTGATCGGAACATGTGCGATGCCTGTGCAACTCGTTGCTCGAGAGTTCACTATCTCTCACTCAATTTGAGCCTCATCCGCCGTAAGCGGATCGACCAAGCTGGCCTTTTAACGTCGGATAGTCTCGCCTCTCCTGGCTCTAGAGCATAGACGCCTATAACAAACATTATCCGCCATAATGCCCCTGTGTAAACATACCTACCAACGTGCATCGTCGTCCTTTCCTCTCCTCTCGTCGTTCCATCTTTTTCTGACGATCGTAGCATCTCCCTCTGTCCATGGTTCGTCGGCCGAATAAAAACTTGGAAGTTTATTTAGCCGTTTAGCGTCTAGCGGAAAGTTAAGTTTTTCGGATAAGCCTCCTTTTTAGCATGGTCCCCACTTCCCTTCGCTCTCTTCCGGTTTAGCACGCGCCGCCATTCAACTCTGCTTTCGCCTCTCGAGCGCATGCTTCTATCGTCGCCGATCCTGTCGAATTGAAACGTTAACCTACTTCGAGACGATGAACGTATTTCGTAAGAGCGAACCGTTCCATATTCAGCAAAAATTCGACCAAATTAGCATACGCAATCTGAAAATCCAGTCGCTTCGCGCGGCAATCGAGAGAGGTAAAATAAAGGGGTACGATTTGCATAAGAGAAATCGGAGCATGCGGGATGTTGAAAAACTGAGATCGGTCACGTCATATTCGCAAGCTTTTCGATATCTTCGTTCGAGACCTCTTCGGTCTTGAAAAGGGTCCCGGTGGGTGGCCATTCATACGAATACCCCTACTCCTGCCAGGCCCTGTCCGAAATCCCCACCCCCGATTTTGGGAAGGGACCGAGGTAGGGCCTGGAAAACTATTTAGGCATGTCGCGGTGGGGGTAGGTCTCAGTTTGACGGAAACCTTCCACGAAGTACGAGGTCTTCCTAGTTGTCATAAACGGGACGTTCGTCATACCGTGTGCGACACGCGCGTCGGTCAGTCCGCCGCGTCAGACGAGTTTTCCGGTCTAGTTTGTCTTAAACTTGCAACGATACCAAAGACCAGGACTATCTGTGATACTTTGGATTATGTGCTGTGATACATGCCTGTGATAATCAGACAGCTGTACAGTTTTCCCTCAGGATTTGCGCAAGTGAATGTCTCAATATTTTGGATACTCCGAGATAACGCAGAAGTCGGTGAGTAATCGTAACAAGTATTTGAGCCAGGGTGTTGCTATTATAGAAATCGCTATAACTCGGAAAATTTAGGGTAATCAGTTTTCATCAATTGTACGCGAAGGCAGTCTATTTTTCGACCAATGTCCGTGAATACTTGGACCGTGGACATCTAGTGAAAAGAGCGTAGTTTTCCGCGGGTTACGAGAGATAGAAAGGGGAAAATAAGCACATCTATCCCTTTGGAAAATAGTCGTTCGCAACAATAGGGGCGGCTTCTTTCGCCTTGACATCCATTGTGACAAAGTTTCCCAGATTCCAAAAGAATGCTAATTTCTTCATTGTGTCCGAGCACAACGACGAAAAGCGTTTCGGGCTGTGTGTCACGTTTTTGCACAGGTACGGTATACTTTCAAAATAACCGAATGGAGTACGCTTTGCCGTCGCAAACACGTTGAAAAATCTTCATTCGCGGAAACCGACGTTCTCTTTGCACTAGGAACAAGTGTTTTCGTAAGGGGGGCTATTTTGTAATCTAAAAGGGCGCGGATGAATATCGTGGATAGGCATATGTTTGTTAACCCTTTCCACTCGAGAGGTGCCTCTCGGTCGCCGCTAGGTTTCACGCAGCAAATCAACCAGAAATTATATTTATTTAGGTTTAATTTCTTTGGAACTCCAAGTGTCGATAAAACGACAGTCGATGAAGCAAAGGTGACCTGATCTTCGAATCTCAAATTATAGATCCCATCTTCGAAGTCAATCTAAGCTTAGCATTCGTGGCAATAGAATGCTAAGAAAGCATCTCGAGTTGCTGGTAGATACCAGAAAAAAAGGTCCCGGGTGCAAAGGGTTGATATTATACATCGACCATCGAATTCGTTGAGGCTTGGTAGAAATTGCTCGATCGAATGTGAAAATACGAGGGTTTCGTCCTCGGTTCTTTTCATGCTCGATCAAAACACGTTGCAGGCCAAGTGGTTAAGGGGTGCGTTTTGGAAAAAGTTTGATAATCGCTGGTTTAAACGTCGAAACAAGTAAGAGACGAAGTTAAGTAAGGGTGAATCTTATGATTGCAGGTGGAGGATTACGAAGATTACGGTTGCACTCGAAACGGCAACGGGTCGGTACCAGGCGTGCCGGCGGCCAGAGTGTTAGAGGGCAACACGAAGCTATCCTCGCAATCGAGTCAAAACAATCATCGGGAAGAGAACAGCTGGTGGGCGGCGGAGGAGGGCGGAGGTCAGGAGATAAGAGAGCGTGGTAAGGGCGCAGCAGTGGCGGGTGAGCTGGCTTGCCTCGCGGGTTACATGGCGGGGTACTTGAAGGCGGCGGGCGCCACTTGCGCCCCAACCGGCAGTCCTCAGTACCACCCCCACAGTCATCCGGCGATGGGGGTTGGTACGCACCCACATCCACACTCTCACCCCCATCCGGGGGCACCTCATCCTGGACTACCTTCGCCGTTTGCCCTCGCCACTCACGGTCATCCGCACCCTCATCCGCTGGATCATGGACTCGCTGCATTTCCTCAAGGTTTGTCTTCATTTTTTTTATCTCGAAAATTTCTCGAAGATCGATAACTCGACGCTTCAAACAAATTTGGAACTTTACGCAAGGCTTCGTTTGGTCCCAGAAACTTAACAAGATGTACCATAATTTTCGATGTATTCGAAATCCAGATTTTGTTGAATCATCGAGTTGGCGTGATTACGTTGTATTTGTATTGCGCATCATTTTGGCGCTGATACTTTTGCGAAACCCGTGAATACTTCTGGGGTTGCCGCGGGTAACGTACACGAGGGGTATTGACATTTTCGCGCAGGTAAAGGTGTGGAGGTTGAATCGTGAGGTGGCGGTAGTTGTACGGTCAAGGAACCTTCGTAAAAATTTCGAGTCGTTAATTATTTTTTCCTGCGTAATTATGTTCTTCCTTCGCTTGACGATTGAAACGATCACGAATAGGATTACGATTATTTTCGAGGTGTGATAAAAGGAATACGGAGTGCAGTAACACAGGATTTTCTGGTTCTCTCGATCGCGTTAGAGTCGCGTTATGCATTTTATATGCAGTTTTAGAATCGGGTTTAAACGTTTGGATTCGTTTGGAATTGCTATTTTATCGATGTTTCTGGGAAACATAAAAAGAAACATTCGATCAATTACGGAACGAGAGCTCAACAGGATTAAAGTGACGTTCGATTGATTTATTTAGTAGTCGCGAACATATCGTGCCGTTTACTCCGCGTTTAAGCTTCCGATCTCATCGTTTCAGTGGATGATGCATGCTCCTTGCATTTCGCGAAGCTCGCTGTACGTTATCTCGTAATAAAAGTATTTGCTCTGTCCGCCATACTGGCTATTATTGATTGTCATGCAAATCGATGCATCGACTGAAGCCATACGTGGCCGAAGTAAACTCGGGGCTTCTCAACTATAGCCAACTTGTATCATTTTGTGGCAGGCTCTCGAATGCATTTCTCTTCGACGTTGCCTTTAAAGCGTTGGTAAAATTTTCCATTCGAAAATTCCCCATGCATTTGGAGCGATCCATGCCAAACAAGTTCTCCGTAAATTCCGTGTGGCTGGCGTCCAGACGTCTGTCGAGATATAACGCGCATTGTACATTCCTATAAAATCAAGATCGGAATTTGATTTCTTGCATTCATACCGACAGTTTTACGTAATAATCCCTAGCGCGTCCCGCGTTGCGTCATCTTTTCTCTTTTATCAACGCTCTCGTCTCGGTCTTGCTTTCGTTTGTTTATTTATTTATTTGCCAAGTACACGCGGTATCTCGCTTTGCCGACACCATTTATACTTGGACTAAATAATACACGATCAACTTGCGCGAGACGTCAAGAAATCTCTGATACGACTCGTAATTTTCATACTTCGACATTCATCGATTAGGGATGGAATGCTTTTTGCTCAAAAAGTGCATTTATCTAGCAAAAAAAAAAAAAAAAAAAAAATACCTCTCCACGTGGATTTTCAAACATCAGATACAAAGTATTTTTGTTTGTTTGCGAGCGAGCAACAAATAGTTGGATTCCATTGTGTATTTTCGAGATCCTTTGGTAGCGAGCTTTGCATGGATACCGCAATACGGCTCTGTTCAAAAAACGGTACATCACAGGAAAAAATAGTAAACCGTTGGGGACATCAATCAAGTGTCCAATCCGTGAAAAAGTCGAAAGTCGCGTCGAAATAAAAAACGAACGGAAATGTAAACTTTTGAAATCGCTACGTGTTGCGGCGTAATAGGAGCGAAGGAGGTACCATTTAATTTTGGATACTCAAAGTGCTCAACAAATTGAACATTCTGTACAAACATGAAACGCATAGTACGTTTGATACGATCCATTGTTATCGTTAATCTGAATAGTACGGAAGCGGGATCCCCTGTTCGCGCCTAATCGGTATCCGCCTCGGTTCACGACGATACGTCGTATCTCGGAGACTAAACGTTCGCGCGAATTTTGTTCTTGATTCGAATGACCGTATACGCGACCTAGGTTTGCTCGTTAAAACCGGAAGCACCCCGTGTACGCGTACGTAGCTACTCTCTGCGTGTCGTCGTCTTTTTCGCGGTGGTTTGAAAGGGGCCCGGAGAGGCGGCACACGGAAAGAGGGAGAGAAAGAGCAGAGGGAGTCGAATCGCGACAAGAGGGTGGGAGGAGGGGGCTGGAATGCCCCAGCGAAGAAGAGCAGAGAGAACCATGAGAGTAAGCCGCTTATCAGGGTGGCAGCAGGCACTATAGGTCCAACCAACGCAGATAGGTGGGTTTCCATGGAAACACGGATCTGTCCGTTAGGTCTCTACGTACCCACGTCCAGCCGCCTATCCGTTGTAGGCGTATCCGCTACACGAAAAGCCGTGGAACGAGAGAGAAACGAATCGAGAGTATCTTTGGCTCCGTACGCGTCCGTGCGAAACGGCCAGTCGGAGGACGGAAGAGAACGGCCAGGATCGCGACGACGAGGAAAGAGCTATGTAGCAACTCGCACGCTTCGAAGGCACCGCCGCTTTTATTGTTCGTTTATCAAGCAAACGTCACGGTCTGCCCGCGAACCGCTCGACGAATCCGTCGCGACCGAGTTTGGATTATTTCGTCGCCAGCCTGCCGCGAATACCCCCGACGAATTCTACGAATGGTCTTGTTGATCGTAGATTACAGTTCTTCACGCGTACCCGACCGTCTCCACGTTGGATCAAGTTTTTTTCATCCGCGGAATACATAATGCACGAGCCACTGGTCCTCTCCGCGTAAAATAACAAAATTAAAATGGAAATGAATCGTTGCGAAACGACAGTCTGCGACCTCGAGGAACGTCAACGTTCGGACTGTCTCCGGTCGCGAACACTTCTGCAGCCTTCTTCTGACCCACGTGTTCCAATTTAGCTGGATTTTAATCTACCTTCGTATAGAAAATATTTCTCAACTTTCGATTTTTTAACGCCAAGGGAGCGACGGTCTCGGAGCGGTCCAGTTTACTCGCTCCGAAATCGACGCTGGCCGTCGCGTGCGCGCAAAGAGACAGTCCGTGTCGAACGACGGGCGCGCACACGTTCGGGGGAGCGTTTCGAGGCTTCGTATGTCTGTATTTATTTTATTATGCAATCGTACGCGGGGTCGCGCCTCGCCATAGGAGGAAAAAAATGTAGCGACCCCGAGCGGACCCGAGGGGTGCGAAAAACGAAGGGGTGTCGAAACGTTGTCGTTAACACGCCAAGCCGAGGTTTCTGCCCGGTGTTTGGGGACGCTGCCTACAGCCGCCGGGTACGTGGGAATCGCGTCACATGCCTCGCCCTTTTCTCATTCGACGACTACTATTTGTTGTCGCAGAGAAATTGCCCGTCCACTTAACTTCCTCCGCCTCCCGGTGGGTACGCGACGCGTGAACAGACATCCACGCCTCTGATTTTCGCTCGGAATCGAACCATAATCGAAGACCAACCAGGAAACCTCGTTCTCCATTGTACTCTCAAAAGTTCTTCGCGATACCCGTCTTCTGGCTATTGTTTCTTAATTGGTTCGTCGGTCGAGTCGACCTGAAAACTTTATTGCAGGGTAATAAGCATTGTTCCGAATTTCCTCTTGAGTCATTCTTAATTAATTCATTTATTTAGTGCGAGGATCTGTATTGGATATTCATTGGATTATAGGGCAGTTGCTTACTTCGTGGAAACGCATAATTCCGAAGAAGGCTAATTAGACGCAACGTTGACGTCGTAACCATAAATCTCCAGATACGGGGGACCGGCAGAGTTGTATCGTTTGTTCGTTTCCCTTCACGCATATCGTTCCCGACAAGTGCACCTTACCCTTTCTTCTTCGGTTTGGGCGATCGGTACCACGCCTAAAATTTAAAGTTAGTTTCTTTACATACGCATCGAGTTTGTTACCGTGAACCAAGGAGTACTCGGTGTAGAATCTAGCGTTGATATCGCGATGGTTCATGGGAGAGAGTTTGTCGGTTCGATAGAATTTCAATCGCTCAATTAGGCGTCAGGTTGGGAGCGGCACGTGGCCCGAGCACGTGCGCTCGTCGTCGTTACCAAGTGGCCGCAAAACGTCCGGGCTAAACAAGCACGCGTAGAAACACCAGGGAGAAGTTCTTGGTTGGAATCGAAGAGCGAACGGCTCGCGTCGATCGACGCGTGTCACGAGTAAATTGAGTAGGTGGACGGTGTCGGTTCTCGAAACGAGGGGTCCGAATACTGGTCTGGTCCTAATTGCAGGATAAACACTCGAGTTTGAGTGAAATATCACGTACAACGATATCGATACTTCCGACTCTCCTCCGCTTCTTCTTCTGTTGTGGAACTTGTTCCCACGTAGAGGATTTTGCACTTGGTTATTCATCCCTGTTGAAGGAATCATGGTAAAAATAACGTACCCCTATATATAGTGTAAATAATTATATATTTAAAAGAGCGAACTGTGGTAGAAATCTGTTAGGTTACTTCAACGATCCCTCGTTATTCGATTATTCTCCACAATTTGTATCGACTTTTGCTACATCTTTCGGCTATACAGTGTTTGACAATCGGTAGGAAGGTTGCACAAAGTAGGTGGAGCAGTCGGGAACCTTCGAAGAGGAAGCGAAGGAAAAAGGCGTCGGTTGGAAGACGGTAACGCGAAGCTTATCCGATTATTCGCCTGTCCCGGATGTGTGTTGGTATTTCGTTACTTACTTATGCTCCTCTCTGCTAGATTACCGCGCAAGAGCGACTATGCTCGAAGGCCACGCGGCGTTTCTTTTTGCCCATTCGATCAGGAACTTCCTATGGTCTTCTCGAGCGCAGGTGTATCGTTCTCAAGTTCGGAAGTGCTATCATTTTCTGCGACGTCGGTCCCAGGGTCTCGCGCGATCGTCCGTGGAAGGACGTTGCAATCCCGACACCGTGAAAGGCAAACTCTGTCTCCCCGCGGTTATCTGCTTTGCGCAGCGATTTCGCAGGAGAGGTCACCCTGTAAACGCAAAGTCGGCCAAATGTTTTCGTAGCTGATGGCCTTTTAGAATTCCCTCTCCACAAGGCAGCGTGGCACGTGCTATCATCCCACGGTCCCCTGAATAATCCGTCCCTCTGCTCGCGTCCTGCACCGTCTAGCGGCCTATTCGCGTTTTAGCTTTTAATTAATTTTCGATTCCCGTCCGCGGGCGTATTCACTTTCCGTCGATCTTCGCTCGAGATTCGTTCGTCTTCCTCTCTCCTGGTCGCCTTCGAATTTCGACGACCGTCGCATCTCGTATTCTATGAATATCGAAGTAACCAGCGCAGCCGTGGAACGAGTTTGCCGCATCGCCAGCTTCGATTCCTCCTTCGATTCCACGATATTCGCGCGGCACGCGTAATTTATGGTTCGATCTGCGCGACTTAACCGTCTTGATGTATGGCGCGCCGCGGAGTAGCCGGTTAATTTATCGTATAATTACAGCGGGATTTTGCATGCGATTCCCCCGGCCGAGCGGTGTAATTGATATTAATTTGCATTTTCTAATTCGTCGTGCATTCTGAATTAGAAATTTCCCGCGTTATCTCGGTTATTTATTATCCGATCGCGTACGCGCGCCCCGCAACAAACGCCGAGCGTCTAATCGAGTTTCGCGGACGCGCCGTATTTCATCGCAGGCATAGTTTTAGATCGTATCGCGGATAAATAAGCGCCGTAGCGTATAATTCATTCGGTCGCGGACACTGTACGTTGTGCCGAGCAGCGAAGACAACGATTAATTAAATTCACACCGTTGCGATCAATTAATACTTTTCATTGTTATTCCCGTCTTATTAGACGCGACGCTAAACGGTATTTAACGAATATAGAACGCACAGGCGTTTGTTTCTTGGAATCTACAGCTACCGTTCCGACTCGCGCGATTTAGAGGACATCTCGCCAGGCGAGCGAAATTACTGTGAAATTTTGTTAGCAGTCCATTGACTTCCACGGATTCCGTTCCACTTGGTAGCACGAAACGCGAAACCCCGGCGCAGAGGGAAGGAAGAATCCAATAAACAGAAAACGAATTCGCTATTAGGGTCGCGTCTGATCCCGTTGTGGGCCAACGAGCCAAAGCAACCCTTATATCAACCCTCGGTTTCGTTTCGCGCTGACGATAATAAATCGAATCATACTTCAGGACGCAGCGGGTGTTTGCCGTCCCATTAGGGTTGCTTAGCTAGCCGCCTTTCGGCGAATCGACGCATCCGAATTGATCGTATCCCGTGCCTGATAACTTTCGCATTCGATCTCCCGACCCGTTTCGACGACTACCGCGAAACCCGTTTTTTTCACGATTTTGGGGCGACGATGGATCCGTAGATCGCGAGAGCCGGTGGCTCTCCTCTCCTCTCGCGCAGAATTCAAGCAAACGAAGGGCTTTTCCTCGCGCCCACTCATCGCCGCGTGGAAGCAGGCGGAAGACCATAATCGGAATTCCATTGTCTCGTTGGCGGATAAGGGCCTGGCTCTCACAGGGGCCGATGTATAGCTGGCAAAGGCCGTCGTTAACGGTAGCGCCAACGCCCACTCGACAATCAAGCATACTCTCGCTGGATCCGTGCCTCTCTCTTCCCACCGGGAGCCTCGTCCCTTCGTCTCTGGTCTCCGTTGGATCCGCCATGGAGGCAACGGAACAGAGAAGATACGGATCATAGATTCAACGATCGCGGGCGTGTCGTGGCCATCGTTGCGACGGTAGCCAACCGGCGTGGAATTTTACATTGTGACCAGCGCAATCTGTCTCGAAGATCTACCTGGGTACCACGTTGATAGCCCACTCGACCAGTTCGTTAGCCCACGATCGCATGTATGCATCATCGTCGGCGTCATCGTCATCATCCTTTGCTTCGGCGAGTCGTTGCGTATCGTTCTTAGCTTAAAGGTACAGTTCGACTGCCAGCCGAGGAGATACGACCGATACGACGCCTATGGTAGCGGTCCTCGTAAACCACTCCTCGTTCGAGGCACCTCGATCATTTCGTCTTCCCGTCAGTTTTCATCGACGATTTTCCTCCGTGCTTTCGTATCTACGATTCTCTCTTCCTCGTGCTCCATCTTCAGATTAACGCTCGCTTACATCCATTTCTTTTTGGCAAACTCCCTCAACTAAACTCTCGCGCGAGGAAAAGTCTGAGCGATCTCTTGTTCTCTCGCCATTCCTCTCGGGCACGTGTTATCTTCGTAATTATTATTTTTAACCTCGACGCGTTGATACGCGCAAAGGGATTTAAAGGGAAGAAGGAAGAATATATGCGACGCGTACAATGTCTTCGGGTTGCTTTCTCTTCACGTCGTAAACCACTCCTGTGACTTACTCTCCCGGTGGAAGTTGCTGCTTTTAATTCCGCTCTTCTCTTCGTCTTCGTTCCTCGCGTTCTTCTCCGCTGAACCTACTCAACGGGTGCTTTCTCTTTTTGGGTTGCCGTGCCGCGACTTGTTCCTCGTCGCCGTGGCGCGCTGCGCCTCGATCGGCTCGCCACGCTGGAACAACCGCGAACAAAGAGCCGCGAGTTCGTCCGGGGAAGAAGAAATCGCGGTCTCCGGTTCCGTCATTCCGGTTGACCGAAGTAAGGTGGTCGAAGATCGTGCGAGAGGTTGTTTTCACCGGATTCGAGACCACCGGCGCGGTCGCGAAAAAACGATATCTAGCGCGAAGTTGGGGGCGACACAAAGAAGTTTCCGTCTTTACTTATCGCATTATGATTTCTAGAAGTGGTTCGCGAGGTCGGTCTTTAAAATACTCGGTTCGTTGGATCGTGGAGCACCGAGCCATCGAACGAACGATTCTCCTGGACTGGTATCCACCATTCCTTTCTCGACTTTACGATCCAGCTTCCAACCGGGAGACACTGGCGAGGAGCAGTTTTCCAGGCTCTTCTTTTTATTGGACCGAGCGTTGTACGTTGGCGTGTTGGATACCATCGTTTCCAGAGGCAGCTGGGAACGAACCGCGACTTTGGTCCTCTGGATGGTCGTGTATTCCGGGGTGTACCCTTCCCTCCCCCCCTTCCCCCCCCCCTTCTCGACGCCCCGTACCACCGTTCTGGCTTGTCCCCCGGCCTCCTGTCCCCTCTGCCGCCCGCTACCGCCCCTGTGACCCCCTCATAAGCGGATTACGTGGGTCCCGAAACGAGCCAAGCGAGGCTCGATGGCACGAGGAAGGTAGAGGAGGGTGGGTCGTAGCGAGGGAACTGTTCAAAATTACGCTATCGCGACCTCGCAACGCTTACACCCCTCCGCGCCACCCCCTTTTCGCTCCTACGCTCTGCGGTGGTGACGCCTCACCCTTGGTTCTCTCTCCTTCGTCCTCTCGACGAACCGCGTCCTCGATGTTCCTTTGCCGGGGACACGACTCCTCGAGGATGTCAAATATTCCAGTCCTCGAGTGCTTGTTTATTTTGACCGATCGACTCGGTAAATGCTCTTCCACGAGCCTTGTTCAACCCTTCGCGACGTTCGCCGCGATCGATCGCATCGAGAAATCGTCTCGATCGATGCAAGCGCAACCACGAGTTTACTCGTGACCGATCAACAATGTATTTAAGACACGGATCTCTAACCTACGAGTTCTATCCATTTCGCAGTTGTTTAATTTCCGTTCGATTTTCTTGCGTTGCAGGAATGAACCAGCGCAAACAGCGCCGAGAGAGAACTACCTTCACCAGGGCGCAACTGGACGTGCTGGAGAACCTTTTTACGAAAACAAGGTATCCCGACATCTTCATGCGAGAAGAAGTGGCTCTGAAGATCAATCTGCCGGAATCGAGAGTCCAGGTAAATTGATTATCCCCGTTGCACTTCTCGATTGCGATTAATTTGTCGTTTGTTGGATCCTCTGCTATGAACGTGACCGTAGCCAAAGGTGTGCAGGGTGTATCGAAACAACTTTAAGTGTCTCGCGAGAATGTTTTCGAACCCCTGATAGATATCGACACCTAAAGAAAGTGCTCCAATTTTGATAGGGTGGTGGCATCGGGGCTACAGTTCCGATACATTCTGTACATATCGTCGAAATCAATTCCGTAGAAGGGAAGCCCCGGTAGCTTTATTCGACGCGCTCAGGGATACGCGAACAGTAACAAGTCACCGAGAACGAGATTGTTCTCGACGGACGACGGTAACGAGCAAGAGAGAAAGATGGAAGGAGAGTGGTTCGTGCTTCGGCAAGCGCAGGCGAGATTTAAGGTATTTACACAACTCGGTGTCGCGCCCTACGTCCCTCCGGTTTCGCCATTGTCCCGGTCGTGGCTGTACATTGATAGATGCGACGACGAGCTCGTTGACGCTTTTATTGCGGTCCTCCTGACATCTTTATTTCGTGGCGGGGTGTCCCGGCGTCTACGAGTCACGATCCTCACGGGGATCTTCGAGCTCGCGAATCCCGATCATGATACACCATTACCGAGATCCGTATTCGGGTCTTATCGCGGGGGAGCCAGCTGGACCGTTCATTCTGGGCCTCAAACTTACCCAATCATTGCACGGATGACAAAGACTTTCTCGTCGTCCGTCTAAATTAGCACAGAAAGTCCATCTTCCGATCGGAGCCTCTCGAACTCGAAAGCTTCGTCCGCCATTGCGTCTATAGCTCGCACGATTCGACTTCGGGGTCCTGGGGCTCGCGATTGGAGTAGCTGGGGTCAGAGAGCTGCACGCCACGGGGACGAGACACGACTTAGTTCGGGTACTCGGTACCGCCATCGTGAGATATAGGACAAAGCGAGGAAATTCCGCCCAGCGGAGTTTCCACGCGAAGTTAAGCCCCCGGTGAATGGAGGCGCAACTGCAAAAGGGTGTAACACACGTACGCCTAGACAGCACACGTGTGCACGATGGTATATTGTAGAGGCGTACCCACGTGAACGAATAATATTCAGGGGAGGGGGGGGGGAGGTTAGACGGGAAGGGGATGGTTGGATAGGAGAGGACGGCGATGCGTGGATCTAAAAGTTTCCGTGGGAGAAGGAGAGGAGAGAGCATCGACGCGGGGCCAGAGGTGCGTTCGTGCGAGCGTGTAGGTAGAGGAACACAGAAGCACGATGTATAGAGCACAACATATAGTTGATTTGTTCCTGGATTATAGCCCTTCGTTCTGTCTCGTTCGCGAGTCTCTATGCCGCGTTTCTCTGCGAGAGAACGACACAGCTGCGCCGCGATGTTTGCTGCGTTTGAATGCGCCGGGTCGTTCGTTTGTCGTTTACGATCAGAGGAACGGCGTCAAAAGTTTATTTCCACGGTGAAAAACAGCGAGATCCTGACATGGCTCGGAACGCGACGACGCGACGACCAGCTAGAAAGTCCGTCGGGTCTACGTTAGAGGGACGACGGGTTTCAGGAATTTATTCCCATTAAATTCTTGGTAATAGTCTTGGTAATCGCGAGACGTATGTTCGCAGACATCGAGAACACTTGCTCGAGCTTCGACTTCCAATTGGTAGGATGCGATTTTACGCGAAAGATAATACGGTAGCGTAGATGAGATGCTCTGACGCGTTGGTCGCCACGTGACCAAGAAACGTTGTTCCTTTTTAGTCGATTTCTCATTCTATGCGTCTAAAACTATTCGTTACGAATTTTTTTTTTAACCTGAATCGAACATTTCTAATCGGGGCACGCCGGAGTCCGACGTTTCTTTTGTCCCTGGACAAACATCGGATCGGACGTTGTCCCGTTTCCCTGGGGTCGCGTAGGTCTCCCGCGTGAATCGTATTAATAGTACAAATAAGAAAATATATTTGTCATAACGAAGCGTCAACGCAGCTGCTCCACCCCGTGGCGGAGATGAGTCGGTTTTCCGCGTCGGATGCTAACCAGATGGTGATGCAATTTACACCTAGCCATCGATACACACGGGTAAAACAGGCTGCGGTCGGGCCCGAGGGCTTCCGGGTGGCACCGTGGCTCGTTCCGTTGGTTTTTGGGGGTAGCTGCGAACTCGGGTTGTGTGTTGTTCCTGAGGGGTAAGAGGGAAGGGGGTGTCGTTGTGCAAACACAGAACGGTAATGGGCGTTTTCGCCCTCTCGTCGTTCCTCCCCCGCGTTCAGCAGACGTTTCCTCTCCCTTTCGCGGCGCTGGATCGTTTCTCTTGCGGTTGATACGCAATATCCGCGTCTCACGCGTCTCGAATCTTCGCACCCCATTTTCGCGGATGTGTTTGCGAGACGAGGATTCGTCCGTTGCGCCCTTAGATAAGGAACGTAGGCAAACACCATCCCCCGTCGGCGACATCTTTCGCGCCTCGTCGGAGAATCACGGGCCGTCGCTTGAATTTCTAATTTCTTTCGACACCTCGTTAGCTTTAACTTTTCAACGGTCCCCTTTCCTGGCGGGGTCATTGTTCCGCGCGCCGCCTTTGGAAAGGGTTTTTCTCGTTTCGAGCCCCACGAGTCCTTCCTTCGTTCTCAACTCGACCAACTAACACGGAATCCGCAGCGGCTGGAAATCCCGTGTCCGCATGGCCGATTCGCGCTCTTCGCAACAACTGTTACAATGCCGGGCGATAATAACAACAATGACGGCGGGTCCCGGTTTTAAAGGCACAGGCATAGATTCATAGGATCGCACCCCTGGCCACATTGTGCGCCGGGATTACAGAGGGTGCATGAGGGGGAGTGAAAAGGGCCCTGTGCGCGCGAGCATGCGGAGTATCGGGGGATGCTTTCTTTCTTTCTCCTTCGTCCCCTCGTCCGAGTCGGGAGGAAGAGAGAGATTTTTCGATTCCACTTACGCGTTTCCTCGTGCTAGTCGCTCAAATCCCGTCGTCCGTGTGGCAGTCGCATAGGCAAAGCCGAGTCTGCACGTTCTTATATAACACAGATTTATTGCAGCTTCCTTGTATCGGATATTTTTGTAACCTGGTATTAGATTTTATTTTCTTTATGAAGATGTCGACGACGCGTATGCTCTCTTCGCTTAGAAAAAGCAATTCTCCTCGCTATTACTCTTCTTCTTTTATCAAGTTTGCAACTTTGATCCATGGCGTGTCATGTTACATTGCGAGCAAGCGTCCCTGTATATAGTTCCACGCACCCACACAAGCATATTTGCGAACGGAATCATTCGATCTCCACTAGCAGGGTGAAAACAACCCTAGTTAGTACGGTGCGCTTTGATTCGCGCATGCGTGTCGACGACCGCCGTCGAAGCGAATCCCAAGGGACACACCGATGAGCGCACGCAAAGCCCGAAACCTGGACGTGTACGTGCACGTAACCCCCCAGGTCTCCTCCCCCCTTTCGTTGCTTGTTATTGTTGCGATTTAATGAAATGTTACGGCCGTCCGCCCGCGATTACTTTCCCATTGCGCCGATTAACTCCCCATTGGAACGGTTCCATCCCTCGTGACGGGACACCTTTTCTTCTCGATGATCCCCCGGGCGATGGTTTCGGAGAAACCTTTCTAGATTCCCCACGGAAGATCTCGCCACTCTTTCGCTTCATCGGTTCCACGAATCGCGGTCGAGGCATCAGGGTTTCCATGTAACGCAATTATTCAAATTAAACCGAGATTCGTTTGGCTTGAGAAAAAATTAATTGAACCAAGCTGCGCGAGCATGTAGCATACCTCGCGTTGCGATTAAACGCGTCGATGTTAGGTTCATTGTGCGAAATACGTGCAAGAATTTGTTCAAATTGTTCCGTAATAGTACAAAGTAATGCAAGTATTTTCTCTACGTTTTCTATTCATTTCTAAACCGACCACCGTTCCATTTGTACGTATCTCACACAGTCGTGAACGTGTACATAGAGATTTCCTGGACTGGATATTTTCACGCCATCCTCATGTCTTTTTCGCGTTCTTGTTTGCGTAGGTGTGGTTCAAGAACCGCCGAGCGAAATGCAGACAGCAACTGCAGCAGCAACAACAGCAACAACAGCAGCAGCAAACCTCTCCGTCGAAGGGTTCACCGCGGTCAAATCAGACGCAGAGCACCGGCAACAACGGCAACAAAATGTCGACGAACGCGACGGCGACGCCCAACAGACGCTCGTCGCCTGTTTCTCCGCCTCGAGGGAAGGAGGCCCCGGGCCCGAACTCGCCACTGCTTTCGACGACGTCGACGTATCCGCGTCTCGGCGTGACGCCGACCGGCGGAAGCGGCGCGAACAGCGCTCTGACGACCCCGTCGCCGCCGTTGACCCCGGGTGCCAGCCAGTTACCACCGTCGTCTTATCCACCTCCGATGAACCAGATTCATCACGGCGACTATGGTTTCACTTGGAGTTCACCGTCGCCCGGCTCGGTGAACCCGAGCCAATGTTACGCCGGGCAGACCTACAACGCCTACCAGAACCCGTACACTGCCGGCGAGTATTATCAGACCCAGATTTCGCACATGCACCACAGCCCCCAAGGAAACTACCACCCCCAGTACCATCACAATATGACGCTGACGTCCTCGATGTCGCACTTGACCACCCATCATCTGAACTCGACCGGCACCAACGACATGGCGGCCTCGCCGTCCGATTCCGACGGTTACATCTTGCCCGACCAGAAGTATCAGACGATGGTATAGCGGTCTGGTAGATCCTCTGGGATATATCATCGCGGTCAGGAGGCCATTTCTGCGGCCGGATCCTCCGCGGCTTATCACTGGCGATTGAACTCCGCGGCGAGTTGTCTAGAAATCAACGGCAATATCGATTCCGACAACTGATAGCCGAACGGTTTTTAAACACGTGCATCGCTCTATCGACGATCTTTTTGTGCATCGATCACGGCTCGCAGACCCGAGCTTTTAATTTTCACCCGTGTTTTCCCAATTATGACGCCATAGCATCTCGCTCTCCTAGATAACCGGACCACCTAGCAATAGATAAGGTACGTGGAAATTCGAGCATGCTATCAGAAACTCTACAGCGATGATAAAATCAACTGCTCAGGGTCTGCGATATTTTTACCTTGCACGGGAAGATTAACGAAGCTCGAAGGTGCCCTTCAACCTCCTACGAGCTCGACGACGAGCACGAATTTTAGAATGATTCGAAATTTTAGATGGGACAGACCTAACCCAGTAATCACGTCCCTGGGAAGCGGTCCGTCTTTGCGTTCGACCGGAACGTCGTAATCGATGGCAATCGATTGCCACTTCGGTCGAGGCGAGCTTTGATTGGCGATGCCTACGAGTCGACAGACGCCGCGCGAGATGTTCGCAATTTGAATTTCGAGCGAGCATCTGCAAACGTCGATGACGACCAACGCGGACATCTGCCATTTTCGCTTGCAGAATGTCCGTCGAAAGCGTCAAAGCGGGAACAATTTCGCGAAGCGTTTGCAAACGCGACAACCCAATCGATTAACGACGGTCGCTAAGATCAGGCATACTTTGCTATCGTTCCGGGAACGTTCGTTGTCGTTTCCAGCGCCGTCGAGCCGAGACGAGCAACACGCACCGATCTCTGGAAAACGTAGAGATACGAAGACACATCCCTAGAAAGGATTTTCTAACGAGGGTAGGAAACAGGGAACGTTTCGCGTTCGAAGATCAGATTCCAGTCGTTAACCGACGAACGATCTGACTCGAGACACGTCGCGACTCGTTCCATTTTCCCGCCTCCATCTGTTCGAACAGCAAACGAAGGATGCCTGGCTCTTTCTGTTCGATCACCTCTACTATTGACGCGTGACAGTGATTTTTCGTATATCTGCCCTTTCCAGAAAGAATCTCAGTGGTCTCGGTATCGTCGAAGATCACGCTCGGAGTTTCGTTGCTAGCAATTTCTGACGCTCTATTAATTTTATCGTGGATCGTTTGCGCGAGTATCGGGTGATCCGTTGAGAGGAATTGAGAACGCGACGCGAACCTTCCACTATTGCTTTAATCGAATCCCAGAGACAATCGACGGAAGCGGACAATTTGTGTCCGACGAGATCATCGTTCGTTGCAACGGTTAGAGTTATCCTCGAAACTGATATCGTTCCTTTTGTCTTTTACGCGCGACGGTCGAGAGTCGCACGATAATTTTAAGTTTCTTCGACGGTCGGCACTTTTTTTTATTTTATTGTTAGAGGAAGCGACAAGCAGAATGAGCGCATCGGAATCAACCCTCCGCGGACGGACATTTTTGGAGCAAAATGCATTCTTTCACGCGTTGAGTATACATATATACACGTTGAGCGCTAAAATCGCGTCTGTCGTCCGCGAAGGGTCGAACGGAGAAGAGGAATGCGCGTCGCTTCTTCTTGGTGATTTGTACATTTTTCACGCGCCACGAGAATTCCGCGAGCGATTATTTCATCGGCATGGTCGACGCGATTTGCATTTTTACCGCGAAAGCGACGAGTACCCATCATCACTGCCGTCTTTATTCTTAGTATTACCGTTCTGATCTTTATTATTACGATTAATAATTGTATCGATAATCATCCATATCAACCACGGCCAGTAGCCGGACGTTTGTGTAAATAGTAAACAAAGCATAGTGCGTAAGCGAGTGTGCGTTTGAATGGGTACGGAAGAACGTAGATACGATCCTGTCGAGGTCCTCGAGGGATCGCGACGGATCCGTTGTCGCTGACGTTAGTCTTCGTGGCTCCACGAGTACGCTCTTCGATGGCGAAGTCGAGCTTTTTCCATCGCGTTACGACTCGGAATACGCAAATCTGACAGAATGTTGAAACCACGCGCAAGCACTTTTCGAAAAAGAGTTTTGTTCTCGCGACGATAACTGTCTCCGAGCGAACATATAAAAAAAAAAAAAAGATACATATGTAAAACAACGTAAAAAGCGAATACTTAACCGTGAGTGTATATTTCGTGTATACAACCTCAATGTATATTATCGTGGCTTAGATGATATACGATTTAAAAATACCAGTATCATTAACAATAGCAAGATGATAATGTAAACCGTAAATGATTATCGTGCGCACATAGAAAAGTAAGTTACTTTGTAATAATACCACGCGAATGTACATAATTCTACCTAACTTGTAAGCTACATGATTGTTCTATCATGTGAGAAGAGAATCTTCCTACGTCAAAATAAATCATCGCATATTATTAATAAAAGGATTTGTCCATTCATTTCTCGACCAGAACCACGTCGTTGCGAGGTGACTCGCGCGAATCAACTCCTTTCTTTATCATTCCAACAATGTACACGAACAAAATTTCCGGTATCGTCAACGTAAGAATTCGTCGATTCGTCTGCAAACCAGAATCGGTGCTCGTCGAGTCAATTAATTTTCCGTCGATTCTAATTAATGTAAAATTTGTTCATTCTGTTTGATTCCCAGCACGTGGTATGTCTTCTATTCCGTTATAGATCGCGACTCGACTCCCTATTAATCACATTGAGGTTCGCAAGATCTTCCGCCCCGGGCTGTAATTTTGCTAATGCACCTGAAATTAATTAACATTAAAGCGGTCCCGCGGCACATCATTCGAGCTAGCCGGCGCATCGATCGCGACCCATTAAAGACCGTATTAATTACAGACCCGCGGTCACCATAATCGCGAATGCAATTTGCGTGCCGCGCGGATCCCTATCCGATGTTATCCTGTTTTCCGCGAAATTAAAAAAAACATTCACCGACCGAAACGAATCGGCGAATTTGTGTCTCCACGCGGAAATAACGAATCGCGCCTGCAGCTTCCATTACGCGTTCGTTAGTATTTTTTTGTTAACGTTTGTTCATCCCTTTCGTCTCGCGATATTATAAAGTATGCTCGGCACATGTTTCTTGAATGAAATGCCGAGTTATAATGCTTTAAACTTTCGTAATACAAGGTTCGTGGAATTGTTGAAAAAAATATTAACGAACGGCATCGTAGTCGCTGCGTTGAATCTAATTTGAACGAAAGCGGTCGCTGGAAAGCTGGACGAGCAAAGCGTAATTAGTACGTTTACGAAAGCCGGGACCGCTTGTTATCGCGCAGAATATCCGATTCCCTTTGATAAGGCCATGTAAATTTCTGCCCGCCTAAATACGGGGGTAGAGATGGTAGATGGCTATCAGGATCGAGAGACTCGCGTGCCGGAGACGGTCCATTAAAGGATCGCAGGTGCACGAGGTACGCGTAGGTGCATATAGGTCGATAATAGACGAGGGGTGGCGGCAACGGCGTATCTCTAAATGGTCTAAACTTCCAGGACAAAGAACTCCCAAGCTCCCGGAACGGCCTATGCTTGGCTAATTGGACAGATCGGGTACCTGTCTACCTTTTGACGGCGTAATCCGGCATCCTTTCTAACTCATCAAATTAACGGGCTATAACAAATCGGCCGGGGTACCTAAGTACTCTCCCCGAGCCCTTTGATGACCCTTTCGCATAATCAGGACGCAAATCCTTCGCGACTTTCTCTTTAAAAGAAGATCCCGGCTCATAGGGAATGTTACACGACCGAATTATCTGTACACTCGATTCAAATCCACGGCGAGTTTGTTGAGCCTCTTACGGAACGATCGGCGAGACGGTATCGCGGCCTGAACCTTAACCGCGAATAATGCGGCGATAAAATGCTCCCTTAATTTACCCGATTTATCAAGGCTTACGTCGGCGATCTCTACGAGAAGAAAGAACCCGGAGAACTGGGAGTCGGAGGAGACACGATTGAGCCCTTTTAAAACAGAAACGGCGATAAACTTCGGATAAGTAAACCCGAACTTGCTGTACTTACGATGCACGCGAGAAATATTGGGGGTGCAATAAGTTCAGACCTGGCGCGTAAACATCGCGTTGAAACATAAATTACGTCTATCGCCGGGACGTGTGCAATTTTCTATATTTAACGAAGCCGTTCTTTTCGCAGCGAGAGAAGACGACCAAGCGTTAGCGCGAACAGGGTCGTTTCTCGACGTTATTGCGAATTTGAAAAAATGCCTTTCCATTTCTATCGTGCCCTAGAGAGCGCCTGGTGAAGAGACTCGCAGCCACGGTTCGCGCCTGGGTGCGAGTAACGAGGAAGAAACAAAATTCGTGTGTCCTTTTCGGATGGGTTGGCTCGATCCTCGTCGGGATATCCTGGCGACATTTTCGACGGGTTTGCGAGTGTCGACCGTTCACTTTCAGCGTGGCGAAGACAATGGCCTTGAACTTGGCCGAGTGCTGCGGCGAAGAGTTAAAATCGGCTTGCGTTTAGCCGGATCCCATTATAACAACTCGGAGCCGGCCGTAAGCTTCATGGCTTGGTTCCGCTCACTGTGTCACCGGGCTAAGCCCCGACTTACCTACCTATCCTTGCGAACCGCTCTCTTACCCCTTTTCCTACAGCCTCTCCGCCTGTCTATGGCCGGTTTAATGCTCGCATTATGTCCTATTGCCACACCTACCGAAACTTACTCGGCAATCGAGCCGCTGCTTCGCGGAAGTCGCCTCGGTACGAGGCCGCTACTCGTTCGTCGATCCTTTGTTTGATCGACGCGTTGACCGGTAGCTGCGGCTCTGGGTTACCCTGAAACAGATTTACAAGCGGGCGATTATCGACCGTGCCATTGTTTTTACCCTGCTGGATTTACGCCCGGCCTTTGTCACCTCGGATCGATGACTGTCGCGTGCTTCGTTTCGCTCGAAAACATTTTTATTTTCCCTCTCGCTCGCCGCTCCAACAATAAATCCAAACTATAAGTATAATAACGTCTTTATTGTATTATCTATTGGTTTACCTGGCGTTGGTCTTTGTGACTATGGTTTATTGTAATGATAGGGTGGACTCCGACCATTGTCTCGATCACGTACCAAAGATATTGTCCGTATTGTCGTATTCAATCGAGATTCTTGAGTCTCATTTAGCCTCGAGGTATGTTTCCTTCTTTTGATCGTGAAGCTTTTCTTGAGAATTTCGCGTATCAACCGTGTTTGATTCTTTTAATGGCCGGAGCCACGTTCGTGTCAGCATAGATTTACCAACCCTTATCCTATAACACGCGTGAGTACTTAAAGAATTCAGCAATGGCAGCTCTGCTTTAATCGGTTCAAACACTCGTAATCCCTGTCTCTCTATAATAGCACTATAAATATAACAAGCACGCGTATAAACTAGTATCACTATGACGCTCAGTTTGGAATGTCTACCCCGGTAGATAGCTGAGCTGAGTGAACGCGACGAATAAAGCAAAGCAATAAAAATAACATTAACGATAGCCGCGTTACGATGGAGGTAAAAACTGTTGGAAACAATGACAGACCGAAGATTCATTCCAAGATTACGCTTTAATCCTTTCCCTGTTCCGTGCGTCAAAGCTGACGCACGGTTGTCTGCCGTGACACGCTTCGTGTGTCGTTTTTGACGCACGCTATTTTTTTCGCAACACCTGCCTGGACCGAACAATAAGCTAATCGAAACTTTATTCAACGTTTTTAAACGTACGCACGCCGTACGCCAACCTTTTCGATAGAAAAAAAAATAATAGAATTCCGTTTAAACCTGGCGACACGTACCGGCATCCACGGATCCGTCGACGATTTGACCCACATCGCGCGTTTCTGTCCATATTCGACGGGGGTCGCAGGTGAAAATGCGTTTCGCCGGGATTTGCGCACGATTGTTTACGCGCATTACATTTTTCAGTTGCTCGTCGTTCCATCGAGGGGCTGACGTTCGAGTAAATCATGCATTATGAACGCGCCACCGAAAAGTTTCGCGTCGAATTTCTGGCAACTCCATTTATAGCCGCCTCGCCATATTTCATTCGACCGTGGACATCGTCGGCGACAAGCGGTGAGAGTAAACCGTATAAATAATGCACCGTCGGGAATCGGTTCAATAATTTCGCGCGAATTTATTCATTAAATCGAGGACGCTGCGCTCGAAAGCTTCGCTGGCGAATGTTCCACGAAAAATAAGCGTGATTTTCACGATAGCTTCTGTCCATGTAAAATAGTCGAAGGGCGCAAATCGATTGTTTTCTCCTTAGAGAATTAATAGCGCGAGGAGCGAAATAAAAAATTGGAAAGTTCGAGGGGGGGGGGAGGGGGCGGGCGGGCGGGGGATAAAGCAACCGGATGAAATTGTCACGCAATCTCGGAGTCACGTTAAAGTCCGGAAGGGAATTCTTCCTCGATTGGCAATATCTCTAACGAGAAGCAGGCGGGGGAAGAATAGACGCGGGAGGGATGGGATCGGCGGGATCAAAGAGGCCAGCTCGCGCTCCCGTAACTAGATTCCTCGTTCCCACTTTGAGGATTGCTTAATGCTCTATAAGCGGCCGTTTTAAACTCGATGAAATCGAATCAGCCAACGAATCGAGATCGCGTCGCGCTGCAAATTCAATTGAAGGAACCGTCGGTCGTTGCGCATCGAAACGTCGTCGGTTTCGACTTGGTCGCTTTGATCTTTTTCCACGTGCTCGAGCCATGGACCGTCTTTCGACGAGAACTCGCGTGCGTCATACTTCGTAATCGATACAGCTGCAATTTTAATTGGCGCTGATGTTGACGGCAATCGAGACGAGCGAATCCTCGCGACAGTTCTTCGCGCCATTTCGGTTCACGCTCACCTGTCGATCTGCTCGGGTGTTATCCGCGAGATGATCGTTCAGCGTCGATTGGACGATGTCGACTGTCGACTGTGGCTCTGTAAACGTAGAGTAAACGTTGCTCGGTATTACGATAAATTAACTGAAAAGCGTAATCGAACAAGAGGAACACCGGGCTTGGAAGTCTTTGAAAAGTACCAGGTCTTCCGCTACGACTGTTTCGAATGCGATCCCTGGATCTCTTACACCCGCACCGTTTTCGACGGTCGATCGATCCCAGGAAAGAGGAAGTCGATTCGGCCGATCGCGCACAAAGTCGAGCAGCAATTTTTTACTCGAACTCGCGGCTCGGTTCGACCCAATTACGATCATCGGCCAGGCGAAGGGATCAGAAGCTCCGGCAGGAAGTCAAGGGGCGCGAATGCATTGTTAAGCTCCCTCTGTCCAAACATTCGGCTTGCTCACGAGTAACCAACACACCTATTTCCCTTTCCCCGCTGTTCGTCTATCTCTCTCTTCCATTCGGTGCTGGCTCTTTTTCTCGCGCTCTACGGGCGTGCCACCCTCGGTCTTTTCCGTAGCCTGCGCGAGAACCATCCACAGGTAATCCTAAAAAATGGACCGTCGGTTTCCGCCGCCATGGGGTCGAGCACACGTGGAGATTCCTTCGTCACTCTTCCACGCACACCATCGTCCCGGCTCGCATACCCTGCTCACGAACTCCCGCAGATCCGCCGTGAATTTCGCGCGAAAAGGGTACGCGGTTTCCGCGAGAACGACTAACGGTGCGTTTACACACACCCAACGAAGGCCAACGAATAGCTACGACGAGAGTAGAAAACGGCATTTTATTTCAAGAGGACGATCTTCTATTCCTATTTATTTTATTCTCTAAATTTTGCTCGGCGTCTGTTCGCCATCGTTCGATAAGCGTAAACGATTCGAAATCGCACGAAAGAGCTCGCTCGACCTCGGTGTACCGGTATAAAAAGCCAAAATTCACCGTTCGATCTCATTCGTTCGCCATCGTTGGGTGTACGTCGGCGCGCCTTAATAGGCGCTCGACGGCAAACGCGATCCGACTGGTATGATGTATGAGCTGCTAATTAATCGCGTGCCATGAATCACGTTCCTCGTCACCACCTACCGATTTACAGGGCGAACAACTCGCAGCCTTTCCATACGGAATAGCGTTTACGCGTTACCTCGAATGCGCGCGCGTTTCTGTTCGTACATGCAAAAATGGCTGTTCGCGACCGCGTCAACGGTGAACCTTAACCTTACCCCGTGTATCATAGAAACGCGGGAGAGCCGCCATTGCTGTTAAATGGAAATCATTACGTTCCTCGATATCTCCACGTTTCTCCGGGGCACAGAAGTCGAGCGCGATTCGCTTCGACGGGGAAAATATCCCGCAATGATACTGGAGCCTTCACCCTCCGGAGGCGAGCGAGCCTTTCCCATTTTAAGGAACCCGGACCAGTCGCGTCGGCAGAGTAAAAAGGACCGTGTACGTATAACTTGATCGCACACAGAACGCTCGAGTACAGAGAGAGGAGACGAACGAAAAAAAAGGAAAGAACCGACGCTGGCGGAGGAAGAAAGGGACGGAAAAGAGGGAAAGATCAAAGATGGAGGAAGAGAGTGAAAAGGGGTTGGAGGAAGATAGAAGAGAACTCCTCTCGGCAAAGGATCTCTCCCGTGCACGAGAAGAGAGAGCCGAGAGAGGGTCCTATAAATAATTAGCGAGGAGTCGCTCTCCGCTCGGCGGGCGTAAGCCGCTTACAACCCCCGTGCACCCTGCGCCTCCCCGCCTGGTCTCCGTTCCCCTGGCCCCTTGGCTCTGCCAGCATCTACCTTCCCTCGGGTTCTTCACCACCCGATTGCTGCCCCTCGCGACCACCGCCACCCTCCTCCTTTTCCACCTACCGTTCTCTCAGCTTCTCTCCGCAACCGGGGAGATTCCTGCCGGCCTTCGTTCGCCCTTCGACGGCAACCCTTCGTCAACGGCTGCCGTCTCGAAGACGCTGCTCCGTTCAACTAAATACGATAACGTACGAGAACAATCGAAAATTAGAGTTTACGACGTTCGAATAACGTAAACAGAGGTGGCGACGTTATCTCTGGTTTACGTTTACGTCTGACGCTCGAAACCCCTTTCGAGTTGAGTAGCGCGGCAAAGGGATCCACGGGTTCATCGTTTCGAGAAGATGAAGTCGTTGATCGATACTAATGAGTGGCACGCGGTGCTCATCTGTTGCGGGAATCGTTTCTGCGTGAACGGATGATCGAGCGTAGGAAACAAACTCGACCGACTGTGCTTCGAAATGGGTTATAAGGCTTTGTGGCGTATAACGCGGGCTGTCTCTTCAGCGTTCGAGCGTTGAGAAGGCGTGATTTGCTAATTCCAACGAAGAAAAGATTACGAACCGACGCGTGTACGCGAATTTGAATTCGAGTCCCTCGGGAAATATTTGTTTATATCGGTCCTTCTTAAAAACGAGAATCCTACGATTAGGATCAGTACAATTTTGTAACGACATCGTTTGTATTTTTTCCACAGCCCTGGCAAACACTCCAGAAGGACAACGAGAAATTAATTTCTCCGGCCAAGTACAATTCGATAGGGCGGGGAATAAAGTTCTCGGTGTCCGAGTTTTCGCGACCGATCGCCTCATCCTCTTTCCGAAAGTTGGCGCTAAATTCCGCTTAATTACACTCGGAGCACCCGATGCTAAGGACGATCGTGGAAAACCTTTTAGCGGGGAATTGAAAGTTGAGAGATCCACTCTGCCGCGCAAACGAGCTTAATGCCTCTGACCATTGTCAAAATCCAGAATCAGCGGAATCTGTTTCCCATCGGCGCATAGCAAATCGAAATCCGCTCGAATGCAGGGAAATCTCTATCGAGGGTGAAAATTCCTACAACGACGACAAGTAGATTCGCTAGTTAACGGTCAATATTTACAGGTACTTCTCCGAAGGAATTTTCCGAGGAATTTTTTATTCGATTGTTTAAGGAGGCACTTTGAATGGCCCGTTGAAATCGAGGCAGTCGTGCTCCCCGTCGGGGTAGTTGAACGTGTGCGCGATTCGCAGGAAAGGGAGACGTCAGGGATGGGTTGGTCGGTCGGTGGTACAACGGATCGGCTTAACATCGGAGGCGCCGATGTTGACTAACTGGGCTAACAACGTCGCGGCGTTTGCCACCGGTACGTTTGCCAGTCGGCACGTGGCAGGCCTCTCCGTGGCTGCCTAGTCGATTAGCCGAGCTTACGTTTATTCCCGCCTCGTTTGTTGCTCCTTTCGGCGTTTCGTCTCCTCTCGGCGTTCCTTCCTTTCTATTTGCTTTAAATTAACTTCCCTCTCGGGAGTTGTTTAGGCCTCGTCCGTTGCCTCCTCTCGGTCCTTCGTCTTCCACGATGCGTGCCACGATCCTCGACCTTAACTATCTCTGCTCACGATTCGCTTAATACTATACAACCACGTAGAAAAGATAAATTCAACTTTTAACTGGAAAGCATCCCTTCCCATAAAACAAGTTTCTCTCGCATTTGTTCGAAACGCGCCACGGTTACTAGATACCAAGTTTCTGAATGTATTTGAATGCCACGAAAACCGGTAATCTCGAGTGGTAGATTATAAATTGAGCAAACAGAGACACGAATATCTCCGGGCGCGTGAACGCACGGTCTGCGGGATGACGCTAACCGGGCGTCGCGACGCGTGTGCATACGGGGCGCACGCACTCGGCTTATGTGCGCGCACAGTACCTTATGCACAAAGTGAATCTCGGATTACCGGTCTCTGGGGCTCGTGGAAACCCTACACCATCGGTCGGTGGTAAAAACAGAGAGGTACCGACGTCCGGGGAGAGCAGCGAGAAACGGGCGAGACGAGGAGCGGAGCGGTCGGGGGAGCAAGATCGCGAGCTTGATGGAGGTCTGGTATCCGCGATTCGTGTTTCGGTCGACGCATGTCTCATGGCTGCGCTGTATTAATGGGCACGTAATAGCCTATTTGTGAACGCTAATAGCCGAAGCCCGGTCTCTTCCCTCCACGACGCCGTTTTCCCTACGCCGCCGTGCTAAACTCCCTCGGGAAATCTGGACGGTACCCTGGCAGAATGGATCTCTGGCTCTTCGTTGTCCGACCACCAGCGTGTAATTCTTTTCCCCCTTGACCCCCTCCGCTTAAGCCAGCGGTTTCCAAACTATTCAAAGAGAACTCTTAAGAAACGAACGATTTTTCTAAACACGGATTTATAGATAAATCTTTTGATTGATGCAAAGTATGTGTGTGTAAAAAGTGAGTATTTTGTAGCTTTTTTCGGTTTGTACAAAATGATTTCAATTTTTATGGAAGTTTCCCCTACATTAAGCGGGGTCTTACTGTATCGATAAGCAACATTTTGTCAAAATTAAGTAGAGGATAATACCTTGATAATTAATGCAATCGAAACTGGTACCATCTATTCTTTCCTAGCGACAGCTACGCTGAATCGCTTCGACGAGTCATTTCTCATCGTACGGCGTACTTCCGGCAAGCAGAGGCGACGTACGTGCACGCGGTTAAATTTTCCTCTCGAGAGGGTGATCGCCAAGTTCGTGGGCGTCGTCTTGAAAAGTCGTCCAAGGCATAGAAAGGAACAGGAAGAAAGCCCGGACGAGTCAGACGTGCTTTGTTCGAAGGAAATCTTTCGCGTCCGACGGAATGCTAGATTCTTGGACAATGCGTGGCAGGAAGACGCGGAGGACGAAGAAGAAGTCGAGGAGCAGGTAGCCACCGATGGACGACCGGTGCAATCGCCTCTATGGACCGACACCAACGGAACCGATCAAAAACTCGTTAGTCTCGGTTCGGCTTCAAGGATAATAAATGTGGGAACGTGGATTGCTCCCTCGGAACACCCACTTCTGCCACCTTTATTCCGTTTGGCTCTTCCTGCCTCCGGTGTTACGCGATTTACGGTCCCGGCCACGGACCGGAACAAGATAAATCGAAAGTAATCGGATCTTCTCGCGTCTGCCCACCTTTTGCTTCGGATTCTTCTTTTTCTTTTTTTCACGAAGAAATAAGAATCCATGGATGTTTGGCAGCGAGTCAACGCGGATCTTGTCGCTTCGCGCATTTGTTACTGTTATTTGTCGTTTTAGAAACTATGGATCACGCGACGTGGAACACGGAAGGCCAGTAGAAAAGCGAACCTCGCGACCAGTGGGGTCTCGCCGAGTTGCGTCGGGATGCACGTATTTTGACAGAGAATAAAATTCGTGGTAGGCAGATGACGATGACGCAGGTGGCTGTCAGGAATCAATTTCTTATTGGTCGATCGGTATCTCGATTCCCGCGAGTATTACGCTGCAAAATGACGTGAATGGGCCACGGGATTGGAGCCTCCACGGGGGCCCCGCTCCGGAGATCAGCCATTGTTTGGAAAAAAATCGAATTATAACGTCGACCACCGAGTCCAAAACGCGTAACGCGGTAAGTACGGTCTTATTTCCGATCTGTTACACTACAATACGTCACAAGAAATCACCCTCGAAATCGCCAGTAAAATTTCGCGATACGTCGAGTTCTTCTGCTCGGTTTTAGGTGATCGTTCCACGAGTCGTTGATCGCGCTGATCGTAAGTTTTACGAGGCGGGAATGTTTTTCCGAAGCATTCGCGGGACAAAGCGTGTGTCGTGACTGTCAATGGTCCCGTGGGGGCGACTGAGATGACCAGCAAAAGTGTCCCACCGAAGAATAGCCGCAGAATCCACTCGAAAGCGACTTGGCATCCACCTGAACATGACTTTTCCCTCTCGGCGATTCTATCTGCACTTGCGCGATCAATCACTATCAATGGCATTCGGTCGCCGCCGTAGGAAACCAGATTTGTCCGTTCGGGTAGCGCTGCTCGAGGATTCTCCGGGGCCCATAATGCGCGTAATAGAGTCCGTCGTGTCGCTGTAGTCGATCGAATTTACATTACGACGGATGATTCGGTGAATCGAACGGTAGTCCAACGACGAAAGGAGCGTTGGCCAGATTCTCGATAAAAGATCTTCGGAATGGTAATCCATTTCGGGATTAGCAGGCGAGGTCCATCGGAAGAACCTAATTAATTTTCAACTGACGCTCGACAAGTGTCTTCTTGGATCGATCGGAACGAGGCCACAGGGGAAGTAAGCTAAAGGCATCGATAGTGGACACGTGTAAGGTTTTCTTCCACGGAAAAAATGTTACGTTGGTTCTTATCGGAATGCCATTTTATTAAGCGACGCCGTCGTATTTTGTGGAACGAGAACTGTCCAAGTGTTAATTTGTACATCGACAAGAATGCTTTAGCGAAATTTCCGTTAATTCTCAGTGTCGGTACTTTCGATGGGCAAAGTAAACTAGATTTTTAATGGATAAAATTGGACATTTTCGACAGCGGGAGTCGGCAATAATACCCGGTAACCCCGAGACGTGTGTGACCTCGGCAGAGTTGGCCGGCGAGCCGGGTAATTCATTGACTTAGTAACTCGGTGACTTTCACCGGTGATTTACACGAAAGCTTCATAAGCGGCTTGCCTCAGTTTCAAATTCCGTTTTCCCTCTCTCTCCACGTCAATGAGATCTGTCCTACGAGAGAGACAGGGAGGGCAACCGCCGTGGTATCCGAAGCAGGGAAGGAAGAAAGCGAAAAGGAGACGGATAGACGGCGCACAGAGGGACGGGGGTTTCGACGAGAGAACAGGGAAATCGAAAGGGAGGAAAAGGCGTGGAGAGAAAGAGTGATAAGAGGGAGGACGGGACGGGGGAACGTAGCAAAGGTTATTTGCACCGAGTTGTCTTTTTTCAGTGCTTTTTGTTCGAACGGTTTGTCGAACGGCTCAGCCGGCTGATCTTCGGGATGATGAGCATGAACTACATTCTATATAAAACCCGGGAGAGTATTTTAAGCCCTGTTCGAATGCGCTTTCGCGGTTTGCCACGGGACGCCGACCATCGATCGCTTAACGAGTAGTCGCCCTTAAGCGATTGTGTGTCCAAAGATTTCGGGAACGCCGGTCGTAGCGTTAAAATCCGTTGTTATCGTTGACTCTCTTCGGTCAAACGCCGCCATCGGGGGGGGTAGATCTGCTACGAAACTAATAAAGGTTCGGCTTCAAACTCCTCTCGCCCTCCACCCCCTCCTCCGACGTAAGAACTCCTCGTTCGTTGTCTTCTAATACGAAAGCTTAGATAAATATACACTCGAACGACTGGTTCGTTCGAGAAAACGATGGATCTAAGGTGAGAAATGATTCTCGCGACTTGGAAACGTCACGAAGGACAAATGTTCCATTTACTGTTTACGTATTCCACCGCGGAAGCGCGAGTGAATGCGGCAATTTCGTCCGGTCGACGACACGTCAAAACACGGATCCGAACGAGACGAGACGAGAATGTGTCGGTACCGGTTACTGGTCCGAAAAAAAAGGCGAAACGTCGGTGGTCCGAGCACGCGCGTCGCGTGGCCGGTGGCTCGCGCGACAAGTCAATTGGTCAATGAGGAAAATTGGCTAAGAGTTCATGAATGGGCCGGCGTGAATAAAGTGGCTGCATGTTAGTATAGGTTTATGGAAGCAAGCCGGTTTTAGCTACGCTAATAGCATAGTAATGCTGGCTGATCTTTTCGAAATCCCGTAAGAGCATTAACCGCTCGCACGTGAGCAAGTTAAATTGCTATGTTGTGGGTATACGACCGGCTATGTAGCTATCACCTGGCTACAGAGCGTAACGAAAGGAGGAGAGTATCGCGGTCGGGGATCGACGTTTCGGGGATAAAAAAAAAAAAAAAGATAATCGTCGAGCGGGCGTCTCATTCTGTCATAACGAGATTAATCGGGAACAGTTTCGAGGGATCGGTGACTAAGTTTGATCAACGTGTTTCGAGATGAAATTTTATGCGCACGATCAGAGTGTATCCGTCTATAGATGATACTGCAATTTTTACAGTATTATTATTTACGTCTCGTTACCCACGATTTCTCAAAGTGTAATGCAAAGTTCATATCAATTATGACATGTCGACAAGTAGCTTATAAAAATCGACTATATTTACGTAGTAGCTCCGAAACCTCTCAAGGTTAGCGTTAGATCAACGATTACATACTCTGCCAGCATCGCTCTCGCAACACCCACCATTCACGCGAGATCCTCTCCCCTGCTGGTTCATCAGTCTTTCGTCCAACGTTCGTCCTCGCTATCGACGAATCGATCGCGACGATCGTGGAGGGTCTCTCCTCGAAGGAGCGGCCATCCCGAGTACGAGCGAGGGCTCGGTCACGTTCGTCCGTTCATTTATTCCAAATTTATTCGCGTGTCTTCGCCAAACGGTTTGGTCGAAGAAACAGAAGTAGAGAGAGAGCGAGCGGGGGGGGGGAGAGAGAGAGGGAAACAGAGAGTGGAACAGAAGGGAAAGCGAGAAAGGGGGCCGAGAGGGATGAAGAGAGGCCTCCTGGATTGAAATATATTTTTAGAGACAGACTGTACGTAACGTCGTGGCGAAGCAAGCGTTGCCATCGCGGCTGGTTAGGTTGGTTCTCGCGGGCAGCTCCGATTGGTTCCCCACCGCGTCGTCGCAAGCTCTTCGGCACGGCCCTGGCCACGCCAGCTTTCCACTAGCAGTCGCGGTTCGGTATCACCCACGATATCATCTCTCTTCTTCGTTCGGCAGCTACTAACCTCCTCTGTCTCTAACCTGCCCTTTCTCCTTCTTCAGCAAGGCCAGTTTCGCGTGTTCTCTGTCCCTCGTGTTGTCCTCTCTTTCGTTCCCTCTCTCCGCGCATACTCGCCTCACTAGTCGTCTCGTTCCCTCCGTGTGTCCTCAAGCTCGTTCTCTCTTCGTGTGTCGCTGGAGGGTCATCCCTACTCCATTGCCAGTTTCCCCCTCTACTGGTACCGTTCTATCCCCTCCACGTGTGCGTCACCTCCCCTCGATCCTCCCCTAAAATCGGCTCGCTGTCCGGTCTCCCGCGGCGAGAGCCGAGCGAGCAAGCGCCCCCCTCGCGCATAACCCCTCGGCCAAGAGAGCGATCCGTAACAACTAAAGTTCTCGTGAAAAGTTGAGCTGGGCTCTCCTACGCCCTCCTGCTATAATAGCCTAGCCGCGCTCGCTGCTCTCTCTACCTACCTACCTACCGTCTATCCCTGTCCATCTGTCCCGGGTCTGTCCCACATCCCGCACGCGGAACACCCGACGCGGGAAGAGCGAGAGAGACGCTCTTCGCGGAGCTGCTAACAGGAAGAGAGCTGACTCCGGTGACGAAAGAGCGAGAGAGTGGACGCGAACGGATTAGGAAATAGAATAGTCATTATCGTTCCACGTATCCGTGATATACTCTATCAGGGCCCGTCCTCGGTAGTGCGAAACGTCGCGGCAGCAGCAGCCAGCGTGTGTGTTCCGTGCGACCAACCTAACCGGATACCTAACCTTCGCTTTCGACCCTGCCGAACGGCTGCCGGCACCACCGTCCACCGGTCCGATTCCACGCCAAGGATTACCCGCTTCGAGACGAGGAACAACGCCGACGACGAGTCCTACGGATCACGGGTGAGTAGCCTGCTCGTTCTTTATCCGGACACCCGCGAGTTTCGTGGCTCCGATTCGCGAGTGCGTTTCATGACAGTTGCGTTCGACGGAACGGCGGGCATCCTCCGCAATGGTTTGTTTACGGTGACGTGCGAGGGTTCCTGCCGTCGCAGGACAGGTGGTAAATGTCTGATGAAAGTAGTGACAAGCTATGTTTCATGGTCGAAGAGTGGTTGGTCGGTGAGAAGAATGTTTCTGACGAGTAGACTTCGGTGATTCTGTCCATATGACCACAGTGCATCTTGTTATTGGTTTCCTGAACAATGTCTTCGAGTTCTGTTCGTGTGATGCTTTTATCGCATGCTTTTATCATTTTCTATTTATCAGCTCCTAGCAACGTCCAGATCGTACTCTGATAGTTTCCGCATCTCAAATTTCGCGTGGCCCACGTGGAATCTCGGCATTCCTGTGAATCGAGATAGTTGGAACGATTTTGGTTCCGCTTTTGTTCAGCTCGATGTTCGTAACAGCGAAGAATCGCCAGCGTCGTCTATCGATCGGATGTTTACTCGTTTCGTAACGGTGACCGGGCTTCCCTTGGCGAGCACGTCGGAATCTCGTGTTTTGCGAGCCCTTACAGCGTTTACGCGTAAAATAATCTACCCTGGCGACTATGCTTGGACGTAAATGATCCGTCTCTTGTTGCCAAACAATTGCTTTCAAGCGCGAAATGACGACAGAGGTGTTGCTTTTCTGAAAACTTCTGTATTCCAAAATATCTGTATTCGTTATCAGTTAAATCGTGTTATAAACATACCAATTTCCTTTATTGGTTCCGACGAGTACCGATCGGATCTCACAGATCAAGCGAATTAAATTTTACCATCGTATCTCCGCTACCGATGGCATAGTAACTTGCCCACGCTATCCAGTGGGCGATTATTATCATAATGCGGGATTGAACCACCGTTTGCCTTTGATACAGCTCTTAGAATACATTCGTGTACCTTTCGAGTGGTTATTAATGAAACTTTATCCCATTATTCGATTAAAATGTCCTCTAATTGCATCAGAGACGTTGGACGATGGTATCTGCTACTCATTTTGTTCTCCAAAATAGTAAAACGTAACTTTGAACACCTATACTATTTACAAATAAATTGAATAGGTATATCGTTATGAACAGCAGAATCCTTGTAGTGATTCCGCACACATACTATTAAATTTACTGTTCCTCGTATCTATAAAAATAAATAGTCCAAAAGTTAGAAGCATCTGCTACCTCCGATAAATTCGAGAATAAAACTCTGTCGCCATTGTCTGTGGGGTAAATCGTCGAGAGAAGCGGTTATCGCTGGTAACCACAGTGCTCGAGGTTCTCTAGGTGGCCACCCTATCCAGGAGTTAACGGTGTGCAATACCGATTTTCGTGGACGCGGGAATGGCCCGCGCCGATTACTTTTCGCGGTAAACGAAAAAAAGGATTGCGTGTGGAAGGGCGGTGGGGGCAAAACCCGAGCGACCGAATCAACCGAATTCGAACGCTGCGGTGCGCGAAAACCTCGAAAATTCCGGGCATTTAATCGACGAGGCGTACGGCGGATGCTTTCAACCGACCAAAGAGGGAATGTATAAATTTGTGCGCGGAAACGTACGCCAGGAAATACGCGCCGTGATATTCGAATTTTTTTTTTTCCCTCCCGAATCGTGAAAAAGCCCCGTCGAATTACAATCACCCCCTTTGCCCTCCTCGAGCCTTTCGCTCGAATCGTTTTTTCCCTCGACCCCCGTCTAATCTCGTCGTGCACGATTCGTCGAATTTCGGTGTTATTTTTTTTTTCGCTCGTCGTTCTCGAAACAGAACCCCCCCGGACAGCGCCGTGATCGCGAAACGAGAGAACGCTCGCGGCCATTACTTTTCATGGAGCGAATAATAACGTCCACCGTGGAGAGAAAAAAATATTTAATCCCCTGGCTACTCTTTCGGCGCAAGCGTCGGTACACCGTTTTTATTAATCGCGATCGGCACCCGGGAGCTTTCTACCGACTGTCCGTTGTCGCTCCGCGGCTAAATAACCGCGCGACGCTGCGCGGGACAAATTTTAATCCGCTCGTATATTTCTTCTCGCATCGCAGTTTCATCGAGCGAATCATAAACTGCATCTAGGAGGGGAAACTAGCTCGAAAATGTTCGCCGATTCAACTGTTGAAAACTCTCGGTATCGTTGATCCCACGTTAACGACGATCACAGCTTCCCTGTTCGCGCGTGAAGCAAGTCCTGGGAAAACCGCGAACCGAATCGAGCATTCGCTTCTCGGAGATTGGCAATATTTTATTTCTACGAGTAGAACCTAGACGATTGTACATTTCAATTACAATTTGAAAGAGTGTGAAACAACTAGACTTTAACTCCAATTCGTGTCGCATAGCGAACGACACGGTGCACCATCGCGAGCGTCGGGGGAGTTTTCACGCGTTTGGCATCGGACGTGGCTGCGATTCCGCGGGACGATTCGGCGCCGAAACGTTCGAGCGTGGCAGCGTGGAGCCGAGAGAGAGTCGGCCAGCAGGATTTCCACGGAAATAATCTGCTTACGGTAATCTTCTTGGCTTGCCTCCCTCTCGGTTAAGGTCCGCCTTCCACGAGGAGGACCTTCGTCTCCTCGTCGTGTACACGCGCTGGAGCGTCCTTCGCGGGAGCGGAGAACGCTTCGAATCCTAGTCGGTGTCGGGTTTTCGCGTGTTTCGTGGAAACTGTACCGTTCACGTTTAAAGCGTAGCCGTCGCGAAGCCAGAAACTCGGAGAATGTCCTGCGACGACGAGCAGCTTCCTCGGAGAAAATGGAGCAAGGCGCGATGGAAAGATCTTTCGTGCTCGAGCCTTTGGAACACGAGGGTTCTATTCGTTTACAGTCCTTTCATGTTTCGGGAGAGTAGAAAGAGTAGTGAAAGACATTCGTTCGCTTATACAAGGTGGTGATGTTAATTAAGAGTGATTTGAGTTGACAGTGACAGTTTCTTATGTTACGGTATCTGTAGTTTCCAAATTCGTTAACAGATGGTGATGAGAATAAACGTACAGGCTTTTGAATTGTGCGTTTGAAGGAGAATTTCACGAGTGGTCACCCGAGCTACTCATCTCAAATGTTTGACTTTGGAAGCAACGAGAGATGTCCAGCAAAAAATGACTGGACCGCTTCGAATGGGGTTCGAAGTTCCCGGGCAATTTCGTAGACTAAACGATCCTATCGCATGCGAACGGTTCCAAGATGAGCCCAGACGCGTGAAACATCCTCGAAATTGTTTCGAAAGAATCGGCAAGTCTCTCCGATCGTCGGGGTGATTTAAAAGAAGGGGGATGAACGAAGGCGAAAAAAACAGACGAAGGAACTCGAGGAAAGAAAGACGAGCTCATCCCCGCGGAGAGGAGGGCACTGCAACCCCATTGGAATCTTTTTTTTTCAAGCCGGGAATAAAAACCAACTACCCGAGTAAGAGACCAACCCCCGAAGATAGGTATATACGTACATACGTATATAGCTGTGTATACCTCATGGCATTTCCACGGGAATTAAGTTTTACGCTCAATGAACGCGCAACAACGGCGTCCTCCGGGCTAAATTGCATTCAATGCGACTCGGCGAAGAAACGTTTCCTCATGGCTACGCGGATGCCACCTCTTAGCGGAGGGTATTCAAGGAACGATCCGGGTTGAACAAGACGCTCGCGGACAGGTTTTGTTCCGTGGAAAAGCCCGCCCTCGACTTTCGAGCGTCGGGACGCGACCTGCTTCCTCGACGGAATTTTAGCAGTTTTGGACTTCCACCCGCAAGGAGAGAGGAGAAAATAAACGAACTTTCGCAAAGGAAAGTAGTGAATAATTGGGGGATTGTAAAAGAGATTGGGGATGAAAGTAGTTGAGTGTAAATTTAAATTATACATTTTTACTTGATTTCTTTTGCTACTATATTTATTTCTCCAACCACCTACACAACTGGATTTCGACCATTTAATTATGGAAATAAATGTATAGTAGCCATTGGCGCCAGTCGCCATGCTAGAATAGACATTTTCTATATAATCCAGTTTGTGCTTTCAACGAAAATTGTGACGTTGTCGTGGAGATAAGGACTGCGGTTTCGTCGAGTCGAGGAAAAAGACGTCAAGTCTTTGATAACGATCCCGGCCACGGCATAATGGGTAGTTGGAATGGATATTTGGTGAAATCGGTTAATGCCCGAGGAGTGTATTCCTGGTGGATGTTCCTGGTGCAGCAGCGCGCGGTGCTCGCTCGTCCTCTTCACGCACAGACTGCACGACGTACACGGTACACGTCTATTGTGGACGTCGGGAGCGAGAGAGTGCTCTTCGGGAACAATGCGGTTGTGTGCAAACACTCCTGGAAACAATGCCGGAACTTAACTTTCCGCGATGGCTCCGGTGGAGTCGCTCCTCCGTGCATCACCGAATATAACTCCGGAGCAAATTGTGCCCGCGAAAGTCGCTATATTCCTCCTTCGAGCACGCCAGGGTGCCTCGAAATTAAAATATCAAGAACAGTCATTGTCCAACCGACTCTGCTGGACCAACGACTCGATGAGTTTTGTTTATTCGACTGGAGATTCTCTCGGAGCAAACTTTGTCGTTTCGTTGGAGGTATTCATAGTAGGGGTGTGCGAGCACTCGATTTCTTCGAGTATTCGAGTCTAGTAACGAATGGTCTGTCGCACCGAGTCGAGCGTTTGAATTTCCGAGCTGCTTGAAATCGACGAGCTATTTAAAAAAAAATGCGAACTACTCGAACATCGGAGTAATTCGAAAAATTCGGTAAATAATTTCCTTTTGTGTCTCTAGATAAGTACACGAGTTAAATTTGTTCAACTCTCCCCTACGCGTTGACCTCTGATCCGATTCCCAATTAACCCTTTCGAATCTACAAGCGATTATAACAGCTGAGTCTATCGGTGCATCGCGCACGGTAAACGCCTGGAGGCGTTCAACGAGCATGGCTAATGTATGCGACCACAGGATTTCCGCACGCGTCGCGTGCCCTCTCAAGGGTTGATTCCACGCTGGCCACGGTTCCCGTGGAATCCACTTGACGGCAGAGGTGAAAATAAGACGCACGTGGCCGTCGTCGGTTCATCCGATTCGTAGATACGATCTGCCGGATGTTCGCGTATCGAATGCTTAAGCGTGGACTCGCAACCCCCTGAGACGCGGTACGCAATAATGGGGATTTAACAGTCATTAGGGACGACGTGCCGGTATATACGTCGATTGGTAACACAAAGTGTTTGCAGTAGGGCCGAACCGATGAAAGGGCTCGATGGCGGGGGGTTGCAGCGGGAGATCGATTCATCGGGGGTGGAAAAGGCAGGACGTTTGCCGTCTTTCTCCGACTCGCGCCGATTCTTCCCTCGGTCTCCTCGCTGCAGCAGGCTCGTAGGCCGCTCGAGTGCCCTCGAGGGCCAATCGAGTGGCGACTTGGGCATTTTGTCCACACTTGGCGGCCTGTAACAAGTGCATTGTCCTGTCCACCGAACTGCACAAAGATAAAGAGACTTCTGGCTACCGCTCGCGAGGGAGGATATTCTCGAGCGTAGCTCTCTCACTTCGTCTCACCCCTTGGACGTTCCAACTCCGCGGCGGGCTTTTAATATCACGACAGTGTAAATAAGTGTGGCAGGCCTCGCGACAGAGTTGCACCCCCTCGTCGAGCGCACCCTTTGCGTCGAGAAGTGCGCCGTTATCGATGGGACCGCGATTTACGTTTATCCAGGTGGAAACCGCGTCTAAGACGGCCCTGGATAGTTGCTGCTTGGATGCCATTTCAAAATTGTCATCTTTACGTTCGCGTTAGTAAAATAGAGACCGCATACCCAGCTTTGGGACAGTCCCGAGTCGTCGCGCAGTTTTTCCAGTACAGGGGAACGCCAGGAACAGCGAAGAGGGCCGCGGAGAGAATCGAAACAGCGATTATTGCCGTCCAGTGATTGTTTGCACGTTTCTCAGCCGCGCGCCGGCTGGCTTGTAACGAGTGCTTTGTGGCTAGTGTAAAGCGCAGAGTGCACAAAGGTAGAGAGATTCGCGCCTGACTTGCTTCACGAGGACCCTCGAAAGAGGAAAGGAGAGTGAGAGAGAGCGAGAGAGAGAGACCAGCCGCCCTTTTCTTCGCTGGCCTTCTTTTCATAGCGGGCCAAATTTTAATATAGCTGGTCGGGGAAAGAGGCGTCACGGGGAAGCTCGCGCTTTATGGATTCTCTTTCATCGCGCTAAAACTTCATTTCGGTGCAAGGATCTCCGTCTAAGAATCGTAATTAAACGGTGAAATCATCGGTTATATTGTTTCGAGCAACGACGTTGCTTTGTCCCTATTTTCGTTTCCTTCGTTTCACTATTTTTTGGACCAACGCGACGGCCATCAGGGTTGCTGTCTTATTTTCGGTAGAGCTGCCCTGTTTTTTTACATAATTTAGCTCGACGATTAATTCTTTAGTCCTTGGTACAACATTAGATCTTTCAAAGAAGGACAGACAAATATTTTTCTAAAGATATTTTTCAAGATATATTTTATATGTAGAACTACTCAACCGTCTATGCATCTTACGTGGCCTCTTTTTTCGCTTTAGAAGTGCCCTACTTTCCACTGTTCGATAGAATGCGACATTGCGACCTAACAGCAACCTACTCTACTACATCCTTCCTTACCGAGTAGTCTACCAGCAGGTTGAAATTAATTTCATAAAAACGGGATACGGTAGATTAATTTGATAATCATTCTTTTATGTACGAAGGAAATTGGTCGTCGGGGGGTTGGCTCGAAACTGTTGTAAAACTTGAAACGACGAACGCAGCGGGGGCACGATACACTGCGAAAGTCGAGTGGGTTTCGAGTAGGCGACGTGGGTGTTTCATCCATATTTGCGCGAAGGAACTTTCGCTCGAGTAATCGCACGAGTACTCCCCGAAGAGTACCCTCACGAGCTGCGTCGTTCCTTTCATTCGAAACTCCTGGTTTCGAACGCAGCTACCACCGAATCGGGAACAATGCTCCATTAAAGCGGGTTTATCGATGCGAAATTTCATTCCCTGCGAAACTGTCGTCGCAAAAGCTAGGAAATCGTCTGAAAGTTATAGTAAGTTGTTTTTCCTCGTTCGCTAATGAAATAATTATTTTTCCCATCTCCTGTTCATCCGTCCTGTTGCTAAGCAGACGACTCTAATCGTTTGCCCAGACCGTCACGCAAATCCTTCTGGTCGTCGTCGAATTGTTTTCTCGCGTCGCACATGTTAATTACCAGCCGATTAGTCGACTTTAATCCGAGACATGTGCGAGACGGCGACCCCTTCGCCTCTCGGCGCGTCGACGTCGTTGCGCGAAGAACAATGAGTTGCGTGGGCCAACGTCGCAGATGTGGAACGTCGACGCGGTAAACGGGAAGGCAAATAAATTAATAAGCCCCGGGTACGGAGGTGCGAGATCGAAAGCCGAGTGGAACGGGACCGATTGGACGACGTTCTTGACTTTGTAATCGGAGAGGATAAAACGCGGCTT
This sequence comes from Hylaeus anthracinus, assembly GCF_026225885.1. Classification (NCBI taxonomy): domain Eukaryota; kingdom Metazoa; phylum Arthropoda; class Insecta; order Hymenoptera; family Colletidae; genus Hylaeus; species Hylaeus anthracinus. The sequence continues at coordinate 4,580,890 of NW_026534348.1, read as the reverse complement.
AAGCAGCGACTGAACGCGAAGCGGAAAGGTTGCGACGCCGTACCCCGAAGTCGCCAGGGTCGTCCCCCTTTTCACCGTCGGTTCTCGGTTTTCGACAGCGAGACGCGTTTTCGGAATTAGGCCTCTACGCGCTGTCGTCCGCGAGGCCGACACGACGGAGGACGTGGCTTCGAGAAGCGGCCTGGAGTCGTGTTGCGTCTTCTTCGGATTATCCGGCGCAGCCAGCTGCCAACCGCGTCGCTCTTATTTCCATCTTCCACGATCGGTTTCGATATTCCTGCGAAGCGGCCCTGGGAACTTTCCATTATCCATCACTTCCGTTTTCGACGTGGCTTCTTTGTTGATTCAAGGGTTGCGCCAGTGTAACGACGGAGAAATGTATGGTTTACTCTGGAACTTTATTTCAAGGGAACTGCACCTGAATCTGAAAGTTTCGTTGATATCCCAGCTGAGTCCGTCAGGGTCGGGACAGTCATCGATACTCTGCGCGTAGGTCGTCTAGGATCGTTAGCAATCGACTGAGAACTTTCAGGCCTTCGAAACGATGTACATACGCGCGTTTGCTGCGGTGGAGTACTGACATAGACGCCAACTGGTGAACCGTTTATACGTCATTTGTCACGGACTCTCACGCGTGCATCGAGGCCGTAAAAATCAGTTGGAGGTGAAACGACTTAACATAGAAATGAATATTCGCTGCGAAATAAATATTCGTTCGATTTGATCGAGAGATGGCATTTGAATTTCAGGAGCAGAGGGTAATTCCGAGGAGCGGAGGAGGTCGGTGTAGAGAGGCCAGGGGGCGGGGGGGTGGTCGTGGTGGGGGCCGAGGGGGTGGTGATGTGGCCGAACAGCCTCGGCGGTACTTCCGGCTGTAGCGGAGGCGCCGGCGCCACCGATCTCGGGGGCCTCGCCGCCTCCACCACCTCGGCCTCCGAGCTTTTCGGGCCAGCCGCGTTCGGAGCATCCGCGGCTGGCCCCTACGGTGCCCTCAAGACCAACCCTTACGTGAGCGCGTTGGGCATGCCGCCGATAGAGGCTCTACACTCCACCATTGGCTACCCCGGTTGTACTCCCGCCGGTGAGTCCTACTACTGTGAGTGCCCCTTGTCTTATACTATTTATAATATTCAGCATCTCTCGCTGTCGAACGACATTACTGAAGCTTTCCAAAGGAAGTCTTCAGCGTAGGAAACGAACGAAAATGTACGAATCGCATCAGTCATTGGTTGTTCCGTTAAAGGTAACCCGAGAAAGCAGCGAAGGGAACGGACGACGTTCACCCGTGCTCAGTTGGACGTTCTCGAGGGACTGTTCTCAAAGACGAAGTACCCGGACATTTTCATGCGGGAGGAAGTGGCGATGAAGATCAACCTTCCCGAATCGAGGGTGCAGGTATGTCGTAAAAGTAACGCGACGAACGGCAAGGACGTTGGTTTTACGCGCGCGAGGAAACGGGGGTGGTCTAGGGTCGGTGTCTCGTTACCGAGGGGTGGACAGTGTCGGCATGCAGTCACAGTCCGTAGACAGCATCGATTTACCGAACGCTCGTGTTTCCTGGATAGCGGGTGTTAACCGAGTTAGTAGTTCACCCCGTGAGCGAGCGAACGAACCCGTGTTCGACGATATTGTTTCCTCGTTGAAAGGGCTCCGGGCATTCCTGCGTTTGAGAAAAAAAAAAAAAAAAACGATTTCGGAATTGTCGCGGTGGCTTTTGGCCGATTCAAAGAGCCAATTTTCCCCCGTGACAAAGATTTCGTTCGCTGTTCGTGGAATAGTTGGCAGTGCCGACGCTCGACTTCGTGTCGTCCGAATCAACTTTCGAAGCCGATGGGTTCCGAAAACGTGTCCATGCATATTCCACCCTCATCACGGCCGGAAAGGGCGCGTCGCATCCGCAATTGCGGTCCACGCACCTGGTCCCTCCTCGGCAAATGAATTGAATGGCTCCAACCGGGCCCATAGTCTTCTGCACGTTCGTCGACGACTGCGAAACCGGGGACTTCTCTTCACGGGTTCGTGTTTTCTGACCCCCGCGCCGCTTTTTCGTCGGACACAGCCGGTCAACGTCGACGATGTCTCCCAATCGAAACGATGTCGCTGATTTGAATTAAAATTGGGTGAGCTTCGAATGTTAGCTTTGATACGAACATACCAACTGTCCCAGCGAAATCCGGGTTCGTCTCCTGGGGTTGTCGATGGCGATAGACTTCCCTAAAAAGAAAGAACCCAACAACTGAACCGAAACTCCTTACAACTGCTCGAGACTAGAGTCAGAACGAGAGCTCCAAATACTTGCCTCGCTAAAATATAAAAATGGAGATGGCTTTCCATTCTCTTTCCTGGTCGGCTAATGGAGAGTTCGTTAGAGAAAGAACCCCTACCAGTGTCACTGGGACTAATAACCAGTTATTAGACACCGTTTGTCGTTCTACAAACATCGGTAATAAGCTAACGCCTGCAAACCCTTGAGACCGAACCGTTTGGTTCTATGCTCGTACATTTTGATGTCTCGGCGAAAGAGCTTGGGGTGAATAACACCAAACAGTAGGCTGGTAATCTAGCGGCACCCGGCTCGTTAACTTTCACCGGCTGAAATCGAAGCTGAGAAAGGAATCCTCGATCCCAAAGTACATTCGTCGGCGCGCATCGGAGGCCCGGGTGTCGCGTTGCTGCGATTCACAGCCGTGGAGAAAAGGCAAAGTCGTTGGCGAGGTATACAACGGCAGGTTAAAACTGGCGAATTCGTATAGCGTACGCGGGGGCATAGAACGGGGAACAGCTTCAGTGGAAGAACGCGGGTTGCTCGTGTCGTTCCCCAGAAAATCCGTAGAAACCCAAGCTCACCTCTCCGCCTCTAACATTGATCGCGCAGGGCTTCTCTAGGTTCCTCTCTCTCTCTGTCCTCCTTGCGCTCGCCACCCTCGCTTTTCTCTCTCGCTCTCTCTTTCGCCTCTTTAGCCTCCGTCTTCGTTCTTCCAGTCGTTTCGTTTCCCGGCGTCCTTCTCTCGAGGTCGTTCTCGCGTTCTGGAAATCTAGGAGGGCGACGACGGATCGAAGGACGAGTACGTTGGATACCTCGCAGAAATCCAGGCCTCGCCGACGAATACGTTCGCGTTCGCGTTGAATAATTCCGACGCAACGCGGTTCACCGCCACGGCCAAACGCTGTACATGCATTCGTAATTAAGGTTCTTCCTTGGAGCGACGGTCTGGCCGCGCGACCATTCCGATCCGATTCAACCGATACTCCATTACTCGTCGAATCTAAACGAGACGGTATTCCGGTTCGGAGATGTCACGCTGCCGCTGACGGTTAGTTCGATTTTCGCAACACGAACGACCGGGATACGCGTGCAGGTTTCCACTTGCGTTGCCGAAGCCGGCTTCATTGGTAATTGATAGTTGCGCGAGTGCCGCATTCCCTTATAATTGGCTATTACGCCAGCTTTGCAAAAGCTCTGCACACCATTCCAAGCCCGTTTCCCATAGGATCCGAGCCTCGTTGCGTTTGTGAGCGAAAATATAGGTTGAAAGCAGCTTTTCGATCGTCGGTAAAAACAACGACTGTGTTTCGTCCTCCCCGTTCCTTTTTCCTATTAAAACGGTCCCAGTCGATGCTCGACTGCTTCGGGAGGATACTTAGCGAAGCTACGAATCGCGTATGCCCGTAGGTGTGGTTCAAGAATCGCAGAGCCAAGTGCAGGCAGCAGCAGAAGCAACAGCAGCAACAACAGGACAAAGCTCCGAGGTCGAAGAAACCCTCGGGAAATCCGACCAACAATCCGCCCTCTGGAAAAAGTCCTTCGATTGCTACCACGCCCACGCCTGCCGCGGCGGTGCCTGCCACAACACCCCTGTAAATATCTATTACATCGATATCTACCTTTGCCACGCTAAGCTCGCGTTACAGCCACTCCCGATGGAGTAACGTCCTCGTACGACTCGGAATAAGACTTTCGTCAAGCGATCGACCGCAAAAATATTGCCAGCTTTACCTTTAAAGGGTGCGATTACCTGCGTGTCGTCCACACCTGGAAATTAGTGTTGTAGCTGGAGACAAAGTTTCATTCTAGTTTATCGTTAAATATTTGCTTGTTGCAGACACGACAATACAAAGAATTATAGCCAACAATTTATTTAAATGCGATGTACAAAATGTTCTCATACGTGTACCAGTTCCAGACGACATAATAAGTCAGTTCAACTATAACGCGTCTGCAAATATTATTTCATTTTTACCGCAAAGAATCGCTGGACCTCGGTCGCTTAATCGTACGAGATACAATTCTGTAACGTCTCCTTTTTTATAGTTTTAACTTGTGTGCATAGCAGCGGTGGCACAGGTGGTTCGGCGGCCAGCTCTCCGGCACTCCTGAGAGATTCCCCTCAGTACAAACCACCGGGCAGCGCGACTAGTTTGCTTCTGACGGCCAGCACGACACCGCCGAGTGTAAGTTACCGACCGACGATCAGTTTTCCGTTTGGAAATGTTATCATCCGTGGGAATATCCCTTAGAGAACCGACTGTTCGCAGTTAGGAGGGACGGTGTACAGCAGTGGAGGCAGTAATAGTAGTATCTGGAGTCCAGCTGTCACGGAGAGCGGAGGAGGATTCCCGGGTGACCACCAGAGGCTAGTGTCGTCGTGGACGACGACCACTTCTCAGCAGCAGTGCTACCAAAATTATCCTTATTACACCAATATGGATTACCTCTCGCCAGCCGCCCATCAACTAAACGCTGTGGTAAGCCTGGAGGTTCACTCGTACCGCAAAATTTTAAAGCGACGACCACGCATCGATAGCGAATATCTGAGCTTTCTTCACCTTCGTTCGATTATTTCCTTGCCAAATGTTTGATGAAGATGTTTTATTTTATTCGCAGGACGGAGGGAGTAGCGCCTTGGACAATACATGGAGCAAAACAAGGGACGAGAACACTTCAGCCTGGTATTTCAACAGCGCCGGCTGGGTCGACAGAAAGTGAATAGATAACGAACGATAAGGCTTCGGTACATATCATCGACGATAGCTGAACTGACTTTAAAAGTCGATGGCAATCGCTGTTGAGACGATGGCAAGCGCGGCCAAAGGCAGTCCTCCTCGCGTTAGACATATCGTTAAACTCGCGATCGTTAGGCACTCGGACAATACACGGAGTATACAGGGTGTCCCAAAAGTCGGGGAGGAGTCAGAAATGGGGGGTAGCTGAGACGATTCCGAACAACAATTTCCTTTGCAAAAATGTCGTATGGGGCTTCGTTAAGGAGATATTAAGCGAAAACCCCGACCAATCAGAGCGCGCGTAGACCGTTCGAGCGGCCGCGGTAGCGAAGGCTACGCGCTAGGTCGATGCTTCGATGCACGTCGAATCACTTGTTCGCGTGCAAGCGCGGCCGCTCCAACGGTCTACGCGCGCTCTGATTGGTCGGGGTTTTCGCTTAATATCTCCTTAACGAAGCCCCATCCGACATTTTTGCAAAGGAAATTGTTGTTCGGAATCGTCTCAGCTACCCCCCATTTCCGGCTCCTCCTCGACTTTTGGGACACCCTGTATACTGTTTCGAATGGTTCGCGGGTGCTATATCCGTTTTTCTTGCGTTCGATAGAACCACGTAGGCGAATTTTTATCGGTGTACTTGTTTGGGGAGCGCAAGTCAGAGCGAGGAGTCGTAACATCGTCTGGATGCATAGATCGATAAGCACGGTGTCTCGAAGTTACAAGTTCCGATTTTTAGGTAACGCGTTACACGATAAGCGCGACCACGCATCATTTCTTGTGTCTGTCTAATGTTGTCTATAAACGATACGTTGCTTTGTACGATTTTCTCAATTGCCATACGCCCGATACGCGCTGCAACAGCGCTGGCAGTCGGCGTTAGGATCATTCCAAAACTATCCTTCGTTCGTCGAAAAGGTGCAATTTGATAATGATTTTGTAATTGTCTCGAACGTGGCCGAGCACGCGTCATATACGAAACGGTCGCTCGGTAGAACGCTAGTCATCTTCGGTCGAAATGGAGATTAATGGGAGACGGTTAAACCGCGTAATCTTTCCAGGGAGGAGATTCGATCCGAGTAGAGGGAAGTAGAATAATAATTCCTATATTTCCCGTTGTTTTTACGCGACTCTCCTTCCCGCGCGAAGTCAGTGTTACATGTGATACCGTTCGTGTGGAAGAACGTATAATTTCAAACAAACATATACATATGTTTAAGGAATTACGTCACCTTCGTGGCGAAGAAATCAAAAATTAAATAAAGCGCTGGTATAGTTTATTATGAATTTTGTTAATTCATAATTTTCTTTTCTCCCGTCTAATATATATATATATATCAAATATTATTCGAATCCTTGCTGTATGGCTTATAAAGATACCTTCCGTTACGACGTCGCCGAGGTGGCATGAATTCTTAAACGAGTCGCTAATTTGCTCGACATAATCGTTTGGCCAAATTACGCGACCTCTCCGGGATAGAGAGCTCCGATGTAAATAATATAAATAGACATGCGCCGTTCGGTGAAGATCGACGTAGTTAGGCGAAATTTCCAGGACGCGACGAGAGAACAAATAGAGTCTTCATTACCTTCGTTAAGAATTTCTCAGCAAACGTTACGTACGTATATGCAGTCGTGTGAACATGACGCTGCCTATACTATGTACATAAATTATATATATATATATATATACGACATGTGATCGTCTGTGTAAATATGTACCATTTTTCCTTGACGAAATTCTGAATCCAGGACATTCGAAGGAAGCTGTCGTCGCTTGAAAGCTATTTTCATTCCGGCATCCGTTTTATTTGTCGTATCGGTAATCGATTGGATACCTTCGCGTCAGGAGCAGAGACGGAATTGCGGTCGACGGACCTCTAAACCACGCAACGTACAATTGATCTTTGAATAATCGTGTACAAAAGTGAATCAATCGTCTAGTAATTAGAGAAAAAACGTGCAGAAATCTTTGCTCCAAATTTAATCGACGGCCCACGATTATTTTATGCTACCACTTTAGAAGCACCACGTTGAATATTGTTTATTTAAATTAACCTTCTTCCAACCAGAATACTTTACGTCGATCCTTTCAACTGTCAGTTCTCTTTTCGCAAGAGTCATTGCAACAAACGACGAAATCACTTCACGTTTGCGCAGCTCATCAACACCTCCACAAATGCGAGCGACGATGCGACATAGATACTAGAAGAGACGAGGAGAAATAAACACGAATATGTAAAGCGAAAGAAGTATATAGTAAATGTAGGGATGTAAGTAACATGACTGTTTAGATTGTTATTATAAATACTATCGATTGTCGATGCTACGACTACCGAGGGAGAGAACAACGACGTATGTGTCATAAGATGTATGAAATAATATATCGAATTTGAATTGTACCGCTTTGTCGTTTTTTCATTTCAAATTATTCCACTCCATTATTAATCACTTCTTAATTTACTCATTATTACAGAGTGGTACGTATATATTCAGCGACTCTTGGAATATGCTGGTAAAAAAAAAAACAAAACATCATGTCATCCATTTATCAGACTCATAAGTATAATAATAATAATAATAAGTATAATAATAATAATAATAATAATAATAATAATAATATAATGTTCTTAATATTCATATCTGTAAATTACGATCACTCGTAGCGTCGCCGTGTATAATGTCGGAACCTCTTCGGTATTTTACATTCGTCTAATCAGCCGTAGATAAGATACCAGCCTGTACGCGTCGGTAAGCGAAAGTACCCTACAGCCAGTACACGACGACGTCTGTCGGGGACACCCGGAACTAGCCGATTGGCCGTGAACCCTTCGAGTAGGGGTCGCACAGACGCGGCGTGGGTTGGCGGCCGGGGCCCTCAGTATCGCGCGTCGCTTGGTGGTGTTCGGTTCGTCTGGTCTCGGTCTCGTGCGGTGTGCTCGTTCGCTGGCAAGTTTCAACCGAAAAAGGTAACAGAATAGAATGACAGCCACGCGACGATTTTAAAAACACGGGATCGTCGTTCGCGTATCTCAGTTTCCGTCAGTGTGACTTCCGTGCGCTTGCTTCTACCCGTTTGAACACACGAAAAGGATGCGCCGTCTCGACGTAGCACCGCTTCTGCTCTGCCTCGGTGAGTACCATGAACCCACATACACACGCGTTCAACGACGGATTCGCAGGATTCTTTTCCCACTCTCCTGGGTCGCCCTTCTCGTCGGGCAATGAATCACGGGAAAGGGGAAAGAAACGGAGCAGCGGCAGCAGGAGAGATGCTACGTTATAGGTAGCTAACGGTTTCGTTTTTCGCTCGAAACGTTCACCTCCCTCTTGCACTCTCCGGCGAATCTCCGTGCTCCGTTTCTTTCTTCTTTCACCGGCCACGCTATAATTACGGTTAATTCGGCCCGACTGTCAACCACTCCGAAACAAACGATCGCTTTGAGAAATTCGCCTGCTTCCTGGATGTCTTTTTCCGGTGGTCCGTGGCATTGCTCCGAAATATTTACCCACGGACTTTCCTGGCATTCGATCAACCTTTTTGCCATCGATTTGCCTTTTATCGATACACGAGATCTCGTAAGTGGAGTGGCAACGTCTGTAATCGATCCCTTGTATCGTTGCTACTTTGTACTCCAAAACTGTACTCGTTCCGTTTTTCGCAATTTCCCGTCTCGAGGACGAAAACGTCCAGCGAATGCAATTAGTTCAGAAAGTATCGGATATCGTCGAATCTCTCGAGAGTGGTACCAAAGCCGATTCGATGGCCCTTTAACCAGAGATGCAAATCAAATTAAACGTTCGGCGATTTATTCGATCGGATACGTTCTTTTTCGTTCGTATGTGAGGAGTAGGCTCCAAAGCAACCTCCGACCGTACCACCCCGCCATTGTGCAAATTATTCTCGTACGTACCAATATGTGCACACTTTCTATGTGTATAACAACGACGTCTAACTAAATAGATTAGTAGTAATAGAATTGTAGAATTTAATCATTTGCGTATATGAAACCAATCTCTCCGGACTCCAATTTTATAGAGTACTTCTAGTGTTAAAAAATAACACCGAAGTTCAAGTATATCACAACGTACACGAGGTCCAAAGGGGTTGAATACTCCAGTTCACTACATCCGCTCTAATTTCGTCAACAATTAAACGGTTAAAAGTAAAAATCAGGTTTCAGTTTTCGTATGTACATTATACATTCTTTATTTTCTTCTTTTTAACAATGCATCACCTTATAAATATTAATTCTTTCTGCTCCAATTTTCACGCGACCAGTACCGCCTGTGTCACGGTTCATTAACGTATGCTTCCCCTCAACGGGAACATAATTTATAATAATCCAGCAATTCCGAGCAACCGCGACTTGTACAATACGTATCCACGTATTCGATGAACCGTGTTTTTAAGGCTCGCCGCCGCTACCGTATAATACGAACGTTTGTCGATCAATTTCATCGATAAAAATAATTTTTGCCAACATTTGGATGCAAATACCAACCCCAGCGAGCGTGGACGGGTCGGGTGGATGCTGGCTACAGGCGTCTCTCTTCAGCGTCCATGACGCCGGCCGGTTACCCGCCGCACAGCGTCTCTGTCTCGCCCCCTCTCGAAGAGGAGAACCGGTTCGATAGCCATGCACACCTACAAAAGCCCCAGTATACGCAGACTCGGCGGAAAAGGGGGGCCATATTACGTATCCACCTACCTAATATCGACGGTAACGTCGTATACGTGCCGGTGCACGTGTAATTAGTAGCGATGGCTGCGAACTGGAAAGTGGCCTGTCGTCCGCGCCAGGCGTTCCTCCGTCATCTGAAAAATGCGAAACATACCTGCCGGCATCGAGCACGTATCGCGTGTAACAGCCGCGAAAAGGATGCGAGCCGCGAGCACGCAAAGGACACGCGCGTTTCTCCGCGCTGATCGAATCTTGAATGGCTGCTCGTTAAGAGACGTTCGCCAGGCTAGGCTCTCTTCTCTACGATATTAGCCAACCAATTTACTCGGGGTTCCACGGGAATGACTGGGCGATTTCGATGATTTACTTGCTAGAGCGAAGGCTAATTTGAACGAAGGGTACTTTGGAATACTTTTTACCGTGTTTGCGACCAGATAGAGCCCTGTTCGTAAGGAATAATTAGGTAATCGATCCTGAGTATTACATACTTGGCAAGGAAAAAGTTGGAGGAAATATTCGAGTGGACCAGTATCAATCGATTCGCGTCGAAAAACCGCGGTAGAAATAGACTTTGTTTCGACATCGATTCGTTGAATGTTTTATGTAGAAGCAGCCTGGACCAAAGTTCTCCGTTGTTCTTCGGTTAGGAGTCGGTTAGTGAGCCTAGAAATTTAAAAATGGAGTACTTCCACGTGAACGCTATTTTTCATTCGCGAACGTCATTTTTCTTCACTGCTTTTGGGAACGCTCTGCGAATAGGATCACGAGAAGGGTCATTCATCTACGCCTTCGGCTGGAACACCAGTTTTTTTCCAAAATTACTAGCATGGATCTATAAGCTCCCAGAACGATGTATCCGCGAGCTACAAATATTACACAATTGAACAAATTTCAAAGTACCATGACATCCGAATACGAAAGCAAGCCAACTGTCGAGCCCGGGTCCTGGGGGCCGTCGGGTCTCCAGCTCTGAATAACTTTTATAAGCGATATAAGAGCATACGAGCAATGGGAAGGTGTCGTCGGTAAATACACGCGTACGAATGCCAAGCCGATGGATACACACCACAGAATCACTCCCCCTCCTTGGTGGTCCCAGTTTTCCTTTCTCCGGCGGTCGGTTGCCCCACCGGCCACTTGGCTATTCATCTTGGTCCGGTGCTCCTAATTACACGTCTCGGGTTACGGATGAGAACGACCATCCCAGCATTCGGAGACGTCCTGTGCCCTGAAAAGGGGTACCAGTACACTGCCGCTTTTTTTACCCCGCTCCTCCTCCCTCTTTCTCCTTCTCTGTACATCTTTTTTACACTGGTTGCCACTAAAGGCCCTTTGTCCATGGCCCGGCGTGCGCGGCTATTTTATACACCGAATGTTATTCAGCCCCCAGAGTTACTCGCTATCTCGGTCGTTCTCTCTTCGATGCTTCGCGTTGATCTCTGTTTGGCTCGCGAGAGGTTACTGGAACCGTCAGGACCGGCGTGCGAGTGCGAGGAAGAAGGTCGAAGGGGTTTGGGGCGGCACGGAGCACGAAGAAAAATTGTATTAGCCCTTTGATCCCTTGGCTGGTGGAACGACTCGGTGGAAGAGAGCGAATAAAAGCAGAGGCCGCGCGTAATGCGGCTATTTACGCATAAAGAGCGAAAAACGTGGCGCTTTTCCCGTGGAGCTGCGACACGTTGCGCTCAGGACAGGTCACGCGCCATCCGTTTCACTTCGTGGCTCGCCTTTGCGGCCGCACTCCCGGCGAAAAGTCACGTTTCTGTCCTTTGCCGCGGTCCGTGGACGCTTGGCGTCTTTGTAACCCGAGACGGACTACTGTTCCCGGGGCCCGCTGTGAAAACAACGAGGCAAGTGCAGCGGGCAACCAGCGAGCCGCGACGAAACCTAGTCGTTATCGGTCCTCCTAATTCTGATATTTCATTAACGAGTCTTAATCTTAGGAACAGATGAATCGATGGGTTTCTTCAGAGTTCTGGAACTAGTACTTTCATACAACACGTTTGACTCGTGTTATTCGTGTTTCATTCTCACCTGTTGCGAAAAAAGTATACATTTTCATCCCCCAAAAGTGCCTGTTTTTATTTTCTAACGAGGTTACAGCTTCCGAAAGAATGTCTCTCAGCTGTCGTGTCGTCACAGGCCTCTCGATAATGCCACGTGAAGCATCGAACTCTGCTGAACAGCGATAATCGCGGGGTCCCTGAGAAAATAAAAGGAACACGGCTGGAGGAGAGAACGTGACTTTTCCGTGGATATCGTCGCGATAAATAGATACCGATATCGTGGGCGATACGGGTGGTTTCCGGTCCCGTGTTTCGACAGGAAACGGGTTGTTCGCTGCACCGGGGGTTTGTTTCTTTTTTTTTTCTCTCCTCTCGTTTCCTTTGATTCGGTCGGGCGCGCGTGTGCCTGTGCGTCTGAAAGAGCGTAAAACGGTTCGTCGCGGGCGAAAGCAGCGTTTGATGACCCGCGCGCAGGAGCCCAAGAGACGCGGATAATATATTTCGAGCAGGCGATAGGCCTCTTTGAAATCCGCTCGCGGTTCGTCATCGCGCGTTGCTCGGCTCGTTGAAACGACGCTCGGTCGATCGGCCCTTTCCGTTCGACGAATTCCCTTTGACTCGGCCACGTGAATAGCCCCCTCGTCCGTGCATCTCTTTCCCCGATTTTTCAATTTTTTACACGAGTACCTCTCTATCGCGACTGTTCTCCTCTTCTCCGCGAGTCTCGAGTTGCCTCGCCCGCGAACATTTGCGTCCACTCGTGCGAACGAGCACCACTGAACCCTGCACCTTTTCAAACGCGAATTATCGTGCGCGCAGGGTGCCTGCCCGATTGTTTTCGCCCAAATATTCGCTGCTCCGCGAACGAGAGTCGAGCGGGAAAGTGGCGAAACGCTCGTGGAAAATCGCTCGACGCCCCGTGCGTGAAGTCGGACCGCGAGGGTCGTGACACACGCTTGTTCTGTACCCTTTGCGCGGTAGCTGAGTACTTTGCATCGAGGAGGATTCACCGGAGCGCTCTCTCATCTTTAACGAAATAAATTTTGATCGGATGAGATGAAAAACATTCCCGAGTATTTTATTTCATTATTTCGTAGTTTCAACGGAAGAGGGGTTTGATTCCATCCATAGCGGATCTGCCAAATATTTTTCTTTATCGAGGCAATTGCACGGAAGTTAGAGTTTGAAAACCCTGGTCAGCGCGTCGAAGTTGGAGTAAAAATAAGGGAGGAACGATGAGATGAAATCTTCCACATTGAAACGTGGCTCGTTCTCTCGGCAGGGAGTCTGGAAATGTTGGTCCGATAAGTGGGTTAGGTTCCGACGCGTCATCTTTCCTTCGCTCCACGTATTTCATAGGGAATTGCCGCGACGCGGGACGTTTCTTTCCCCGAGTTTCGCGATGCTTTATTCTCCTCGGTCCGATAACAACTTAAGGGGACTAGACAGTCAAATTGCTCCAAGACGAACACAAGTCTTGACTTGTCTTTTCGCGCGGGGTTTATAGATTGTATCGTGAAAACTGAGAGACTATGGATACGGTTACATAATCGTTGAAAAAAGTTTCCTAGTCTTGCACGAATTTTGGAAGACTTTGTTCTCGAGCAACTGGACTGCTCAGTCCCCTTAACGAACGCGAGGTTCTCGGTTCTAGCGAGAGACGCTCGCCGTAAGAAAATTTTAAGGGCGAAAGTTCGTTTGAACGAGTCGCAATAAGAAATTTGAAGCGCGAGAGACGGTGACCCCCACGCTTCCACGCAGCCACCACTAATTCGTCCTTCACTTTTGTGTCCGTCAACGGCGAGGCGCGACAGAGTGGCGTTACTTTCTCACTGTCAAAAGGGCGTCGGTGCTCCGGAGTTCGCGCGGAGGTCTGATCCACGGCAGCTTCTTCCCTCGTTCCCCCCATCTGTCACGCGTTTTCCTTTTCCTTGGCCGCCTCTTGGCTCCTCCGCGTTCCTTTCTCTTCGCCTAGTTCGCTGCTTTTCCATCTTTTCCGTTCGCGGCGTCGGTTTTCCCTTTTTTTTTAACAAGACCCCCGACTTCCTCGTCTTGTCTCGACACCCCGAGACGATGAAAGGAGGCTCTCAGGGCGCATTCAGAATCGTGAAAAACGTCCCGAGAGTGTGAATTTCACGGTGCTGGGGAGCGTCTGGAAGGCGGCACTCCGAACACAATTTGCACCGACGACCAACGGGTGCCAGCCGTGGCCAGGACTCCGTGAAAATGCACGCCAGGGTGCTGCCACGGTGAATATTTTTCCTTTCACCTTCCAACGCGAGAGTACACCCATACGCGAGCGCGCGCTTAGGTCGATCTCCGCGGCTCGCACGCGTTCTTGCGGCCACGTTGCTCCGCGCAACCTACGGCCACGCGTAAATCATGTTGTTCGGCGTGGCTCGCTGGCTGCGAGCCGCCGTGATAAAGTGCGCGTTCCGCGTACGCGCGATGAATTATGCATCTGTATGCATTAAACGGCCGTCACGAGGTGACGTACGTTCGATACGCGCGCCGCGAGATTCGAAAACCTTCCATCGACGAATCGACTTCTCGGTTCTTGCCTCGCCTTGCATATAACAGCTTAAAAAAAAAAAAAAAAAAAAAAAACATTATTTCGAAACCACGAACAGACGCTTCAATTTTATTTATATAGATAACCGTCTCTCTACTGCCATTCGTCGACGAAGACTGGCACAACGAATACCCAACCGCGTTGGTATCCAAAGAGCGGGCAACTATTCGAGAAGTCGGCCAGGAATCTCGAAGAGGCACGAAAGGAATCCGGCTAATGATTTTTCGATTTTAACGAGTCAGTCTTTGGGCGTGGAGAGGGTATAGTCCCTGTAACGAAAAGATTTCGAGTCGTAACGAGGCGAATTCCGCTCCGCGGGGTACAAGCTCTGCTTCTTTTCTTCCCTGACCGTGGAGAAACCGCGCCGCGAATAATAATCAAACGGCCGTATCTCGCGGGCCTTCTCCACCGTCTTCCTTCGCTTCTAACGTTCGCGGTGGAAGCGATCTCTTAACCGAGAGAAAATAGCTCGGCCGCGTTGCTTTGAAGTCCGCCGGAAGTGGATCGACCGTCGAGAAAAGGGGGCGTTCTTTGCGATCCCAGCGTGGTTTACGAGCCGATCCGCGTCGCATCCTCGCTCGTGTGTGTTCCCACGTGTAGCTGCCACATATGGCACAGACCGTTCGAATAATAGATCGGTAATAGAAACCTTCTTGTAGCGTGATCGAGTTGGGTTTCAGAAATTCCCTGTTTGCATCGCTCTAGTATATTGTGCAATATACGCCATAGAAACGTTTATGGATTCTGGTAGGCGTTATTCAGAGGTATCGATAGATAACATTTAAATGACTCTAATAGAGGATGAACAATACTCCTATGGGACAAATAGACGAAAGTAGAGTGGTAAAAACTAACGAATCGTCAGTCGTTGGTTTAACTGCATCGTGCCCAACGCTGACATAACTTACGAGAGCGTAAAAGGGACGCACGGGAGCCGAAAGATGGAGCCGGTCTTGTAAACGCCATAAAGCTGCGCGAGGGAGCAGCTGCAGCCGCCGACCGAAAGGAGGATGGAACGCGAAGGAGATGTTTGGCTCGGGAAGGAAAGTAATCTCGAGAGTAGGTCGTAAAAGCGGTCGTGTTTACCCCTCGGGGAGGTTTCAGGATCGGCAGCCAGCGACTCGGGGACTGACGGGCACTGCCGCCGCGCGCGTATATTCTTTTTTTAGGATTTGGCTGCCTCGCGCTGATAAACCTGGGTAACCATTGACATCCACCGGGTGGGTCGACCCGGAGGGAGCGTAATTCTCTTCTTTGGCTCGTTCCGCGATTTTTCTCGTTCCGGGGATATTCGCGCGGGAGAATCTCCATTATCTTCTCTCCTGTTACCAGACACTGTGTCGCCCCCAATTTCATCGGTTACTTCGGGAACGACATATGCGACACTTTTATGTGGTTTTGAGTTAGACGGTCTCGAGGGTTTCGAGTTGGAGCCACGGGTGGAATGGACTTCTCGTAGAATTTTGATTTGGTAGCCATTGTGTCGTGGAAATCGTCGATTGGAGGAAGGGATGGATCTTTCCCCAGATTTTTAGAAGCAGGGTGAGTGAAATCGGAAGGTTTTTATTTATTTTGCTCGAGAGACTGAGAGTAGTAACGTGTGTCGATTTTGAAACGTCGATCGATACGTAAAAAAACTGCAGAAATAAGAACAGAAGAAATTAGTCAGTCCTCCCCGATTAACATTTCCTGTTCAGTCGTTCTATTCACGGTTCTCCTATGGTTGCTATTCGGTCCACTAACGTCAGATTGGGTCAGATTCGAAACGCCGTACATTTCAACCGTCAACCACGAACAGCTCGGGATCCATAATGCCAGGTCATAAATCTATCGAGGCGTGGGGCCCCGCTCTTTTATTTATCTTGGCTCGAGGGGCCCCCTCTAGCCCGAGCTCCCTAATTCCGAGGCCAGGTAAGGCCGACGATTCCAGGCTCCACCTTCCGTAGTTTTCGAGTTTCATCCGTGTCCTTTGCGGATCCTGTTATTATCTCGCTCTGGGCCTGAAATTAACCCTTAAAATCGTACACGGGGGGACGACCGCGGGACCGCAATTTACAGCGTCGGTCGAACACGACCCAGGGAACTTGTAATTTTCGACCAAGTCTCTCGGAGCCTATCGGACTCGCACAATTCTCGAAAATAATTATTACAGACCCGTCAAAATTGCACAATATTGCGAGAGTCTCATCAACGGGAATTGCGGAATCGGCTTCGACCGTTGAACGTTCCTACGGAAACGATCGCTTCTCTTAATGGAGCTTTTCACGTAGGGACTGAACGATCCTAAGGCATATACAGTCAGTCTCATAAATATTCGTACCCTTTATATTTATTAAAGAAAGTTTAAATGAAACGATGGATTTGATGTTTCCAACTAAATTTTTCATTATAAAAAAATACATGTTTAATGTTTATTCATGTACATATTTATAATGAAACATTTATTTGGAAACATTAAACCAGTCATTTAATTGAGACGAATTCGTGAAATAGACACAGAGGGTACGAATATTTATGGGACTGACGTATTCTATTCTTGATTCTCGAAGAAATTTATCCAAACAATAGAATTCTAGCCTGTCAAACGAATTCTCAAAAACACAACATATAAATTGCCCCGATCGCGATTCCGTCCATCAGCGAAAACAAGTAATTCGTAGTTAGTTACCAGGCACGTTATCGAATCACACGCAACGTCAGACCTTTACAAACGAATTAATTGTTTGAAAATGACGATATCATTAATTTAGCAACGGTAAATTGGCGAAGTAACGCACACCGAGGGACGCGACGGTGCACGCTAAAGCTTTCTGTCGTGGAAACGCAACAATCGATTTTCACCCTGGCACGGAAAATTTAATCCAGGGACGGGGGTAACATTGGCACTGTTTGCGAAATCATCGCGATCGTTCCGAATCACGGTTCCCGTGTGTCGCTGCGCGTTTTTCCACCGATTTTTCCGTTCCCCCTTTTATTTCCCTACTCTTTTGTTTTCGCGACGCGGCATCGACGCGACGAAAAAAATATGCTCGAGCAGATGATTCTTGTTACGGGTTTTACTCTCCTCTCTTTGCCTTCTCCTCGGTTCGTGGCCCTCCGAGTTTGCTCGTACAATGTGGTTCGTTTAATTTGCACGGACCGACTATTTGTTCGACGGACGTTGCGTGCCCGGGCTCGAATCGTGCATGAACGATTAAAAAAATGACCCGACTCCGCTCGCGCGCCATCCAGTCGGAGTTTAACGGTAACCCGGTGAACGGATCCGAGTTTCATTTGCTTCGTACATTAAATGCACTTCCGTCCAGATTGCGATACACGTACCGAGATGAAAGCACCGCGAGCTTTCGTTTAATTGCCTCGAAAAAGCTTCGACTGGATTAATGCGAAACGGGGCGAAGTGCGTCCGACCCGTGTCTGAATGTCGTACCACGCAAAGTAAAAAGAAGAACGAACAAGGATGGAAGGAACCACGGAAATGTGATCGCTCGATTTCAGTCCCCATTGTGTCGCTCTTCCCCTGTTAAACCGTTTTTTCACTTAATATCTACAGTTTTTTCTAGCAATTATGAAACATGCATAGTCGAACTTTGTCATAGGTATTCGCTTATCATTTTCCTCGACGTTACAGTGATGCAACGCGCGCAACGCTTTTGTTAGCCGAGTCCAACCCCCTCCAAAACCACTCGAGGGTTCGCGATATCAGAAATCACAGTCCAACGGGCTTTGAATTTCCTCCATTAAAAATTGGAATAATCGAGCGACGTTTGAATGGGAGCAATTTTCACCATCGCCGTACGAAATCTGAAGGTTTCCTTCTCGTTAACGCCTTTGCTCGAACTTCCCAATGCCAGCTTTCAGCGCACACGTGTACGCGGACTTGCTTTCAATTGAGAAAGACCGCTCGCGAGGAGGGTGCTCGTTAATATACGCTCCGCGGACCTCTGTTCGGGGCAAAAGGCCTCGTTAATAAACGTTTCTTGGCAAGTAGACCTCCTGATCGAATTCACGGCCACTTTATGCAAATGCGAGTACGCGTTTGCGGAAGATTGCGGATACGATACTCGCCGGGGAACATCTGCCGCGTATTTTACGGATATCATTCTGCAGGTTCCTCCCTCCTCCACCGATTCTTCTTCCTCGATGAATCTCGTCGAGATATATGTAGCTATATAGGTAGAATCACTCCAGGGAAATACGTCTACGTTCGTGTCCGGAGAACGCAGGTAGACGCTACCGGAGAAGAACAGTGGCGCGCAACCTTTATCGTTTGGCAACTAAACGATTAAAAGTATATTTTCGGCGGGCGAAAATTTACGAGGAAAGCTTGATTGTGTAAAAGTACACGAAGAACAATCAGATTCAGTCTGTATTCAGAGAATTTTTATTAACGATATTTTGAGTACGTGTGCTTCATTGTGTAAAAGTAAACGGAGAACTATAGCGTAACGGAGAATCAGCATTTCGAGTACGTGTGTTAATACGTTTTTAAGCTTATAAAGATAAAAATTGAGTCGACGTAACAAATTTTTAGCGGTACATCTTTTGAGCACCACCGAGTTCAAAGGAAGGGGTAGTATCGCGATGCATCAGAAACGAGATTACGATGGAGGAAGAAGGGAAAAAAAAATTGCATTAAACGGTGTGCCTCGAAACCAGAGAGTGGGATATCAGAGGAAGATTTCTGTATCCGCGAAAATCAAAGGATACCGATACAATGCCATTGCCCTGTGCTAATTATCAATCAGCTTAATGAGGCCTCCGCTATTCGAAGCGCCTCGCTGTTGTCAGGATCTGTTTTACACGAGTCCCTCGACGCTGTGTCGTTCGATTGCTACCGCTGTATCTCAATAATTAATGGGATATTCATAACGCAGCACGGATACTCTCTCGAACCCTCGATGATCCGAATAGAATGTCAAAAGATTAACAGTTTTTCGTGCATTACTCGTAAAATATAAATGAAAATTTCCGCTGCGGAATGAAATATTTGAACTAGAGGATCGAACTATTCGCCAAGCAGACATCGAGTAAACAAGGCAGCCTTTTTATTGTACCCGCGAGCCCTGTCCGCTGATTAGCAAAATATTGACCCGATGCGTCTTCAATCTCTCCATTTCTACCTGCGACTGTACCGTTACGGACCACGTTTGCATATTTCCCTTGTCTGGTATCCGAACGCGAACTTCCGAAGCGTAGCCCGCGGCACGGTGGAGACGCCAATTAACGTCACAATATGCAACGAACGGTAATTTGATTGGCTCCCTGTAACGTTTGATCGACATGTTTGCGCAGTGGCAGCGGTGTTCGGGCAGGACGGCGACCTGTACTTCTCGGTCAGCCCTGGCGAGCACTCTGTGGTCGAGGGATCACCGGTGCGTCTGAGATGCGAGGCGCAACCCAGCTCGCGCGTCAAGTACTCATGGAAAATCGACGATCAACCCCTGGCGCCTAGTCCACGGAGACATCAGGACGGCGGCGACCTGCGAATTACCAGGGTCAATCGAATCCTCGACAGCGGCAAGTTCGTATGCGTGGCAACTCACGAGGACACTGGATACTCCATCGAGAGCTCGCCAGCCAAGATCGACATTCAATGTGAGTTTTTACTTTAATTTTCTTTAAATACATGATTTACGACTAGATTAGTCCTCTTCAGGATTTACGAATCATCGTGTTAATATTAAATCATGATATCGGTTCTGGTACATAGATGTTATATTCGTGTCGCAGAGAGCATGATTCCCTTTACCTCTTCATCCCTTGGCCACATATGTGAACGTTTAATTTTTTATAATTACAATTACTGTGAACAATAAAAAGAACAAAAATTTGATAATTTATTCGCTACAGAATCCCTCAACAAGAGGAGTAAAAATGTTATGGTTTAGCTGCACTGATGATGTTACTTACGATGTATAGTTAGAGATATAAGAAAAAGCGTGAAGAAAACTTGTCCCTGAAGAGGTTAGAAAAATAAATTCAGCGTCAGTCTGGAACCATCTGCCCGTTTCCTTCGTTCCGACAGAGAATCCGTCCGACGATAATGATTTCTTGTTGGGGACGTCGACGAGCCGGAAAACGCGACAGATTCGCAATTAATCCAACGACGTCGGTTTCGCCAAAGGCGGGAAATCGTTATATTATCGGTCCCAGAGAAGGTCTATATCGTTTAACGCGACGGAGCGTCTCGCGATAATGGAGCGCGTTTCTTCGCGCGCAAACACGGGGATTTTTTAACGAGCCGCGCGTACTCGTACGCCTGGTATTTAATTAATAACGTCCGCGGTGCGCGAGACCATCGAAATTAATCGCGTAGACTGCGTCAGCGAAAGGTTGATTTATATTATCCGACGCAGCTCGCGTCAGCAACGGACTCACGGAGACTCTCCTAATCCAGCGTTCGGTATCGTAATTAATAATTAAAGAAACGAGCCGATACGGATCATTTCTGTACGTTTAAAGTCTACACCACTTTTGGGTCATTGTAATATTATTGCTCGACAAACGCATCGAACTGCCGCTAGTACCGCTAGCTTCTCCTTTTGTTCCACTCGATAAATTATCTTTCTCGGTAAACAGACTGCGAAACACTTTACCTCGACAGGTTTTCCCAAGCCTCTGTACATCGTCCAGTCCGCAGAAAATTAGCGATGTATACGAACCTGTCTTTTCCTCGGTTGAATTGATTTGAACGCGCAAAGGTTGACGACCACAGTCGAAGGAATCCAGCCAGCAGTGGGGACGAGTCTGGGTCGCTAATTCGAGCACTAAATTTTATCAATATCCGAGACATTCCGTCGCAACGACGGAGCATAAATCAACCTTAATCTGGTTCCGTGGCGAAACCGATAACCCGATATAGCGTAATACGGGCGGTTCACGCTCCCGTCGGTTAATCGACAAAGTACGAACGAAACGGCGTTAGGTGGAAGCCGACGAGGTGCGCGCGAGGGTGGTGTAGGACGAAGGGACAGTTCCCCGAGGGATTCGAAGCGACGATACGACGGAATTTCACCGTGGGCTATGTTATTCTCACGGCACTTTTTAATCGCCCTTTCTCCGCAAAAGCGCAGATCAAACGCCTCCTGTGCAGAAATTACGCGAGCCCCAGCCAAAGAGTAGACGAGCAAAACTGAGTAGACCGCAGGAGGATCAGGACGAGTCGATGGGGAGCCTTTGGGGTGGGAGCGGGGGGGGGGGTGGGATTGAGGTGGACGGAGAGGGAGACGAGATGATAGACGGAGAAAGATAACAAAAGAAAGGACCGAAACGGATGGGAAGCACAGAGAAATCGATTCGCGATGGACTCCGGTAGCCGAACTCGAGCACCGCAGGAGCTCTTTCCCTGTACCCGGCGTCCTTCCCTCGTTCCACCACCCCACCCCCGCTCCCCTCGTTTCTGTCCAATTATTCGCCAGCGCGACATTAATTAAGCAAGATAATTTGCCCTCGAACCGGGCTGCCCAATATGGCGTCCGCCAATGTCGGGCGGGCGGAGCTACGCGCTCGCGTTTTAATGATTCGAAAACGCTCAAGGGTTGGCTCGCGGGTTGGCACTAGAGCCGCGGAAAAATAAATCCGACGACGACGACGACGCCGCCGACGACGATTCCGACGACGACGGCGATGGTGCCGAGAGCGTCGAGTCCGAGGGGGTAGCGGCGCGCCGGAAGAAAACAGAAAACGTGGAGGAGAGAAAAAATATATATAATGTTACGAGCGAGCGGATCGCGTCTAGTACGCACCTACGGTACCATTTTTTTTTTTTGTACCTGAAAACGCGCACAAAATGGGTGCTTTCCCGCTCGCAGGACGAGGGAGGAACGCGGCTAAAGCGACGAAAAAAAAAGAAATATGTATATGTACGCGCCGGTTGATGGGGGAGGCGCGGATCGCGCTGCCGCGATACTGAATGAATAATGAAGAAATTTGCAAAAAAAAAAAGTACATATTATTAAATCGGGGGAAACGTCGAGAACGGGTGGAAGAAGAGAGAAATAGTGTTGAAATGGTCGCGGGGGTGTCCGCGGGGCGAGGGCGAGGGAAGAGAGAAACGACGCCGGGGCGTCGTTAGCGGCCCGGCACCTCGTTATCATGTATCGTTTCGTAATTATTATTACACGCTGCTGCCAACCCGGTGAAGTGCACCGAGCACGAGTACATTTAGCGCCCGTGCTTAATACCCGTCGCCCGGCTCGATTCCTTTTGAATAATTGCGATAAATATAATAATGATAATGACGATGGAACGTTTTCTTCGGCACGCAACCACCGTTTTCCGTCACACCCTGGCGGGGATTTCTTTTCGTCTAGTCGTCGCGTGATTTCGTCGACCGAACGCGTCCCTTTCAACGTGGATTCTTTAACGCGCTGCGAGGGGAATGGACAAATCGTTAATAAAAAAATACGGTTCTCCGCGAGATATTACAAGTCTTCGAATAACGTACCGAGGTTTGAAACATAGGCTGGGACTTGTACGCTTACAGAAAAAGCTTGGACGATAGATCGATCGTAATGCAGACGTGTACAAATTGAAAAATTGCAATATTTTTTAGTCTCAGATCACTCGTGACAACGCGACACCGATGGTCGCACGGTTTCTCGACTGATCAATTAAGTCCATCCGGACCGGCAATCACAGGTATCGATCTAACGACGCGACAGATCGATCGGGGCGTTGACCGATACAGGATAGGCCTTAATTCGATTCCAGGGGAACGAGGAATCTCCATTGGACGCACGCGATCCGAGAGATTCGGTTCCAACGCGATGCGGTGGTGGACGTGTATCGGATAGCTAATTAAGCGGCCTCTAATATTAACGCCGCCGTCCCGCGTGATAAATTACACGCTTCTCGCTCGAACGATGGCGAAGGCCAAGGTCGATACAGGAATGTGGAGGAGCCAACCACCCGCTGTCTTGGGAACGAGAACCCACCGATTTTCTTCGGTACCACGCTCGTTTCAACCTTTTAACGCGTTCTCGCCAGGACGGTGTTTCGCCTTTAGGGTTTTCCTTTTATCACCGCCTGTTTCAGCAAAACACAGTGTCGCTTATAGATATTCGATAGCTTGTTCTAACTTCACTCCAGCTCTATTATTATTCCTTAAACTCGAAGGGTTAAATGAAATCGAAGGGCAAAAATGATGTTCCACGTCGTTTGAATAATTTTGAGTGGTTTCCCGTGTATATGCACAAAGACTTTCTGAAATGAGACGGCGAACTTTGTCGTTAACCGGTGATCGTAAAAATAAACAGCCTCGACATGGTCCGTGGATTTAAGAGGGTCGTATAGTCACAAAAATTCCTTATCGGTTAAAGAATGTTCGCTTTCCAAATGCCAGGGTGGCATTTATGCCCAGAGTCGTATACTTTGAGTCGTTTTGAACGTCGATACCGGGTGGGCTGTTTAACTCTGCCGCCCAAAACGCGTAGCAAACATGTTTCGGGAACGTTTCCATCCGACCATAAACCAAGATATCGCGGTGGTATTAAAGCAGAAATCGCTGTTTCAGAATATTTCAGCATTTTCGAATTAGGAGACTTGTCCGTAGTATAACGTCCGCGCAGAATTTTGTTTCCATTTTTTCGTACCCATGACTCGTAGCTCAATGGAGGGTTACATGGCCCCCATTGGGAATCCCCGAAGTACGTTAACTTGCGTATTTCGAAAGGGTGTATCGCAGTCGCGCTAGTCTCGGTTAATCCCGTAAACATGCTTTAATACCCAAAATCTCTCCTCGGCGCGGACTGTATAAATGACGCGCGCGGTATATTCTCGTTCGATTAAATAGATCGTGCGTATTCCCGGGATTCCGACAGAGTCACTGTTTGGGAACGACGAAAATGCGTTATCCACGTACTGCGGATTTCCACGCGAACCAGGTAGGAACACGGGAAATTTTCCGCAGTTCCCGACGGTAACGTTCATGTGAAGTTATTTGCGACGGGATTTCTTTCAAAAAGGGGTGAAAAATCGAAGCATCAGACTTTCGATGACGAGACGACGCGCGTGGATTTCCTAAATGAAATTATCGTAATTAAATCGAGAAGTTTCGGTGTGTGGTAATTTCGCGATATCGAAAAGCGACGTCGAGACTCGCTTCGGGTTTTTCCACCCTCGAAAGGTCGAGCGTCTGACGAGTGATCTCTCGAACACGCTCGGCGATGACGAGCTGGCCCGCCGTGAATATTCCGCGTACCTCGCCGTGAAAACCATCCCTTTCCCTCTTTTAATTTCCAACCCCTCGGCTCGCGGCCGCAGACCTGGCTACGGGGGACGAACGGAGGCACGGGGGGTAATAACACGCCGAGGAGGATCCTTTGTCCAAATAAAAAAATAACATCTCGCTTCGCGACGAGGAAGAGCCCGCTGCGATACGCGACAATGGATAGGAAGTTGTTCAGCCCCGAGCTACGGCAACTGCAAGGGGGTGAGAGGGAAAGAGAGAGACAGCCTTGGTCGAGGGGCTGTATTCTCAGCTACGCGTATCGTCGACTTTACGCGAGATCGTATCTGATTTATACGCCGTGTACCTAGAATCGAGCGCATGGCTTCCTTCGCGTGAGATTTAATATCGAGCCCTCCTTTAACGCCGTATTTATCTACGCATTTACTTCACGCCCATTGTTCCTCTTTACGGGAGCCACGGCTCCCAGCGGACGTCTAAATTGGGGATTCGCACGCGAGGCGACAGTTTTTTTTAAATCAAACGAGGAGCCGATTGACTCTGAGTTACATCGAGGAATCGCAAAAGCTCGAGCATAAATTAAGAAGTAAACTCGTCGAAATTCGAAAGGGTTAATTAGTCGTTACTTGTCGCGCGATCGACTATCGGGTATTACTTCGAGCATGTAAAACTCGAGGAAAGCGACGTTTTCGCACGAGCGAGGCTAATGGAAACGCTCAACCGCTTTTAACGGCTTTGCGGCGAAAAGTAGCCGGGCTGATTAATCTCGTTTTTCTTGGACCGCTCGATGGTTCGCGAGATTAAACAATTTAAGGGCCTCCGGTAAAGTGTTAACGCGATTCCGGGGACGAGTGGATAATGAGATCGAAAAGTGGCTCCAGCCACCGTGAAAAATCCTGTCTCTCCGGCTTTCTAATGGGGCTGCGGCCGCGACTAACGACCGCGGGAACGGCTCGCGTTCTCGCCGCTCCTCGTTTACCTTCTTCGCGGCCGTAACGTCGCTCTCTTGCCACGACAATTAGACCCCACGCATTGTGCGTCGTCGACAATGAGCCATCGTTCTCTCCGGCATCTCATTTCCTTCGCGAAAAACGCTGCTACTCTTCGATGAGCTTCCTCGTACCAACGCTTCGTGTTCGCGTTCTCTCGCATAAACCCAGCCTTTACCCTGGGGGAACTACGTTAGGTTGAAACTTTGGAAAGATGGAACAAATGTTGTCAAGTTACCTATTCGATATCATACGTAAATGAAAAGAGCGATGCCATATCTTTTAGACCGACTTGTCCGACTAGTAAGACTCGCAACCAAACGCTTTCGTAAATATACTTATACTTACCTTGTTATTGTTTTCATCAATAACGAATACGCAATGGAATCACACTCTGCTGCCTATACATATATTTATTTGAATATAAATATCCAATAGTAATATTCCCTATCACGTTTTCTTACCGTAATTCGCGTAGACGCCAGCCAAGGAAATCTCGGCAGTTGAGCATCGCTTTTCCGTGGATTTCGTTCGAGGCGAACGCGACGACGACGACGACTCCGCGTTAATTGTGCAACTTTAATTGCTCGGTTGATACGTTTCAATCGCAGCGAGCCGCGCGCGATTGTTTTCCCCCGGCGGTTAATGAACGTCTTTCGCGCGTAACGACACTTGTGCTCGTTCAATTCACTCCTTTCGACGGGTTTTTTGTTCGGCTCGTTCCTTTGACGTCGAGATGGATTAATAACCGCGACTAGTTTATACAAGTCTGCGGGAAAAAGTTTAACGGGCCGAGTCGGTGGGTCTAGGCTCTGGGAGAAGAAGAAGGCTCGGTCGAGGGCGCGTAACCGCGTGCCAAACCCGCGTGCGGAGCCCCACGGCTCGACTGGCCGCATAATGCGAGGCCAAACGGCAATTAGGCTTCCTGTATTGTACGCCACAACAATACCCATTTTTCAGCGGGAACCGCGTTGACGGGAAGTGCGCACGCGCGCAAGAGCGCCTAAATACCCTCCTAAATACCAGGATGAATTTATCGCGACGCGTCAGGGGTGCGGCTTGATCCAGATTCATCGGAATATTAAATGACACCTGGACGATAAATCAAACGCGCACCGACTATTTCACGGCCGACGAGTACGATGGAAAGGGTCGAAGATAGCGTCCGACGGCCACGAGCGACCTTCCAACTGATACGAATCGACGCTAGATACTCGTTCAAAGCTAACGATTCGAAATGTCTATTTTTAGTATTCGTTGGAAAAAAATATCAAATCGAAATTAGCTTGTAATCAGACTTGATCGAAAACAAATACGTCACGCGCGTTTGGGGAGGATTTCTTTTTACTAATCGTACGCCTTCTCTGTTATAAAACGGTACGATTGTGACATGTACCGAAAAGGGCCACCCCGGTGTACCGAAATGTACAAAAAAAAAAAGAAAATGCAGCAATGTCGCGTCTCGGTGTGGTTTCGAATTATATCCCCTTTAGAGGGGGGAAATCCGCGAGATCTCGAGGCAGGGCTGGCATAGGGATTCTCTCGTTTTTTCCTCGTCTCTTCGCTCTCTTCTTTGCTCTCAGCGGCGGTCGGCCTCGCGCAGGTGGAGAACTCAATTCAGGGAGGGTTTGCTTGCATTTTCATTGTCTCGCCTCCGCGCGGGCTGCATGTCGGCGTCGCCGTCGCCCGTCGCCCGTCACCGTCGTCGTCGACGTCGTCGTCGTCGTCGTCGTCGTCGTCGTCGACGTCGTTGGCCCGTCGGGGAGCGACGAAGGGGACGGGTTGAGAAGCGTAAGAGTAGGAGGGCAGGAGAGGGAGGGGGTAAGCTAATCGTTGAGGCTGCAGCCCGGGGCGGCTGCATTTTTAAAAAACACTACCACGAATGCTCGTCGCGAGCTCGCAGCACGGAGAAACTGTTCTTTCACTCCCTTCCTTTCCTTTCTTCTCGCTTCGTCTCTCGAGCTCTGCCGGATTCTCGCTAGGCTGTGCCCCGGCGCATTGTGCCGAATGAATTGCAGGAGTGCAGCGTGTGCGATGCTTCTCGCGCCCGTGCACGGGGCTCTCTCGGGCTACTCTCGGGTGACCCTAAAAAAGAGTAAATAGAATGGCGCGCGTTGCCTCCGTAAATTGCGCTTCCACAGTGTTTCCGTGTTTTGTGTACGCCGCTCGCGAGACGGATTGAAAGAAAAAAAAAAAAAAAAAAAAAGAAGGAAAATGCGACTCCAGCGCCGTGGAAACGTGTTTTTCCCGATCCCCTGTTCCGTCTAAACATCTTCCGTAGTTTGTCTCCCGTTTCGTGGCAACCTACCATCGTGAATCGCGTCGTGTTCACCCCGTTTTTCCTCTCTTTCGCGTCCCGACGATTTATTATTAATATTAAACGTTTTCATCGCGCGCAAGCACAGTCGCGAGTACGTTGAAACGATCTGTACGGTAATTCCTCGCTGTGTACTGGTTTCCTGGAAAAGTCGGCACGGAGCGAGCCGTCGCGTTATCTACGAGACGAGATAAACGATGGCTTAGGTTATTAATGAGCCATCGACATATGTACCGGATCTCGCTGTTTCTCACTAACGTCCCCATAGCGATCAGCAGTCACCGAACCGGAATAATCGGAACGATACGTTTCGCTTCCCTCCCTCGGAGGTTGCAACGGATCGGTCTCGATCGATCTGCAACCTACGAGGAGTCACCGTGTATATAAATTTCACAGGGATTTGGTTGCACGTATCATCCCAACGTATTCGTATCTTTTTTCTGCGGAGGGTCGTACAACCTGACGGGTCAAAAATGACCCGCCTTCTTCTTGCGCTTCACCGTCGAAATTCCCGCCGTCGATTAAGGAACTTTAAAGCACCGATTGGGGATCGAACCGTAGACAGATCCCAAACACGATTTTCGATACGAGTCGAAGAAATACGCGTCGCGCCTCGGAGAATTTTATTTCTCTTCGAAAGCGCGACACTCGACGCCACATTCTCATCCGCTCGAGGTTCCCGCGATTTCCCCGACCCTTTCGAAGCCGTTCCCGGTCGATTTGTTTCGCGCGACTTTTGTCTCGCGCGGGCACACAACCCCTGTCTGTCAAATTACCGTCATCGAGGCGAACAATCGGGGCCAAGTGTACGCACCGAGGCATTTTAACCCAGGGAGAGAGAGAGAGCGAGAGCCCCGTGATCATTCCGCGCGTCAAATGAACGCGACTAATAGCGGGCGAAGAGCGTGCGCGAAAATAAAAAAAAAAAAAGAAAAAAATATGCGGGGCCAAGGGAGAGCGAGAGCAAGGCAGATGTCGGAGAAGGGAAAACGGTGACGGGGAAGGTGGGAACGGGTACACGGGGCGAAGGAATATAAGAGGACGAAAAAAAATAAAAGAACGCAGATAAAAGAAACGCGGGCAGAAAGAAAAAGATCCACCCTATCGCGAGAATCTGTCCGATGAATACGGGATGGCCCTGGCCGTTCCATTAATTACGCTCCTTACTAATTAACCTTGCGCGTTTTTCCCTAATTAGTTGTGCGGGCCGCGTTGAAAAAAACTTGTTGGCGCACATAAGTCGCCCGGGTGCAGTTTAAGCAAAGAGACTGACTCGCGTCGCCCAGGAAGAAGAGACACCTGTTCACCGCGGCGATTGTACGAATACGACGAGCCCGTCTGAAAAATAAAACGTCCCGTTCGTTTTGTACGCGACGCGCAACGTTCTGCG
The DNA here is from genome assembly GCF_026225885.1 of Hylaeus anthracinus. Taxonomy (NCBI): domain Eukaryota; kingdom Metazoa; phylum Arthropoda; class Insecta; order Hymenoptera; family Colletidae; genus Hylaeus; species Hylaeus anthracinus. Next base: position 4,551,743 of record NW_026534348.1, on the reverse strand, counting down.
CCGCGCCCCAGCGCTTCTCAACCCTTTCGAAACTCAAATTGCACGACGAAGGCTTTCGTGAAACCATAGTTGTAAATCTAAAGAAATTAAGAAACTGTACCGTATGGAATACAATTTTTCCATGCGACACTCTCTATTCGATCTAACAACGGTTTTGTAGATATGGTCATAAAAGAAATCCTCCTTGGAAACGTAACGAACGGAAACTCTAGTCTCGTCCCGAGAAATCCGTCGGGTCGAGACGGTGGAGCGATTACTTCCACGACCCACTTTTGGCTCACGGCTCGCGGATTGGGAAGCACTGTCGCACACTCACGCGAATAGGTGAGAGTATTACGCGAGGAGAAAAAGAGAGAGAATTAACGGCCGCCACTCGGGAAAACCACCTGCAAAATCGACAAGCGACCGTTTTATTTCCTTGCTCGGGGACCCCGGCGTTCAATGTAAACGGCGCGGGAACCGTCGCGAATTCCGCCAGACCGGATTTTCCACGGGAAAAATGGACAGCCACGATGAAAACGGGAAAAATACCGAGCCCCCGGAATTGGTTATTTCACGGGACACGGGGAATGTATTTTTCATATTACGCTGACGTCGGCCAACGACGCCGCATCGATTCCCCGGGGCGACGTTTCGTCGGCTAGAACTTTTTGGTCCTCGTGCACTTTTACGACGGGAAAAATTGTTTCTTTTTTTTTTTTTTTTTGGCCTTCCGGAACCGAGAATCGTAACGAATGCAGTCTGCCGTGGTATTTTTAAAATAGCGAAAATCGCGATGCGTCAAAATATTCGCTTTCCGAAAATATTTTTTAGCTCGACGTCAAATATTTTTGCTGATCTAGCCAAGCGTATGTCCATAAATGTTTTAAAGGAATGCAGCAAGGGTTCAAAGCTGTGCACGCTACGGGTGGACTTTATCGTTCCGCACACATAATAATTGGAAACCGTGTGTTTGAGCAATGGTTTCGTCCAATTTTATCGGAGTAAATCACCCGCTAAATTTGTCATCGCTCCATACATAATTCATAATTGATTTTCCGCCTACAATGTTGGACGAAATAAACAATCATCGTATCGTTTTTCATTACTCATCAATAATCGAGATACACATTTTCCAATCAGCTCGTGTTTCGACCTGTCGCACTCCAGCTTTCGATTCTTATTTCACTCTAAATTGAGTACAGTTGTTCCTGAAGAACGCAAATTGAAAACATTCCGAGGGTTGAGGATCACTGCGGCTATACTTTCAAGTACGCGGCTCCAATTTTCGCATCTGCAGAAAATAAAATATACATATACTCCAGAAAAATTACACGGTTACTTTGGTCGTTGAATGTCAATATTTGAATTACGATGATGTAATTGGACTTTTTTTCGCCGTCGCGAAAGCCTAGGGGTACGCGGCTCCTACGTGGTACTTAACATCCGTCTGCGAACGCAGAGCTCGAAACGGCGTTTTGAAGACCATTAATTTCGCCGGTGCGCCGGATGCATCGATGGATGCAGATCCGTCGCTGATGGATGCATCCCGATCCTTGGGAATTACGGGCGCGCAGTCGCTGGTAGCATTACGAGACGCGGGCTTCACGGTGGCCCCGCGACGATACTCGACTTCGGCACGGAAGGGAGCCACCCCGAGCGATCCATTTGCGTTCAGATCGCTTGAAAATGCGCAGACGTTCCTTATCGGCTGCCGTGTTTAATGCGTCGCCGATGCACCGGATGCAACTTTTTGCGCCGCGAGAAAACTCTCGGGGGACCGAACCGACAGAGGAGTCGCGTTACTGTGCAATTTTTCTTGTCGTTACTCTTTCTAACTTACCACGGGGTCTTCGTAATTTTCAAGTAAATAACAAGCGAATATAAGCAAATACAGGGCGTTCCAAAAATGTTGGAGTTCCTTGAAAGGGGTGGTTCGGGGGATGCTCTGATTGGTCTGGGTTTTCTGTTAATATCTCCTTAAACACCACTTTCAAGGAACTCGAAATATTCAATATTTTTAGCGACAGCCTGTATTTCCCTTTCTCTATACCGAATGCATTTTGCAGCTGTAGCTCGATTAGCCGAAAGTCCAAACAAATTCGTTGAACCGTCGAAAATGTCCAACTAACGGTGTTTGATGGATCGCAGATTCTGTTAACAGGGTCACCGCGAGCAAGCTCTGTTTCGGCATTGTCGGTCCGATTGAAATATCCGACAAAAGGCGGTCGTGACTCGACGAAGCATTTCCAGACGAGCCCTTTGGTAAAACATCGCGAATGGTACGCGCAGGAGAATTTGCAATATACAGGAATTGTTGCACACGCCCGACGCGAGAGCTCCCCGCGCCCAGGACCCATCGATCGTCGCGGCGCGCACATTGTTTGACTCAATTTCACGCGAGAAAGCGAACCCGCTGGCGGGCGCTCTCGACCCTCGAACTCGAGCACAGACGGGGGACGGAAGTGATCTCGCCGTTTCTGATTTTCAGTCGCGACAATGGCCGCTTTTGTTCGACGATCTGGCATCGCGTTCCTGTTGGTGTCCGTGCTCGAAAAGGGGTGTCGATCCTCGTCGCCGGTTCGGCGTTAGCGTAAATCATTCTTCGTTCTAGGCACCTCGACGCTCGAAGCCAGAGAGCACGAAACTGAAATTCGTGACTCGCTATGGTATTATCGGGATTGTCGTTTTCCCGTTTCCTCGATCAGTCTCCCCCTTGGTCTCGTCGATCCCTCCATTCCACGACTCGCTGTTATCTCGCGCGGATGCAATCGTCGACCGCCTTTGGTTGCATCCCAGCGGAACTCCTTTCATCTCTCGAATTGAGAGATGCCAGGGAACGACCACGGTCTGCGAAATTGATATCTTTTGATCGGTCAACGATCGTTCCATTCGGAAACATACCACAGGGATTTGACTGGATATTTATCGAGGAAATATTTATTATTTTCACCACGCGAATTCATCTGGTCCAATTCCCGTTTCAGCAGACGAGCTATTAATACGCGAACTACATCTTATCATCGTTCTCTGTTGCATTCAACTTCTCCCCAGACGTTTGCTTTAACTTCATGGATCGATCTGGCTCGTTTGCCGTCTGCAGTCCCGAAATCTCCAGTCCACTCGTCGCGCTCCAGGAACCCGGAATCGCGTTGCTCCATTCGAGGCGGAAGCCAAATCGTCGTATCCTCGACAATGCAACACGTGCAAACATTCGTTCCCTACGAATTTTTACCTCGCGCAAACAGACTGGCTGGCATTTTTCACGCTTCACGACGCGGAGGACTCCGAAGTTTGTGTACACGCGTATCGGGTCGAGTGGGATCGCAAAGGGAGCGCGGAATCGTTTCGTAAAACTGCAAACCTGCACGTGGCTCGGTGGAGTGCCAGTCGCGTTGCACCGTGGGGAAAAAACTAATTTATCTCCGCGTCTCGACGTCTCCGCGCGTCGTGGGTGTATCCTTGTATCAGCGAGCAGATACGCGACACTATTTTCAGCTGTTTTATCTGCCGCCAACGCGACTTTCGCTCGGTGGAAGCGATCTCGCTGTGCGACGCCCGAATCGATGCGCCCGTAGGCTGGGATTTTTTCATCTTCTCATCTGCCTTTTCGTTTATTGCTTCCGATTCCAGGGACGGAATCCTCGTTTGTAATTGCAATATGCGCTCGGTGCGACGGAGTTTCGTTTGACGACTACTTCGAAATTCGTCGAAAAGCTGCGCGGCTGGCTTGAAAAAATAATATTCGCTGTTTCTTTCGCACGTGCTTCCTCGAAACGAAATAATTTAGAGTTGTCAGAGGGTTGCGACGCCGTTTTTTTTTTTTTTTTTTTTTTTTTCATTGGAATACTGTAGGTCTGAACGAAACTAGTGTTATTTTTATAATTGAAACGGATTTTGTTGTTCGCATCCTCCACACTGGGATACAAACTCATTGTTTCAGGCTGTCGTTCATACGATTTTTCTGATGGGATCACTTTTATATTATTATTATTAAGGATCCAGACTATGGTTCCATATAAAACAAAGGTGGCGTAACCCCTCGGGTCTGCGAGGCTCACGTACGCGGAATATTCGAGTCGCGCCGTCGAAATGTTCCACGCTCGTTTCCCGCAACGAATTAAATGTGGAAGACGTGGATTGTCGGAACATGTCGGAGTAAAGTGAATTGCTCTTACGTACAAGTGTGATATTACTACTGAGACGATGTATGCGAAGAGTGTATTTAACCGATGTCAGATAGAAGATGTCTGCGAAACGATGGGAGGCAAGAGAATCTCTAGAAACGCGTGCGTCGACGGGGCGCGATTATCTCCACTCGTCGTTACGTTTGTTCCCTCGTCTGGTTGAGACATTTCTAGCACACTTTGCATTAGACGCGATGTTGGCGAATGTTTCCACTCTCGCGTACAGAGTGTTTTCGATGAAACTTTGCTGCCACCCCTTCTGCCAAAGCCAAACATGCTTACTCGATATTTTTCTTCTAATTAACATAACAATGGATGGTTTTGAATCAAGTTGCAAATACGTAAACACAATTACCGCGTATACGAACTGACTGCTAATCGATAGCTCGCGCGAACAAGCTGTCTCGATTCTTATCCCTTCGCTGATTGTTCGCAACTCGTCAAGCAGGTCACCACGTCGAGCGCAACCTGCACCTGCGTGTGCAGTTTGTTTTATCGATTCTCGCGTGGTCAAATGCACCAGGGAACGTAAACTCGCGCGAATAACGCGACCCGATGCTTCATCGAAGCGTCTGAGGTTCTATACGCGACATCCGAACCAGTTTCGCTGTTTGTTTTACAATCGTCGTTTACCCCGCGGAGATAGAGTCCCACTTGGAGATAGATTTTTTAATTAAAGTTCACATCGAACCGTAGCTCCGGGATAAAAGGCTGCCTGGTTGGCGAGAGCCTCTCGCAATGTTTTCATTCGATCTTTCCAACGATGCCAAACTCGACCAGACGGAAACTCGAAAGGGGAGAAAATAGACCGCCGTTGAACCGTATTGAATTAAGGCGATATATATATTTGTCTATTCTGAAACAACTTTATATTACAATGGTTGTAGAAAATTAAAATAAATCCATATTTTCAGCTTTATTCGAATGAACGTGTACAAATCAGTAACGAATACGTAGATCCGGCAGAGTAACCAAAAACTATTCATTTGAATCGTGTCTAATCGAGTTACACGATCAGTTCGTCGAGGTTCGAAGAACTTTACCGGAAGACCGTTTGGTAGCTTTGCAACAACCGTACGCTGACACGGTAACGACCGATATCTTCTCTGAAGAAGCCTCGAGGAGGCATGTTCGTCGTGGACTGTTCCAACGGAAAAGCTTACCGAGACGTAATTTGTAAGAATACCACGAGTGCGACTGCATCGCTAATAAAACCTTAAGTATTATTCGCCTAGTCAACCCTTGACTTCCAGATGATGCCAGGCGTCACCCTCTCGTGCACAGGTTTGACGGTTCGAAAATAATTACCGTGTTCCACTCTCTCGCGCTGTGCGTCCTCGTCCGACTGGTTTCTGCTCCCCCTGGATGCTGGGCGTCGTCTCTCTCGCACGGTTTTTGTATTCCTGCTGGGGTGGTTTCGAGGATTGGCACTCGGGGCACGTTCGCAATACACTTGGTCTCCCTCGGCTCTCTTTCTCTCTCCGTCTCCCCCTCTCCTCGATCTTCTGGTTCTCCTGGAATTAGATAATTCAGGAACGTTTCCAGGCGTTGTTATTTTTCGTAGACACAGGTCCACGAGCAGAATCCCGGTAAACGCTTTATTTCCTTGACGGCCGATCCTTGCGGATCTCGCTGATCGCGCTCAACTGTCGGAGAATTTCGGGAAATCGCTCTCATTTATTTAATCAACTCTCTCTTCGTCTTTTTCTAATTGGAAACGCAAAGAAAGATAATCAAACGTTCGTTACGTATTTATTTCATCCGTAACCAAAGAATCCCGTAGTACAACAAAGTTACTTAGACGAGGAATATATTACGATTTTAATATATACAATTATATGACTCGCAGTCCACAGAGCCAAAGTCGCCGCGAGTTCCGCGCAATATCGGTTCGAATAAAACAGCAGGCCTGCTTAATCTCGGGGGTGCATCCACGGGAATCCTCTCGAATATCCCAGGACAGATGATCTCGCCATTTACGAAACGCCGTGACGCGACGACGGCGTAGCCGTGCAAACGGATCGTCTCCTTTCAATATTTGCTTTTTATTTCTTCAAAGACGCTCCGAGGCGACGCGGGGCGACGATTCTCACGACGCTATCTGCCCCGCGAACAGTATCTCCCGGCGACGATTTGTACTGGATTCTATTCTTCTGAAAAGCAAACGGATCGACATCGGGGCTCTACGGTTTTTATTACCGCTCGGTAATCCGGGCGTCCGTCATCGGCGATGAGCGATATCGTATCTCGAACCGCGCTCGGCCTGTCTCCGCGTTACCGAAAGAGAATTTATCTCGTCCATTTTACGACACGTCGTAAAAGATGCAAACGCGTTTCGGTGTCTCGCTGTCAACGAGGTCGCCGATACGAGCGAGTACTGTTTCTCGAAAGGCGAAGGAATGCTCGACTCTTGCTCGATAACATTCCCACGGACGACTAAAGTCTACCGAAAATTTACTCTTTCTTATTCTCGAACGCTCCACGAAATCTTCGTGAACGTGAAATTATTTACGAGCGCTGAATTGTTGCGATTTACAAATTCCTGGAGGAAAACCGTTTTCAACAGGATCGATTCAAACGATCATAGTTTTCAGAACTACCCCACTATTTTAGACAATTTTTAATTTCAATTAGCATTTCGTTCAAGTCAGGGTAACAAATGCCTTACTTGCCTTACTTTGACTCAGGGCACTGTGATACTTTGTTACATACGAGTACCCGAATGTGAAAGTTCGAGTGAAAAGTAGAACGAGCAAAAAAATTATGTACGAAGGTACAAGTTTAAGGTTCCCAGGGCGTCAAATGCGATTTCGATTTCGCGTTCCAACAGATTTTAATCGCCTTGAACAGAATACGCGACAAATTATTCAACGGTTAGACGATCGATGTATAATGTATAAACAGCTTTGAAAGTCGAAACACGGCGAAATAATTGCAACGCGAGAAGTAACGAGACCGAGGCTCCGGTTCGTTAGTAACTTCGCTCCTAAAAATCCCCACCCAGACCTCCCCGTTTCTCATCCCCCAGGCCTTATTTCCATTAACAGGAACACCCCTGTTCCGCGTATCGAATCGAACCCCGACACGGCGCACACGGAACTATCGAGCAGGAATCGATTCCCGCTCGTTAACGGAGCGCCGATTTCGGACGTTCGCGGATTTCTCTGGTCCATTAAAACGATTCTCGTCGCTCGACGAATCGCGAGATAATTAACATTAAACGTTCTTTTCACGCCAGCGAGACTTTCAGCGTCTCATCGTTCTCTTCATTCTGCTCAGACGATCCTCGAGCGAGCCGCGTCGTTAACCTCTTTAGACCTGCACGGCATTTTAATGTACGTGGACTTCGAATAAAATAGGAAATTTCTTTATCGAAAATTGCGATTTGCCGTGAAAGGACCTTGTATTCTTTTCGCCTCCCTCTCCAATAGAATTGAGTGCGAACTAATGCATGTATCGAACCTCAAGCGGAGAAATTTACCAAGGAGCTTGTTGAGCTCACCAATCGGACGATCTCAAAAATATAACGCTTCCCTTGCATAAAATATTTCTTTTTGGGTTACGCGTTAAAGATTCATACGTGTGGTTTTGGTTTAGGAAACGGAGCAGTAGAGATATGAAATAAAAATCGTATCTTCCTGGTGTTAATAGCGAGGTATTTCATTGGAGCGGCATTCATCGAACGACTCGCTGTAAGGGGGTGCAGGTTTTTCACGGAAAATCGCCAGGTATCTTGGCGTCGCCGTTTATTCGGCATTCGGGCCCGGCGATGTGTATTCCAATTAAAAAGTTACCGTTTCCGGGAGTAAATCGCCTGTCTCGGGGATAGCTAGGGAGTTTCGTTTTATTTTTTAACGGAATCATGGTCGATCCACGGGACGAAAAAAGGAGATTCCGTCTGGGTTAGGCGAGTAGTTTCCCCGAAGCGAGGAGCAGAGTCGCCGACCCAGAGCTGGCAGACGAGGGCGGATAGGTACAGTTCTGGAGAGCCATAAAACTTTATGGTGCGTTTGCATCGACCGACCCTCCCTTCCCTTTCCCTGCCTTACTACCATCCCCATGGCAACGACCGACCCCCGAACAGAGCCACCCTGCATCCCTCTCCTTCTCTATTTTCCACCCCCTGTCTCGCTCTCTCGCTTCCGCTTCGGTGTCTCTCGTTCCGTCTTTCTTCGTTTCATAGTCTCTTTCCTTCTCTCCATCTGGCCGTCTCACCCTCGATTCGCTTTCTTCGTCTTTCGGACAGCCACGTCGGCTACCGTCTCTTTCAGCTTCCTTCTAGTCCCTTTCCATCCCTTAACGCGCGCCGCTGCGACCCGAACCGGCTGATTCCACGCCGTGCGACAGAACGAAAAATCACTTGTTTGTTCGGCTGCTAAATATTCGGAGAAATATACGGACGGGATCCAACGGCGTTTCCGCTGCGATAAATTCGAACGAAGATTCCACTTTACGGGGATACGGCAAGGGGGAGAAGTCAGACGCTTCACGCTTCAACCCCTTCGAGTCTGGTCTTTAGGCGCGGCTTTCGGTTGAGTTTCCCGACTGATCATTTCTTCTGGAGCATTGAATATGTATAGGTCTCGAATTATTCATCGATCGAGTCGTAGAAATAACGATCAGAAATCGAGCAGCTACACGATTCACTTTGTTTAACCGTACTCGTAATCGTAGATTATTAGGTGGTTCGTATTTCTAAACAGGCACACGTGCAAGTACATGTAAAAAGTATTGACTCGAAAATATCATGGTCGAATACGTTACCCTCGGGTCTGAAAGGGTTACTCGACCGAGGAACGAATAATAGAGGGTGCAAGGATCGTGCAGGAGACGGAACGCGCTATTCTTCGGGAACGAGATTATCGATCCAACGGTTCAACGTTCCCGTCGATCCAATCGATGTAACTCATATGTGCCTCGTTTTCTTTTTTCGCCTCCAGGTATCGACGTCCCTTCTCAAACCCTCCAGACGTGTGTAATGCATCTGGCGCGGTCCACCTTCCCTGTTTTACGGGATCGGTACACACCGTAACGTCGATCCTTTCATTTCCCTCTCACGGTTCGCCTCTCGATCGTCTCGATCCGTCTTACGCGCGTCCGATACTGCGATGCAGAACGGCCTCGGGCGCTTATCTGACTCGGCCAAGATGGTATCGTCTCGAGGTCCACGAAGGGAGAACGCCGGGAGCGAGATACGGTTTGAAAGAACGAAATCGAGTGCATGTCGTGGCCAGGGAATTTGTTTATTTCGAAAGTAATCGGTTTCGACAATCTCTCCCGGCATTGGCACAAAATCCTCTGCAGACGCATCCGTTTCGAGCGGCTGCTAAGGGATGAGGGTTGTTAAAATCGTACTACTGTGCTATTTTACGAATTTGACTTTATGAAAAGCATTAAACTTCTGTCTATACATTTCGTGTTTATATTCGACGATAATAAAGAAATCTGAAAGGTCGATTTAGACAGAACTACCCCATCGGGTTTCTCCATGGGTCGCGGACGTCTTCTCGAATCTCTTTGGATAAATGCTGCCACGGTCCCGCGAGAATGAGCAGGTCGGATTTCACGGTGGCTACTTACAACTCCGATACCCGTGACAATGATTCTCGGATTACACGTGACTCCATAGTTTTCCCGTGTCGGTGCGTTTTTTTATCCGATCTCGCCGCACATCGAACCACTCGGGCATTTTTTTTTTTGTGCACCATCGACGCGCTCGAGTACACCAGGATGCCCGTCCTTTTTCTAATAAGCATCCAACATTTTTCTCTTCGTCTCTAGGTCACCGATATTATATTCAAAGGCTCGATCTGTTTAAAGGGTAGTACCGCTGAAAGCGCGATTCTTTCCGCCCGATGCGTTCAATTTAAAGGGATGGAATGCTTTCATCGTCGGTGATCGTTGGAGCGAACCGAAGGGCATCGATCGAGAGAACGGACTCCAATCGATGAGAAATATCGCGCGCGAACTGTCTTTCAAACGACGAATATCGGTTTCCCGTTACCAGTGGATTTTCGTTGCCATTTTTCGCGATTTTCCATAGAGCACACGGATATCGGGAGGATCCGTTGCTCGACAGAATTTAACCGATAATCTTTCAACCGAGAAATTCTTTCCAGCTGCGCTGGAGCCCTCCGCGAGAAACGGAAACCTTCGAAGTGTTTTCAAGAGGCCAACTTCGAAGAAGCACTAGACCCACTGCAGGAACGTTAAAAGCTATCGGATCGGATCTTGATAAAGCAAGGGTTAAACCAGTCGCTTTCTCAGACCGAACGGTGGAGCGTGGACCACGCGTTCCAACGGTTTTTACGACCTCTTGATGGACTCTAGAAAAAACAAAGCCGCCCGATAGACTGGGGCTGGGACTGTTCGAGTAATTTTCTGGTGAAATATTTCGGTATCATTTTTTCCGAGTAAAGACGATCAATGTGCACAGTAGCTGCAAATCTTTTATCCAGTCGTCAGATTTAATTGTATCGCGCAGTGACGCAGCGACGGATACCAAGGAAGGTTACGACCGCGTAAACAATCCTCAAACTGAAATTCCAGGGTAGTCATGATGACGAAATCACGAAGAACGAATGGGAAAAGTGATTTCGGGGAGAAAGGTGATAACTTTTTGGGAGTTTGAGGGTACGGTGCGGCGGTGCCTGTGGCCGACACTCTTGTCGACGAATTAGCTCGCCTACCCTTTCATCTCGTTCCTCAGCCCCTCGCCCCACCTCATTCCGGGTCTCTTTTCGTCCAGCGACGGGCGTTCTCGCTCGTAAGTTAGCTCTTTCTCATTTTTCCTCGGCTAGGCATCCCTCGGAGGGAAAGAAAGAGGCTCGCCGCATTTCTCGACGCGACGCGTAATCCACTAATAATTCAACAGGAGCTAGGTGACAGCCGGAGCCGTCTCTCCTCTCTGTAGCTCCGTTTCTCTTCGCGACGGCTGGGTCGTGTGACTCGCGCTCTTTCTCTAGACGGGAAGGTTTCCAGAGAAAACCGCGGTTTGTTTGCACGTCTAGGATAAACAGCGGCCTCGTGGAAAGGCGGAATCGCTCGGGGGGCGAGAGGCGCGGCGCGGAAAACGTCGACGGGACCCGGCCGCCCGCCGTTTGCGTTCTCCACCCTGCCCGACCATGCTTTTCCACCTCCCTCCCGACCCGTCTCAGCCGTCCGTCACCCCTTTGGCGGCATTCTTTCATGTCCTTTTCGGTTTACAATGTACGTAAACGATCTCCAGGGGGAGTGTGCTTTGTCTTCTCGAGGGATATTAGATTTGAAACGGGACGCTTTTAGCTCCCCAGCCGTCGAGATGCCTCTTTCGCGGGAATCGTTTCAATTCAGCGTGGAAAATTATTTCGTTTTATATTCCCGCCCGACCGGGGTTTTCAGCCCGTCTCCTCGCGGCTTGCCGCGTTTCGTTGTTTCGCTTGTACCCCTCCCCGAACCCCTCTGGCCACCGTTTCTCCTCGTTTACGCAGATCCGTGGAAAATTTTAATTCGAGTGGATGCGCGTCACGCTCGTCGCACGGTCGATTCTCCCGCAACCCCGAGTGCCCGAGGGCCCCTTGCAACTTTGAAGTTTTTCCGAGCGCCTCGAGCACCCGCGATCGCGTCAGATTCGTAAATTTCATTTTTTTAACGCCTTTGGCGGTCCCTAATATAAGGCGACACGACCGAAAAGATAGAGGAAAAGATACATCCTTCGTATCGTGCTGCAATTGTCGTTGCACCCCCGTGTCGACTCATCGTCTGATAAATCGTTACGTCTGTGGCCCCCTCGCGCCGCGCTCGGTGTATATCGCGTCGCTTTCGTGACGTGCCAAGAAAGAAGCTAACGTTACTCCGAAAAAAAGAACCAGGTCTAGTTTCTAAGTCATGGCCGAGCAGCGAACGAGACAGACGTGTATCGTTATCTCTGGAATAGGCGCCTCGCGCTCTCTGACGTTCTCTTTTTCAAGTTCTTTTCAGTTTAGAGGGCTCATTTTCACCGGGCGTTGCGTTTACAATGTACGTAAACAGCACCGCGAGGAAACGGCGGAGAATTCCCTTTGAGTAGCATTTTTCGAGCCAGCAGCCATTTCGAGCCACCTCCCGCTCGAGGATCCTTCCTTTCTGCTCGCGCGAGATAAAAAGCCAAAGACGCGGTCGTTGACGGGAATTAATGTCGCTAAATTGCCCTCGCGGCACGGAAATAATCGATCCTGCGATCCTAACTGTTCGCGGCTGCCCTAGTCCATTCCTCGATTTCTCAGCAAGATTTTACAAGCAAGCACAGATGTCAGTTAATAATACTTCTTTGCTTTCCACGTGTTTGCTTCTATACAATGTTCGTTTCTTGGCGTCGTTCGACCGATTAATCACCAACAAGGGTTGGATTATATACCTACCGTTATATATATACCGTTCTTTCTCCAGGGTGAAAGGCAATTTATTGTTCTCCGTGTGGATTTTTTTCGACAAAATTTATTTGCACGAGTTTCTTTCTGCGCCCTTTCGTTTCGTTCTTTTTTTTTCGGATTATCTTGTTAAGGCGAACTGAAATTGGTTTGTTAAACTTTAAAATCGGTTAAGTACTAAAAATGTGTAAGGTGTATGGGGTGGACACTTTCACGAGTGAAAATAAATGCTCGAGTCGTTATGTACGCAATTTCGTTTGAATCGGGAGTCCTCTGCGGCCCCAGGAGCTTATTGACAGCATCTTTGGTTGCGGCAGAAGTGGATTTACTCATTGGCCTCGGCGTTTCTCGGTTATATTTTTACGTCGCGAGACCACTCGCTTTACGCCCGTATTAAAAGTTTAATAACGCGCCGGCTTTTGAAAAGAGCCGCTCGCCGCTGCCTTTTGACCCGCCTCCAACCATTATTCCGATCGTTTGCGCTCACGGCCAAGTACAGTTCAATATCGGCCCTGGCGCGATCACCTCGTGAATTTTCTCCTCTTTCGTCGAGGAAAAGCCACTTCCGCCGTTTGTTTCCGCGACTGGTTTTTGTCCGCCTCGGGGCCTCCGCTCCCGTGGAACCCTCGAACTCGTAAACTATTGTCTCAGCCTCGATACCGCTCGCTTCTACGACCAAAACGAAGCTCCCCAGGGCTCGAAACTCCACCACTGCTTTCCAGTAAGCCTGTGAATCGAGTCCTTTTTTTCTCTTACCTTTGATGTAACTTGAAAAAACACGAGATGAGGAGAAGATTTTAGGAGAGCCTCGATTATTGCAGAAATCTAGCTGGAATATCCTGTAACAATCAATGTTTGAATGACGCGATGCTTACATGCACGCGATTCTGGTTTCAAAAAGCGAGAAAAGGTTTCTCGCGCTGATATCTCGACAGGTTTCGATTTGGACGTCGAAGTCTCGGTGCCATTGGAAAAGGATTCCCCTCCTCGGTCTCCCTTTCGAGTTTTCTCTCAACTTTCCTCGACCGCTTTGACGCAAAGGCTTTTTTCACGCTGGCTCCCGGCTGCTCTTTACGCGACGGAAATCGAGCGTGCTCTCGTCCGATTCCCGTCGAACGCCCCATTAAGGAACGACCGCCGACTCCTCCGCTCGCAGGAAATCAAAATCAAAGCGCGAAAGTCGAGCCCCGGTAACCGGATCGTTAATCGAGTCCGATAATCTCTGAGACGAACCAAGTCGCCGGTAATTTCCTCGAGGAGATGTACAGGCGACTCAAAGTCGATATCGAAACGTTCGTAAAAACAATTATCCAAGAAAACCAATTTCATACACGATACTCGGTATTCGCTCGTGAGTTGTGCAAGCGTAGGTTAACCGCTTCTTTCTGTCCAAAGAAATTTTAATTATTTCGCGTATTCTGAAAAAAATGTGTATAACGTTACACGCAACCCTGCCCCATGAATTTAATTATCGCGTAACGCGTTTCCACTAATTCGACGGCGTCTGGCCACAGGCTGACTGAAACTACTGTGTCGTATCTGGGTGGTCTGTGTCGTAGGGTACACCACTCCCCCGGAAGATTACACGCATCTGTCGACGCGTTCTCGAATCCGTTCCCGATTTCCCCCTCGGAAAAACGTGGATCGCGTTACGTTCGAGTAGGCCAGACGGCTCGTCGGTAGCCGAGCCCGCTTTTTATTCCCCTGGGCCCGGGCTTCTTCAATTTTTAATTATTTTCATGCCCATCCCTTGTACGGATTTAGACGACGTACAGACAGGGGCAAACTTTTATTCGAATAACAGACTACGAATAAAAACACCACGCCGTCGATGGTCTCAGCATCGATTCCTCCGGGATTATGTTCAATTAAATTTGCTGTACATTTACGCGTGCATTCAAAATTCTCGAGTTTCTACCCGTTTCATACGCCAAGACATTTTCAAAAAATTCTAAGCGGATGAGATGTTTGCGAAAACTTTGGCGCAAACAGTCGAGGAGGAAGGGTTGGGAGATTTCAGGGTCGGGTGTCGGAGCCAAGGTTGGCTCGGAGGTGTTCTCCGCGAACGGGCTGACGGGTGCACGAGTCGGGTCGGCTACGCAGGCGCGTTTTCCACGGTGTTTACATGAAAGTTAATCTCGACTGCGTGGTTAGTGGATGCCCGAGGAGCGAGAAGGAACGCCGTAGCGAAAGGCGGGGGCGGTTGGACTCCGGCTGCGTACACGATGATAATAATAAACGTTGCTCTCCCTTTCTTCTCGCTCCCTCGCTCATCGTCTCCAGCTCTCTCGGCAGCTTGCTGACTGCCGCTCTCCTTTTCTTCGTCTTTTCTCCTCGTCCTCTCACTTAGCGCGCGCGCGCTGCCGGCGGTGCCTTTGATCTCTCGCTTCGTTTGTGCATTTAAACACGGCTTTCCGAGTAGTGGAGAGAGCCAGAGAGGAGCGGAGCTCGAGGAGAACACGGGGGAAACCCTGTACACCAAGCAAATGGAGAGAGAAGGAGAGAGGCCGGAGCTAAATCTCGCGGAGACCTCGGTAGACGCAAAGTGAGTTTCGCGATTACAAACGAGCTCTTCTTACGCACTCCCCCCCCCCCCCCGCCCCGATTTCGCATCTTCTTCTCTCGCCCGCCAATCTTGTCCAAGTGTTTCCTCCTCTCTTCCTTCTATTGCTCTCTCGCGGTCATCCCTCCGTGATTTTTTCGTCTTTCTTCCGGGGCTTTGTCAGTCTTTATCGTCGCATTGTGCGCTCGTCGGCGGCAAGCGCAGCCCTCGAATATCCGCCTGCTCGAGGACAACTCCTCGAGATTAATGCTTCCTAATGGACTCAACGCCGGAACGGAGACACAGAGAGCGTCACCACGCGGGCATTTTAACCCTTTCGCTGCGGCGCGCTTCGACCAAAAGGCGGCCCCTAGGTGCGGGACGATTTTCGTTGCTGAGTCGACCGTGTATCGTCGGTAGAAAGAAATAACGGTGAGGGAAAACGACGCCATTTACGTCGAAAATACCGTTAACAAAATTACGAATTCCATTCATTATTCTAGATTCTTATTGCGATGAGATCTTTGCCCATCTCTGAGCACGTGGTCCGCGGCGAATGGGTTAACCCTTTAATCGGTTCGCGTATACAGGGTTCCGTGCTCGGGGAAAAAGGGTGAAGGAATGAGCAAAGCACCGAGGGAGGGGGTGGCCCGCTATCCGTGACGTGTGTTTTCGTGCCAGCTGTTTCCGTTTCCTCCCCCAATGTGGCACCGCTTTGTCCGCGAACGTTGTTCCAGTGGCGTTGTTCGATGCTGTATTGAAAGGAGTAATTTGTGAAGTTAACGCGCGTCGCCGGGAAACGCTCCGCTTGCCAAGCCCGGTATAATAGCGGGTAGCTTCGACGCTAATTGCTAGTAATTAATATCGACGCGAGCCGGTATAGGTGCGAAGCAATCGAGATACATCAAAGAGCCTGGGGTTTCATTTTTTTTTTCCCCAGCAATCGATTGTAATCATTATTCGCGGACCCCAGAGATCGAGTTTACCGAGAAATTGTAGCCAGTGTTTCGTCGTCGTTTATTCCAACAAATTCGCCCATGTTGTCGCGCATTCGTTGCTGGGTATCATTACGCGTTAATTGAACGTTGCAATTGTACCTTCCGCGATACACAAATGCAGTGTACCTCTGTGTTAATTATTTCACCCTACCGGTATCGATCGGCGGTGCTTGCACGTTGGAATTCAAATTAAAATTAAAATTTTCGCTGGACAAATAAACGCTATTTATTACTCGATGTTTGTCTGGGTTAGGTACGGCGAGAAAAATCATCCAAGCTCTCCCGTACGTCGCGAGGAAAGAGAAAGGCGAGGCGAAAAAACCGGTCGCATTAGCGGGAAAGTATTAATTCGCAAAGTAATCAGCCCCGTAAGGGGTGGCCTCGTTGTGACGCGTATCCCCGAGAAACGATAGAAAAGCTTGGGCCTCTCGACGCGTCTGGTCTCGTCTACGGCTCGACGCGAGTTCGAACCGCGATAAAAAAGCCCAGCCGTCGACAGCAGACGCATCGTCGTGGATAAAAGTAAAGGGATTGGACAGGCTGCGCGGGCTCAGTCGGCTGTTAATAATGCCACCTCGGGGATGCGCCCCGACGGTCGGGAGTAGTCGTCTCCATTTCACGGGTAACCAGGCATCCATGTAAAGTAAATTCCGTTCCCGTCACCTTTTTCGGTGGTTCCTGGCGCTCTCGTCTGCCCATTCGGCGATCCACGAGGACACGATGGAAGGAAGCAACGCGATTCGTCGAGAAATCAAAGGGACGCGCGGATTAAAAAAAAAAAAAAAAAAAAAATTAAGGTGTCGGGAGTTGTACTAACGACGCGCGACGCTCGTCCTCGAGGACCCTCCCGTCGGCTCGGAGGATAATTTTGTAATGGGAAATTCGATCGATGGAGTCACGGTGGCATTTAAATCTGTATGCCGCAGTCGACGGCCCGTAATGAAATGGAGTCGATGGCTGGGGCGTTAATATGTTTAAAAATCCAGCAGGAAATAGATTCCTGGAGAACGCGGCGAGATGACGCGTCCTTTCGTATCGTCTTGTCCCCCCTCGTACGTGTTTTAATGTCGATAATTTTTCACATCCCCGGGTCTAAGCTATTACTAAAAATCTAGAAAACGCTGTTTGCGCGACTTTAATTAATTCGGGATACAATTTAGAATTCAATCAGTAACGAGTAATGGTTGCTCATCTGCTTGTTCCTTGAAATTTGTGTTCTGTCGAGAATGGCCCATCTCTGCTTCGAGGATATCACTCTCGGAGCATCATTATTGAAGTTCGAACGATAAGCAGGGATCTCACGGCTATCGCTCGACGACAGGAACGGAAACCAGAGATTGTACTTCCGGTTCCGAAGTCAGAGCGATCGATCTCGACCCGAGGACGAAGGGTAACGAGTTAAATTAACGAAGGAAGCCCTATCGCGCTCGACAGCCTTTGGTAAACTGACTGTAAGTTAGCCCTCGATATCTGTCTCGGGTTTCCTTCCTGGCACGCGGTGAGATCAACTCGTCGTTGGCTTATTTCGCTGACAAGTTGCTTGTCCGCGACTTCCAGATCGCCAATCTCTTTCGCCGGCGGCACGCTTTGGACTATCCCAATGCCGTCACTAGGGGTTGATGCTATAACGATTCTGTATCAAATGTTTCTCTAGTCCTGAAAATTCTGTACGATCTGGTCCAGGGAGAGCATCGCAGGATTGACGCTACGACGAGTTACTCTAATGGACGACGCTAACCGTGGCAACGTCACTGGACTTTTCCATTTAGTCGGGGCGCGTCAATGTCGTTATTAGGATGCCAGCCGACGCGTTCGGAATACGAATCGCTGGGAATGTCTGGAAAGGAGAATTTATCCTCGAAACGAGTCGGATGAACGAGGTCGTGGCCGAGAATACGAAAGCTCGGCGGTTTCGAATCCCGTAAAATCCTATCGGGGAAGTAGGTGGAAAGCGGCGAGGACATGGCCGAGCGGAATTCCAGGACGTGAAAAGAGCATTCGTAGGACAATGGGAGGGAAAGCAATTCCCGGGTCGCGGAGGAAGACGAAGACGAAGACGCGGGGGAGGCAGAAGAATGAACAAGAGGGTGGTAGCTGGTCCCTGGGAATGTCAGCTCGATTCCGTCCTCGTTCCTTTTTGCTCCGAAGGGATCAAGCGGCGGCCTGGAAGCGAGTGTAACCTACCAGAGAACCGGCCGTCTTCGAAACCCACGGATTTAATCGAATCAAATAAAACATCTCCGTCGAACCACTCCGGTGCCGCGTTTATTTTACAAAGCTCGAAACAAAAAGGGAAAATGAACCGAAGATTCTTAAATCTATCATACAAACAAGTTACGTAACAGTCGAGAAAACGAGAGGAACTTGTAACAAAAATTACAGACATCGTAAATTAATACATTCTTCTTCATCGTAGATTTTTAATCATGCCGTGCGACAAAGAGTATTCATTTTTCTTAAATATTAAACGAACGATAATAAATTTTGCAAAGCTGTTTACTTTTTATGCTTTCGACAGAATAATACACCGCTGCTGGCCGTTGTTTCTCCCCGATCCTTCGCCAGGCGCTCTTCATTCCTGCCTGCCGGTTTCTTCTTCGTCCTTTTGCTTGCTTTTGGTCGGTTCTTGCGCGCTCTAGCTCGTCCCGCGTCCGCGACAGGACGCGTCCAAACGACGGCCAGGACGACGTACAATCTCCGACAGAAAAAAGGAGGAGGGGGATGGAATAAGAAAGGAGCTCCCTCGTCGACGAGCGTCTTTCGGCGATGTCCTCCGGTTTGCGTGGAACAAACGCTTCTCCTCGGATGTCCTCCTCCTTTTTTCTTAATTTACCCAGACTTTGTCGAGAGACGTCGGCAAATAACTTCGCTCGCGTTTTAAGGATTCATGAACCGTTGAGCCGCCTCTCTCGCCGCGACCTTTTTTTCGGAGAAAGGGGATGGACGGGGGACCTACTTGATTCCCTTCGCTCTCTTCGCGGACTCCCGGTTTTTTAGTCCCTCAAAGCGAACGACCTTGCTCTCGAAAAATGATCCTTCAAGATCCGCGAACCGGACCCCCCCGGTTCTTACGGTTCGCCGCTGTTTACTGTTCGGCTTTCGCTGCGAATCGCTTTCAAGCTGTTCATTGTGCTCGCAGAATGGTCGATGTCACGGTCGAGTCATAAGCGCACGCTAATTAGTTCAACGGCGAATGTCACGCAGACCGATAGACATCGCGACCAGCTATTTAAAAATACCCAGGTTTTTCCAAGCTTTCACGCAGAAGTCATCCTACAGTTATTATCAGTCTCTTATTACCGTTTTCCTTTTTCCTCTGACACCTCGTGTCAGACTCTTCGCGTCAAAGGATACATCTTATGAATGGATAAATAAATAAATACACGCGTATACCTTTTCCTGAGGAAGGCTACGGGGGAGTCTAATAGCTCAGCAGCAAAGCGTCGAGAAGTCGCTAGCAAATTCACCTCCCTAAAAGTATTCATCGATATCGAATAAAATTTGTACCCACAGCCAGTCGCGAGATGCGACGGCGGCAACGGGGAGACCGCTAAATTATTCGCGAGACCGTGTGGCCTGATCGATCCACGGGAATTTCTGTTTCAGGGATCGGCGAGTCGAGCGTGCAGCTGCAGCAGCCAAAGCTGCTCACCGCGATCCGCGTGGGAGCCGAGGTCGAACTTCGATGTCACGTCGATGGTACCGGAGACATGAAATACGAGTGGTTCAAGTTCGTTACGCAACTATAACTTCCTGCTATTTACCCTCCGCCCTCCGCGAAGCAACCCCTGGGTCCGATAATTCCGGGAAATCTGCGACTCCGGAGGGGTTGTTGCGCGCCCCCAGATCTGAAACTCAGACTCGAACTAACTTCGACCCCGCGTCGCGTAACTGACACCCGTCGTTTACGTAACTACCCTTGAATTATCAAGCGACATTTTCCTTCGCCCTCCCGCACCTCGGCCTGTCGCTGGTTTTCGCCTTTCACGTCGACCCCCTCCAGTCGCGATTTTAACCCTTGTCGACGACGACGCGTCGAAACCTAGACAGCCACACGCGAGGACCCGTTATTGATGCTAAAATAATAATTAGAATCGACGTACGGAAGTTCGCAGAATCAAATTATATACGCGGGTGGCAAGTTCGGGTATTACTATTCGGTATGGCGTGCACCTTTGCCTCTGATTGAAGCCTCTGGGGTACGAAATTATAATTTGGGGTATTTTGGTAGACGCGTCAACTGCTTTCCAACAAATACATTTGCGTTACAATTTTCTATTTAATCGAAGACGTACAACGAGTAAAGTGAAATACTAACGGTTGTACCAACACCTGCGTCTCGTCTTTCCTTAGGAAATTTGTCCCCTGTCCGCGACACGCGCGCATATTTTCAGAGATGAGATCGAACCGCGCGATAACGTTGAGAAACGCGTTGCAGGAATCACGAGCCGGTGGCGAAGAACGAGCGGATCGAGATCAAGAAGAAGAGGCTACTGCACATCCACAGAGCCATTCTCGAGGACAGCGGGATGTACAGCTGTCTGGCGAAGAACAAAGCTGGATCGTCGCCGAAAAAGGACAGCTACCCCCTGATTGTGACGGGAAATGACACAGCGACGATAAAGGTCGTCCCCAGGAATCTAATCGCGAAACGCGGAGAACCTGTCGCCCTCCATTGCGTCTTCGAGGACGCTGACTCTATTCAGTGGTACTTCAAGGACATTGGTCCGCTGGAAACCGACGACGAGAGGACCGTTCTCGATAATGGCACTTTATTCATACGCTCAGCCGAACACAGGGATCAAGGATTCTACTCTTGCAGGGGAGAGAGGGGGGACACCTCTGTCGCTTACACGGTCGAACTCCAAATAGCTTGTGAGTCTACTTCACTTTTCTCAACTGAATATCAATTATAATATATACGATTAATACATACGACGATATCATACGTGTCATTTTTAATTTAAGCGCCAAGTGCGAGCGAAACTGCCGCGAATGTTCATTTGGTTCTTGGAAACTCATTCGGCGCTCTTTAGTAGATGCTCCATGACGAACGAAGAATTGTATTTCGCAGACTTGATGAACCTCTCCGCGGCCTCTTTCGAGCCCCTGTTGCCGAACCAAGTGGCGGTAGTCGGGGAGGACCAGGAGCTCCAGGTCAGCTGCTTGGAACCCTCCGGGCTGCCAACTCCCAAGGTCTACTGGAAAGATCCCAAGGGACACATTATAAGCGATTCCGGGCCGGTGCGCGTTCAGGATAATACCCTTATCGTCGCGAAGGCTGGGATGGGCGAGGACGACGGCAATTATACCTGCGTCGCCGAGAATATGGCTGGGGAAACCGACATATCCGTTCAAGTGGTTATATCCAGTGAGTTCGCTGAACTGTACCGTGCGAAAATACATCCCAGACGCATTATTCTCCAAGAATAACATGAATCTCTAATCGTAAAGTCTGTTCTTTGTTTAATTAGTGCGATCGTTTCAACATGTAAACGTTCAGAACCGTTCGACGAGAGCTTATCAGTAATCGAAACCCTAAAATCCGTATCCGAAGGGGTCGAAAGGGTGTTTGAAAGGGAACGCGCGTCGAAGAGGTTGTCTCGAGTGTATTTTGCGCCGGTGGTTCGCAGACGCGCGAACGTGGCTACACGGTCAAGCTCCCCGTCCCGCGAGCCAGTCTCCCCTAATTAACTATCGACCTCTGACGCGTGATTTCAGCACCGCCTACGCTGATAAGCTCGCCGGAGAGCCAGAGCGTGATGAAAGGCGACTCCGTAACGATGACGTGCTCGTACTCCGGGATGGAGCCACCGATGACCCACGTACGCTGGCTGAAGGACGGAGAACCGGTGAAAGAGACCGGCGGACCGAGCAGACACAATGTAACCGATCACCACGGCAATGTGACCCTGCACTTGAGGAGCGCCGAGCTGTCCGACAGGGGCTCGTACGTGTGCGAGGTATTCACCAAGGGCTTCCCGTCGATACTTTCGGAGCCGGCCAGCCTCGCGGTCGAGGAGAAGCTCAAGTTCTCCCCGGAACCTGTGGACAAGCGGCTGGAACTTGGCTCGACGGCCAAAGTGCCCTGCAAGTCGCAGGGTGCCACCAATCCGACGGTGAAGTGGATCAAGGAGGGCGTCGGGGAGGAATTCCCGAAGCACGTGCAAGATATCAATGGGACCCTCCACTTCAACGGAGTTCTCGAGGAGGACGAGGGCCGCTACACCTGTATAGTCAGCAACATGCAGGAATCGATCAACCACACGATCAACATCACCGTAATCAGTAAGTTCGGAGCGTCGGACGTCGTTAACGCTGTTGCTCGATACCAGATTCCGTGCAAGCCTCAACTACGAGCCCTGAAATTCTAGTATTCGTGGAGAGAGATGATATTATTCAATCCCCAAGATTCATTTCCTCCGGCAGCAGTTCCCAAGGTACGCGTCTTAATCGGCCCTGTTTGTTTCAGTCGCGCCAAAGTTCACCGTTCAGCCGCAGAACCCAACGGAGGCGATCGAGGGATACCCTGTGATGTTGCACTGCGCCGCCGAGGGCGATCCGAAGCCGACCATCCAATGGGACAAGGACTTGCGTATGAGCAATCTGGAAAATTCCCGCTTCGAGGTATTGAGCAACGGAAGTTTATACATAAAGGAAGTATACTTGGGCGACGAGGGGAAGTACGGGTGCATGGCTGGCAACAGCGGAGGCTTGAAACGAGAGGAAGTTCAACTGAATGTTAAACGTAAGTTTCTTGGTTTCCTCGTGATTCGCCCTATAAGTTGGTCAAATCGTCAACCGAAAGAAACAACGTTTCGATTTCTTTGCAGCTGGCGATCCCTACAGATTCGACATGGACTTGGAAGTGGGAGACGACGGCTCGATGATGACGAAGACGGTTACGATCACGTTGAGCGCGGCTGCGGCTTACATGGTGCTGGTCGTTGGTCTGATGCTGTACTGTCGCTATCGGCGTCGTCGTAGGAAGCAGCAGTATCTCCAGGAGCAGGCGGAAGGTAATCTATCTTCTCTGAATTGTTCACAAGGAAATACACTGCTAAAGGATGATGCTCTTTGTAACGTACTCGATATGTACGCTCTTTAATGTATTTCGCACGAAAGAAATAAACACTCTGGCTTCAATTTTCCAGAAAAACTGGAGAACGGCGAGGTCCAGGAGGAGCAGACCGAGCTGAAGGAGACCGCCACGACCAACAGCAAAATGAACTCCACGTCTGGCAAAAAGAAGGAGAACCGCGACTCCCATAACAAGAGCGACGGCGCTGACACTAGCTTGAGCAGCAACCAATCGATAAAGTCCAAGTCGTACTACGACAAGCTGATAGTGTCTCGAGGCAACCTGAAGGAGCTGAAGCCCTTGGGTCGTGGCGAGTTTGGCGACATCTACGCGGCTAAATACCAAGCAGACGGCGACAAGGAATCCCTGGTGATGGTTAAGAGCCTGCTCAACACAGACGAGACCGCTCTGCAGGAGTTCAGGCGTCACCTGGACCTGCTCCGCAAGTTGAATCACGAGAACGTGGTGAAGTTGATCGGTTTGAGCCGCGAAGAGGAAATGGATCACATGATCCTCGAATACACCGACTGGGGCGATCTCAAGCAGTTCCTGATCGCCTCCAGGAAGGACAACAATTCTAGCCCGACTTATGAGTCGAAGCCGGCGCGTGCACCGCAGCTTTCGGTCGCGCAAATCATCTCGCTGTCCAGCCAGGCAGCGAAAGGTCTCAAGCATCTCGCCGACAACCGTCTGGTGCACGAGGACATCGCCGCTCGGAACTGTTTGATCGCCAGCAACTTGACGATCAAGATCTCGATGCCGTGCATGACCAAAGAGCCCTACCATCAGGAGTACACCAAGCACCGGAATCAGGTTATCCCCCTGAGATGGCTACCCTACGAAGTAGTCTACGAGGACGAGTACTCGACCAAGAGCGACGTTTATTCGTTCGCCTGCCTCGTCTGGGAGATGTTCCACCAAGGAGAGCTGCCGTTCAATAAGATGAACGACGAGTCCGTGCTGATGTCATTGAAGGCTCGTACCCTCACGTGGAAACCTCACAAAGCGGCGCCCCCTGCTCTGCAGGAGCTTCAAATTCAATGCTGGGCCAACGATCCGCGGGATAGACCCACTTTCGACGAGATCGTTTCCAAAATAGGTGAAATTGTCGTCGACAGCTGTCTCTAGATTGTGTCGACGACGCCACGAGGCTCTAAATCGGGGATA
Organism: Hylaeus anthracinus; assembly: GCF_026225885.1. Classification (NCBI taxonomy): domain Eukaryota; kingdom Metazoa; phylum Arthropoda; class Insecta; order Hymenoptera; family Colletidae; genus Hylaeus; species Hylaeus anthracinus. Next base: position 4,527,402 of record NW_026534348.1, on the reverse strand, counting down.
CCGAAGCAAGAGTGACGATTGGGCGAAACCGCGCGATCCGAGGTACGAGTGAAAAGGTAACGTGACTCTTGCCATTCGAAAGTATACGACATCAAATTAACCCCTCCGTAATCCGAATTTTTTGTTGCATTCGACAAGAATTGTCTAACGCGACATTTTCATGAGAAATATTGTAAATATCGTTGTACTCTTCGAACGATACAAAACAACGAAATTACTTTAGCAACGACCTGATAATCAAATTTCACGAAGAGAAAGAACAACTCGGAAGGAGTTTCTCGCAATGATCGCTCGTGTCGCGGTATTCCGTCGCGTCCATTAGGCCGTTAAGGATATATAATTTATTTGTAACAGAAGGATTCCGCTCCACGTGACTGCTAACGCAATATTTAGTACTCAGTATCAAGTGTAACGATATAGGTATACCGATCATCGCACATCGAATACTCGTAAGATATACGCTACGCTGCCGTTTAAGGCAGAGATCGCAAGCTACAGTGTGAATGCATCGTTTAAGAAAGTATCACGACCATATCAACGTTAAACGTACGACGATTTTTATATCCGCCTAACTCACGTCTACACTCGTTGTATTCCGTTAAGGTCTAACGCTTAAGGATTATTTATAGCGTACACTTATTATATGAATATGTATATAATATATACAGGGTAGGTCTACGCGTGCCTCGAACGAATCGGCCACCAGTCTAGATTGGCACTTGTCTAGAGACGCGCCCTGTATATGTACGTACACAGGGTGGAGCCAACTCGACGTTGTTCGTGCAAACGCACGGATATTAATTCCGCCGAGAATCGTTGGGATTTAATCGAAACTTACGTATTGAAATTGGCGTTCCGCTAGTGGTTTCGCTTGGACCACCTCGGGTACGTACCAGAGCTGAAGAGAATCGTTTCGAAGAGGATAAAGTAAACGGCCTTGTACATACCGAGGGTATATAACTGTAAGTTTGTTCATTAAGTACAACCGCGAGATTCGGGTTTGATTTTTCGTTCGATAGGCACTTCCGAGGGATCGCGACGCTATCCGACTATCCTGCAATAGCAAAGAAGGCGCGTCGAGTGTCCGTGTCGCGAAGAGCCGTACAACGAAGCCAGTCCTTTTGTTTTCGTTTCGTTTCGTTTAACTTCGGAAGCACCGGGAATTTATTCTACGCGCGTACGAACGCTTCGCGAATAGCTCGATCTCGACAGACCTTGGGCACTTTCTTACATTAACATTCTTCGATATACCGTTCAAAATAACACGCTTACCTCAGTACTGTTTCTTTAAATGAATTTGAAGATGATAACTTTTCCATTCGGAATAACGAAATGACAATTAAGATAGATACTTTTTATTATATTTTGTATTATAAGTGTTCGCCCAAGTCTGGATCTCAACGCGTTGCTTTCGCTTCGTCGATGAAATAATTCGTCGAAGCGGTGAAGTATGATTTGTCCCAAAACGTTTGGTTAATGGGATAATTCCCAATACTCGGTACGATCGTATAACGTATTCCGCATCCGATATATTACTACGATTACTATCATAGCTCACGCAAGGGTAATTCGCACGTACGCTTGCAGAGCTGTCCACAGAGCTGACTCGCGCATAAAATCGAGGTATCGCAAATACGAAGGACGTAGATCTCACGAGCAACGCATGCAGCGAGACTAGCGTCTAAGAGACGCGTGGCTATCTCCGTTACTTCTTGGAACAGCTCGTATCGTACCAGACGGGAGATAAAGACCTGTAACGAGCGAGCCTCGAGCTTGAATTCGTTTAGAAGACCCATCTTCGTCTCTTTTATAGCATTACCAAGGAAAATTACTATTACTTCGACGTAAGTACTTGGAACATGCTCGGCCCAGCTCTGCATACGTATCACGCGCATCAAATATATAATGTATCATATACGCATTTAGATGTACGAGACACTAAGGTAAACACTGCCAATGAGTAATCTCTGTAACGTTAAAGGTTCATAATCATAGCGAATACGACCATTCCCCTAATTTAATGCACCGTCGTCGCACCGCGGAAGGATCGACGCTCCATTTATACCGATCCCTGTCTTCTGCGAGCGTACGCGGTTCTGCAAGAACTCGTCGATCGTTGTCGTCGATCGTTCGCAATATCAAATTCGATTCGAACAATAATTATTCATTGAATTAATTATTAAAATGTTAGTAAAAAAAAACCAGTGTTTCTTGAACGAAGAACTCAATTATTACAGACGCTAAGAAACATTTGATCGATCATCGAGGTTGCTTCCTTAAAACAGAAAATCTGTTTTTATCCCCGGTGTTTGTAATAATTCGAGAGACAGAAACGCGGATCGATCGATCGACGACCAACGCACGCGGGAGCGCTTGCAAACCGGTCCTGGTCTGGTTTCTCTCAGATGCTTCCTAAATGTTCGCAGTATAATGCCAAGAAATATTCTTGTAATGTAAAGTATGTTGGGAGCATACCTTGCAACAATCTTTGCTCGCGCCCTAACGTAATCGTTAAGGATTAAAAGTAATCGATTTCGAGTTCCGACGAGTCCAAACCGTGCTCATATCATTCGCTGATCGTATTTTCCAGGACTGCGATCGTCGACCCGTTGACTTGTCTCTCCATTTATAATGTACAGGGTGATCCCAGAGAATGGAACATTTCGATTTCATTTCTTTCTCAGTTTTTTTTTTTTTTTTTTTTTTTTGTAGTTTAGGTGCATTTTCCATTCCTTTCCTTTTCCCCTCTTTTTCAATGTATTTCCATTGAATTTCATTCCCTTCGTTTACCTTTATTTTCATTTTATCAAATTTCATACCAATCGTTAATCCAAAAGCAAATATAAATTTCTGTTAACAAAAATGATGCAATTGATGAATGCATATGCATCGTTCCAGTTCTGTGGAACTTGCATGGGACTGTTACGCCGAGGAAATACGTTTTCCCCGATGTTCGTACGCAATCGTCGTTCACCTGGAAAAGTTTATATGTACTCGAGTATATCGCGAACGATCGTACTTGTGTTTGCTTAACCGTCGTTTCGCCTAATTGGATGGCAAGGCGAGGGGTCGACGCGGCCAAACACCGACTGAAAGAGAGAGTGAGAGAGAGAGAGAGAGAGAGTGAAAGAGAGCAAAGAAACGCTGCGCCGGTGATTTTTAACGAAGCGACCTATTATTATGCCTAATGTGTCTAGTCATACACGGTGGGAAAAGTGTTAGCGAGCAGCGAACGCAAGATCCATTTAAAAGAAAAAGAAACGACATTTTTCATATCCCAAGGCGTTTTGTAATCCATTTCTTTTTTACAGTATTTTGTAAATATTTGTACTTTTTTATCTACACTTATCGTACTTATGACTCTTTGAAATAGTATGTGCTACGATTAAATAAAGGTGGATAAAACCGAAAGAGCGTTTATTCATTGCTGAGAATGTAATTAATCTATTTCATTCATCTATTCTAGATCTCTAGATACTATATTTTACATTAGTTAACAACGAGAAGTATTATTAGTTTACATTTGTTAATCAGACCTGTTTAGTTCGCTGAATTTATTAAAAAAAAAAGATACTAGTTCTAGTACAGACATACCTACATACAGTTAAAGTCGTTTTTTTGTTTTTTTATTATTAATAACATCTTAGTCCATTGTTGGTCCATAGATACATGTTGAAATACAAAAATATAAAACGTATGTATTGAGTTGTCTATACAAAATAAAAAACAAAATAAAGTTGAGTTAATGGGGTTGACAATTTATATCACCCATCTAGCGCCGGGTGGTTAACTAAATATATATAGCGTTAATTTAGTATTTTCAAGAACCAGGTTTTGAAGAACTACGGTGGCGCCATCTCTCCACAAGAGGCCCAAGCAAGTCTTTTAGCAGTATACTCGCTCATTCTGTAATATTATTTCTTATAATTGATTATTAGGTATACTAAAAGCATTGTAATATTAAAATTGATTTGAAAAATAGATCTTAACATTATTTTTGCAATAAATTTTCGAATCAAACTTGATGCGCCATCTAGCGGTATGTCGTCGAACCTGGTCCACTACGACAAGCTTGAGCCTCTTGTGAAGAGATGGCGCCACCGTAGTTCTTCAAAACCAGGTTCTTGAAAATACTAAATTAACGCTATATATATTTAGTTAACCACCCGGCGCTAGATGGGTGATATCAATTGTCACCCCATTAACTCAACTTTATTTTGTTTTTTATTTTATATAGACAACTTAATACATACGTTTTATATTTTTGTATCTGTTTTGTACTTTTGTATCTGTTTCTTCAATAAATTCAATGAATTAAACGGATCCGATTAGCGAACTACGTAATAGTACTTCTCATTATTAACTAGTATAAAACGTGAAAGTTTATCGAGAAATATCTATTTTCTGTTAGTAAGTAACAAGATCAAGTCCGTTGACATAGCATGAATTACGTTAATTATGTAAATTTGATATGTGATGGAGTTTGGGGTTGTAAATGAAATCGTCGTGTATTACCTAATCAAATTTATTTTTACTTAATATTTCGTGGTACAGTCTATGTCTATTTATGATATATAAAATAACGTAGTCGTCGAATGTAAATGGGTGAAACGAAAGAACGCTCGTAAACGCCGACTGAACAAGCACGGCCGGAAAAGAAAAATCGAGTCAGAGGCAGTCGTACGGTGTGATTATTAAATACTTTATGTATATTCATATTTATAATATTTATATATATATTTCGTATATGTATAGGAAATCAACGTGTATACGAAGAGAAAAACCGATAAACGCAGTTTTGACGCGAAGAGTATGTTTAGTAATATTTATATATTTATATATAAAGTCTAATGAATTACTTAATCCGTTACTTATAGTACTTAATTCATTAATATAGTAGCAGCCTCACTCTCTAAATAGTACTAAATATAATAATGGTATAATGCGGTAATTATCGTTAATATAGATTATTAACATTGTAAATAATAATCGTCAGAATCGTATAATAAACAATAGTACAAGGTGTTTTTTGTGGTTTTCAGTGGGTTTTTTTTTTTTTTAAATTGTTATCATATAGTAATAATCACAATAGCGTATTCTGAAAAATAGATCAGGGTCCCGTGGGCAGAGAGCGGAGTACCTCGTATATCAACCAAGCTACTTTTTTTTCTTTCACGTCCGTATCGACCTAGAGAGACCTCGATGGAAATATTTGCGATTCAAGAGGCGATCGAACATCTTCTCCGCTTTTTACGATACCTCGATCGATCGAAGGGAACTGGAAATCGCGCGACGAACGACGATCCCGACCAAGAGCCGCGTCCTGCGCTCGTAAACGGTAGTAGTAGTAATGTAGTAGTAGTAATAGTAACCCTAGCATTAATAGTTGCCGGTAGTACCGATCGTATCTACCGATTTGCAGTAGTAGTAGTACCATACGATATCGCTCGTCACTGTTCCTCGAGACTGGGGCCCGAGACTACTCGAATCATTTCAATGTACTCGAATATCGCGTATAAACGTGGAACATTTTCATACACTCGAATATCAAATATTACTATCCGAACAGTGAAGTATTCGAGTGGGTATTAGAACGGTCAAGTATTCGAATAGTTTTCGAACAGTCGACTACAGAACAATTCGAGAGAGCCCTGGCCCTACTCGATAACTGGCGGATCGGTTCTCGCCAGGTTGGTGTAATGGTTCCTCCAAAAAACTAACGGAACCTTGGAGAGTGTCGCAGCTGGCGTCCCGACGCGATTCTAGGCGGGATCGTAGCCATCGATGAGCAGAGACGGACAAAATTTCGTTCGAACAACAACAAGAATATTCTACAGTAATCTATCTGATCGTTTAACTATCACCGAGACGATTTTCATTTTTCCAACGTGAAATGCACAATTTCACCTCGCGTTTCATACAGTAATTTTAATTGAAGAAACAATGTTAGCCAAAACACTTATCCGGATAAGAAATTCGCTCGTCCCTGCCATAAATCTAGGCAGGCGTCGTCGCGGTGCAAAAGTCAATTCGCCTTCTTTTTTTCTCAGATGCTTGCTAGCGTCTCTTCCGATTCCCTGCGTCTTTGGTCTCTCGTCTACGCGTACTCTTTCCCCAGCACTCTCGCTCGGCGCCACCCCTAAGTCCGACTCCATCGTTTTCGCTTTTTAATCGCGTCTCTGCCGCTCTGCCTAGGGAACCCACTATAACAGGGCACTATGAACAGCAGTCTGCTGGCTAAGTGACATTCCGAATCTACAGTCGCGCCTATTCATTTTCTCCCTCTCGCTCGCTCCCATCCGCGCATTCCCCTCATTTTCACGCTCTCTCGCTCTCTCCTTTCTCTCGATACTCTTCTCCGTTCCCCTGCGTTCTCTCGCATCCGTCCTGCGCACGATCTTTCCATCCCTGCGACCCTTATCCCACGTTCTACGCTTCACCTGCGTCTCTCAAACCCTTCTCCCGACCCCTAGAAAGACCAAGTAAGAGGACTCGACGACCCCATCGATCAGGAAATATTCCGTGTCCCCAAAAGGTAAATAAATAAATTTATTGTACAATTTTACGCGTATTCTGTGTCATCGATGAATAAAAATTCACGATTCTTTGGTTACTCTTCCTATTTACATAACGAAAGTCTCACAATTTTCGTTGACAGCCTATACATCTTGAAAAAAAAAAAAAAAAAAAAGATGACGAAAGGAACATTTTACTTCTCGAGAAAGGAGCGTGTTAATTTCCCAAACGTAGAACTTAACATTGCTCGCAATAGCAGCCGTTGAAGATCGTGTTCCAATTAAAAATATGGAAAATGTGGTCTCCCACCCTTGGAATTTAACGCGACTCGGTCCTTCTAGGGTTAATAGCGAACTATGTCAGGCACGACGACCGCAATACGGTAATGGAAACGAGTTCCCCCTTTTCTCTCGCGTTCCCGCTCCACCTGGCTCGCTCTTACCCCCTGTCGCCGCGGGAGATCCTCTCTTCCTGGCAAAAGCAGGCGTCTCGAGAGTTCCGCTCAAGAGATGGGCAGAATTTTATTCGAATGCGCGAATAAATATTCCGGCTAGCAATTTATTTGCGATTATTCGAGTAAGTTATTGCAATTTTCATCGAACAGATAGGAGACCAAAAGGTGGTCCGTAACGAAATTTTGTATCTACGCGAGAGTTTAGCCTACGTTTGGCTGCGGTACCGAATAAAATTAACCGCGGACGAGGGAGGCCAAAGCGAGCCGAGGTCGTTCGTTCAACATCCGCCTCCGGAATCCACAAAAGCACTCGTTGCCAGCATGCTTCTCCTATGTCAGCATTCACGCTACGTGTCAGCCGATAGTAAATCACTACTATACCTTTTTTCGCGTTATGATATTTTTTTTTTTTTTACTTTACTTTTTTAATTATTTTCTTGGTTTTTCCTCCATTAATAGTAGACTCGCCGTGTCTCTACCGTCAGCCTACTGCGAAAAAATCTACACGACATTCCACGTTCTCTCTCTCTCTCTCTTTCTCACAGTCGCTCCGTAGTCACGTTCACGCGTTAGATTACCATTCTCTCTGTCGCGCACACGCTTTCGAATCTCGCGTCTCACCCACTCGCCTCCTGCGTTTATAAAGAGTATCATATAATATCATTCTCGTGTCGTTACAATATAATTATCGGCAATAATATACCTTCGGTATTAATGCAATATCGTTATTATTAGTATCATTAATATTATTATTAATTATTATTCATTCCCCCGGTGCTATATTCTTTTTTTTAAAATCGGTTCGACTCCGCGGGAGAACGATTCCCATGGGGACCACGGGGACCCGGGGAGCCGTGTGTGAACAAGTGGAATTTCCTCGCGGGCACTGAAACGTCGCGCCAAAAATTTTCACTCTTCGCGTTTCCCTTTTTTCCCCCCAAGTTTCTTTTTTTTTCTTTCTCGCTACTTTTTATTTCATGCAAACGCGCACACGCACAGCCATCCATACGATGCATTCACGCGCTCTCGTCGATTAATATCGAATGGTGTTCTCACTAGTGAATTACGGCGAGTCGCGCGTACGTGCGCGACATTTAAGTAAAAGGCCCACCCCTCGATTCGTTCAGCCTTCCCCCCCCCCCCCCCCCCTCCTCCCGAAATCGCGACTCTGGTCTAGCTTTCTCAGAATTATTCGTCGTGAAACATCTCCATCCCTCGGCGGACAACGCGTCGAGTCCGCTTTCGCGTTTACTTAAAAATCGTGTGAAACTACATTTACTGGACACGGAGTCGCGAGACTGTCGTGGAACGACTGAAAGCTGTGCCGGTGGTTCGGTTGTAATTGACAGTGAATTCGTTGCGACGCCAGCGACGGAGATTTTACGAGGGTTACGGATCGCGGTGCCCCTTTGAACGCGTCCAATTTATATGGACGTGTCCTTAGGTCCAAATCTTGTGTCGTACTTTGTCGAAGAACAAACTATCGTCGAAAAAGGTGCCAGAGTCGCGCCTCTCGGAGTCACTTTTCGTCAAAACGCACGACGGCCGATCGCATTAGAAACTCGATCAAAGACGGGCAACATTTCGTTCCTGTAATAACGAATAAAAAAAAAAAAAAAAAAACGTCGAGTAAAGACACATTCGATCGATCAGTTATCCAGAAGCTAGTTCAACGCGAACTAAAGTTTCATTTCAAGTTAATTTCATTTGTATCCGGATAAGAAGCGTGCCCGTCTCTGAACCCGACGCGCCAGCTCTCGCTTCTTTCGCTCTCGCGCACGTGTAACAATCCTTTCACGCTGAAAAATCGCACGCACATTTGTTTGGAAGGGTGGCCACGCGCCTGCCCCTCCCCCCCCACCCTCCCCTCCGAACGCCGCGCGCGCACACCCCCGGCCCGAATTTCTCTATATCAGTTACAGTAAAAAATAGCGTAAACGGCACTGTATTAGGAAGAAGCAAAATACGTGTTACGTCTCGTTACTTTATCGTTGAATAAATACTATATGCGTTCGTATCATCTTTTCATTTTCCCTCCCACGCGTCGTCGTTTAAAAATCCTCTGGGTGAACCGCGATCGATCTATTACTTTAGTTTAATCGGTATGATTATTACTCGGTAGTTATCGGTAATTATTAATTAGCGTTACAATGCTGTAAATTAGTGCTCGCTCGTGTCGGAACGCGCGACGAGGGCCCGCAGTACCCGCGAAACGGTGGGTTTTTTTTCGGGACGCCCCGCGCGTCCGGGCCCTCGACCTCATCTCGCTCTGTGTCTCCCGTTTCTTTCCTTCTCCCTTCAGCTCTGGAAACAAACCCAAGAGGAAACAGAAGAAGAGAAAATCAAACGAAGGGTCTATGTATACGTGGACTATGTATAGATGCGTATGTATACACGTTCTCTTCTCGTACGACTTTTTTTTTTCTCTCTCTCTCTCTCTCTCTCTTTCGCACTCGTCACGCTCGCGCTATCATTCGATCTTGCTCTCTAACTATACTCTCGGTCGCTCCGTTTGTTTGTCACTTAATTACAAAGCACGAGAGGGGCCGACTCGTCGCTTCGCGATCACCTCGATTCGTACCCCGCGCGGTGAACAATTTCCTCGACTCTTGTCGTCGAGGACTCCGCGGGAGGATGGATCGTCGGCAAAACCTTATTCGCGTGACGGATGACGAACTGGAAAAGGCGGTTCGATCGATCGAATGAACTCGTACGTTCCCCGTGAAATATATGATTTCGATCTGTAATTCAAAGTTCCTTTTGTTCGTTAAACGATTGTTTTCGATGCCGATAAGGATTTCGCATGCTCGATGGATCGCGGAGCAGGCGAGCTGCCCTTCCGCGAATACGTTCAACGCTAGTAGTTAAATTTCATAACTTTAGGTACTAATGTGTCTCTTCTTCGACTTCGTCGTTCTTCGGCTCGCCCCTCGTTCCGCGAATATTACTCCCCCGTCTTTTTCGAGTGACTCACGGCTTCGTACAATTTCTCCGCCTATCATTGTAAAACTATGACGTCTAAAATGTTCGAATTAACGCTAGATCCTCGATATTAATAATCAGATCGGATAAATTAATAGTCGTTAATAACCGTGTATGTATCCAACTAGGCTAGACTTCGACGGAAAAATATATTTATAAAAAGTTATAATATTAATATACGTTTCAAGCGTTCTATATATATATATTTTTTATTTATATTTATTTATATTTATATTTATATTTATATTTATATATATATATACCGTTCGCTAATCCTCTACTTATATCTAAGCTTTCATCGTCGAACTCTTGTCCTCGTACATGCTGCGATTTCTAAACCGGTGGCGCTCCTACTCAAACGAGGAGGCCACGTGGGTGTGTATGCGTGTTTTCTGTGTGTAATGTTCTGTGTGTGTGTGTCTATCTAATATTTTTTTTTTCCTCGATTTAATAATCGTAATAACTGGCTAAACTTTTTCTCACGCTCAAGCACACGCTCATTCGCTCCTTTTCTAGCCACACTTTCGTTCCTTTTTGTTCACCCGTTAGAAATTTACAGACAAATAAACTCGAGCTTTCCAAGCGTTTGAAATGAAATAATGCATGAAACCATCGCACGCGCGCCTCTCGTCTAGCGCAACGTCTCGGCAACGCAAATTTTCCCCAACTCGCGTTTCGTTTTCCCCAAATTCCCTTTTCGGTTCTCCCTCCTTCGCCCTCTTCTCCAACCCTTCTCGCGTTCACGATCGAACCACACCGAGAGAAATTCAACGAACCTCACCCCGAAAACAAATTCGTCCGTCTCGACGAACGCCATCGCGAATCAATTTTCATCGTTTAGTTTTGTTTGTTTGTTTGTTTTTTTATTTATTTATTTATCTTTTGTTATGTATCTTGGATGGAATCCGTTCCTTATTGGCTTAAACAACGCGAACGCGCGACTTTCGAACGCGTTCGATACTTGAATCGTCCCCGTCTACTCTCATCGAGAGCATCGACGCGCTCGATTAATAATATCGTTAAACATTATACAACTCTGATTTCCCGTTCTCTCTCGTAATTCCTTCGTTTGCCCCGATTCAGCTTCGTCTCGTCATCCTTCTATCCCTTCGACGCGCTGCCTCGATACTCCCGTCACGAAAAATATCTCTCTGATCGCGCGCTAGCAACTCTCGCAGCTTTTCATGCATTACTTAATTCCAACGTCGCGCGATCGTTCGATCGTCCTCCTATCCTCTCCCTGGCTCTCGTAATCGCGACTCGGGGGGCCCCCGACTGCCGTGGACCGTCCTCGAACCCGCGTGCCCCCTCCTTTTTTCAAGGGACGACACGAAATTAGCCAGTAAACAAGTTTTGGCAAGGACCGACGCGCGGACAAACAGCGCCGAAGAGTAACGTTTGGCACGCTTGTTTGGAAAAGAAGGATTCAATTGACTTTACAATCTGTGTACATTTCTGTTTTGATTCTGCGTTCAAAGATAGAATATTCATTTCAAAACACAAATAACCACAAAAGAACGGAAATGCTGGCGTATTCGTACGATAATATATTCGTAAATACAGCGTGTTTAACGTGAAAAGCGTTTGACTTAAAAATAAGTTTGGTGGGCACTCTGCAAGATTCGCGACCTTTCCTAGACTTTCCGAACAATATTCTAAATACGTTTCTTTTAGAAAGCATCGTTTCCTAATTTCCGAGGGTATGTCAACGGATACTGCATTAAATATTTCCTTTACCAAACGAGTAGCAAAAATAGTCACTATTAGACGCTGTCTGTCGCAGCGTTGAAAACAGTGGCACGAGCTTTTCATCGATTGAACACATATAATCTGGCCAACAGAGTAAATAAAAAATGGCGCGACTGGGTTAAATATAAAAATAGCAAACTTCTGAACACCGTTACCGGAAAAGAAGGGCAACGAAATGGGTTCGAAGAGTCTACACACCTTGTCCCTGAACCGCGGGGGTGCTTTTGTGCGAGGGGCCACCGCGTCCCTGTCGTTTTGTGCGCCTCCGAACCATCGTTGCGACGACCAACGGTGCCTAGTTTACGAGTAAATTATCTTTGGTATCGTGCCCGAGTCTTCCATTCGCGAAACGATCGCTAAGGGTGATTTAGTAGAACCTTAACCGGATTAAAACGCGAACTCGCGTTTATCGTATCAAACTTAGAAAACACGGTCCGTCCGCTCCCCTACCGGACCGGCGTCAAAGCAAGTCGTTAAAAATACACGCCACTCTACCACCGGAGGTACAATTAGATATTTCGCAATCGACGAGAAGTGTCGGACTCGATTCTACATGGCAGCTTCGAAACGCGCGGATTTCCGCGCCACTGTGTGTATATGTGTTTGTATGCACGTGCTCGGTACGTGTATAAAATCGCGTCGTCTTCTACGCGACAACCCGTCGTTTCGATCGCCGACCGCTGAACGTCCTGTGCCCATTCCGGACCTGACCTCTTCCCACGTAACGAAGAGTCAAGTAGAATTACGTTTATGCATATGACGTTTCCGATCGGAACGTGCATTCCTCCCTTTACGTTAAGAGCGAAAACCCCTTTCGTTTATGCGCGTAAATGCAGCCATCCCAAATTGAAGAAAAAGGTGGCTCACATCGCTACGATCTTCTCGCGAGAAAAGCGTCGCCTAAGCGTTGAAAATCACGCTAGACACGGAACGTTCTCGACGATCGATGACGAAACGCGACGAAATATTTGTACTGTCAACAAAGGAAACCGTGTTCGTCGATGCCGATCTAAACGGTACTCTAAGAACGAGGAACGGATAAAGGGGCCCGCCCTTTCGAGAGGAGTCTTTTCAGTCTTACCGTTTAAGGGGGCGAGTGTGGCAAGGGCGGGCCTTCGTTTCTCAATTGAAAATGGGGCCGATCGATCGGATCGATCGACAACTGTCGCGATAGTCGATGAACGGAAAAATGCGCCGCGACAAACGTACAAGTCGGTTTCTCGTGTGTTTACGGTGTATGTCGTGTGCGTGTAAAACACGAACGAAACGAGAAGAAAGCGACGTGACACCCTCGCTCGATTGTTCACCGAATCCCGTCGATATCTTCCGCGGTAGACGAGCCAACTCGACGGACGATTCCACGAAGAGAACAATTCAACAATCAAGAAAACGTTGGATCCTCGCGAAGCTAACCCAAACGTTCCCGTCGTTCTCGTAAAGGAACAGGGTTTCCTGTAATGTCTAAATATAGTCGATGCAAACTCGATGTCAGCAGCGTACAGCGTTGTAGCAAACATTGGCGCGTGTATAGCCTATTACATCCTTTCGTTACAAAAAAATGACACTCTATGTACAGTCGATTGGTAATTCGAGCGAATTTAGCAGAAACACTTGAGCGACATCCGGGTTAGCGTCGCGAATCTCGATAGCAGCGACGCGAATTCGTGTGAACAAGAGACCGTCGAGTTCATCGCCGCGTCCATCGTCTGAAATTCGTCGAAGAGAGTCGTTCGAGTCGCACCACCCTCCCCTGACCGTCTCACTCTCTGTCTTTCTCTCTGAACCCCTAGAAAACATCTCGTCATATAGAATATATCACATACGCGTTACCTCTAAACACACTGAAATAAGAAGCACTTTAAGATAGATGTCTACGTGTACCATCGGGCCCAGATTTCTAGGTGGACTGAGTCTCTCTTAATTCTTTCCCTCTGCCGTTCGTAACAACTTTCCAACCGTTGTATATGTTACTTTTTTCATCTCTTTTGTATATACGTATTATTTACATACAAGCCCTGTACCTCTACTCTCGTCCCTTCTCCCTCGCGTTCTCTCTCTCTCCCACGCTCTCTGTTTGTCTCCTTCTGCATCTCCCAAACACCTGTCACACACGCTTTCTCTCCCCTTGCTCTCTTCCCTCACTATTACGTATATTGTGCAGGTGGTGAAACGCGCGTTTCCGAAACGTACATTCGACGAAATTAGGAATCGGCCGCGGGAAATTGTCGGCGGTGGCCAGCCGCCCAGACTGTAAGCGGCAGTTAACTCTTCGCAGCACGAACGAACTTTGCGGAAAATGGTTATTCGAGCGCAGCGGTTAGCAACGGTGTTCACAGTCCGTCGACAATTTACCGCGCGCGCTTGTTTGTTGTACCACATTTGTCAGTGTTTCACCGCTTTCATTTTAGCTCGAGTCTCTACTCAAACTCTTGTGCTGCGAAAAGTTACGAGTGTCTGCCGATTAACTCTAGGATGACTTCCATAGAGGATGACTGTAATCAATGTACGTTTTCTTTTCCAATAAACAGAACGATAGGAAGAATAATAAAAAAAACGCACGAATGACGTTAAAGCTACACAGAGAAAACGACAATTTTTTCTGAAAGAACAAATATTAATTAGAAAAAAAAGCAGAATGCTCCGCGAATGTTTAAAAACGTATACGATCAATCAAGACTCGAGAAGTCGTCTTTGGGTTAATCATCGTAAAAGGCAACGCGGCGATCTCCGCGATTTCACGATCGTGTTCTCACGGTGCCCGCGATTACGGAGCCAAACGACAATTTCCCTTTTCCCTCTACTTCTCTTGTCAAATTATTTTTCCATCCGAGAAAAAAAAAGAACAAAGCAACGCCGCGATTATCGGCACGATTATCCGTTGATTTCGAGGCACGCGGTAGTATTACGCGAACAATAATGGCACTGTCGATCGCTCGCTCGTTAAATATTACAACATTAGAAAAATCGCAACGCGAGTCCCGACGATAGTCTCTTTTAATTGACTTCACGCGAGAAGAAACCTTGCCGTAATACTACTCGCGCGGTATTCGGATATAAACGGCGGAGATCGCGACGTCGCGAGACGATTCACCGTCCCGTCGATCGAGCCTGATCACCGGAACTCGATCGACACGTGAGAATACTGGCGTCTTCCTCGGAGGACAAGGACTCGAAACTGTCCTGACGATACTTCGCTGGCCGTGATCATAGAAGAGGTGTTTCATGTTTGTGGTTTCTCGATTCCGGTCGCGACTCTTCTCGTGACGCGATATCGGCGATCTCTGGACTCGATCGACGCGCGTGTATAATCGTAGGAACAAACCCTAGGCGACTTGAGACAGCCTCGAGTGGAACAGATAACCTCGAACCTACCTGAATTGGGCAGCGATTACTTCAGCGATAATCCCTCGCAACTGCCAGACTAATCGTAAACTACGCGCCACAGCGCGCCTCGTCACGTTCAGGCTCTCCAAGTTCCAGCATCGGGATACCGTCAGGTCGGACTCGAATCATTGGCACTCTGCGAGTAGAGAGCCCCCTGCCGTCCATGGGAACAATTTTTACAACAAAATCGCTGCGTTTGCTCCGGCAATTATACCTGCGATTTCAAACGGTCTGGCGAACGCAACCGAGGATGCGTAACGCGCAACGAAACCGGACAAAAACAGGGAAAGTCAGCGCGCATAGGTCCGAGACGACCGAGGCCGATTTTTGTTCTCTCCGGCTCGACGACTCGAGCACACCCTTACTATACAGGATCGGAACGCGCAGCGGAACCGTAGAACGGCGTCCCGGCGGCTGGCGTCGCGTAACAAGAAGCGGAGTACGACGGCGGCGGTGAGGTGGACGCCGACGCCGACGACGACGACGACGACGACTATGTCCGATAGATGAAACTGCAGGGCGGTGTCGGCGGTGGCGGCGAACCGCCTGTCATGGCGATCGATACGAGGGTTGGCGAGGGTGACGAGGAGGGAGGTGAAGGGGAACTGGACGAGACGCTGGAAGGCGGCGAGGGCGATTCTAGCGTCCTCGGGCCCGCGAGCTCGCGGTTCGACTGTCCCCCGGAAGTCACAATCGCGTTACGGCGATTGCGCGTTGGCCGTCCTAGGCTCCGGTGACGGCCGCCTCCCTCCTCGCTCGTTTCTCAGAGATAAACCTTCTTCACGCTGCGGGTGGTCGCGAACCCGTCGTTGCGTCGATACGCGTCACCTTGATGGGATCGTAGAGTCCCGAAGTTGTCCCTGGGCCCGCGGAAACCGTAACCGTCCGGGAACTGGAACAGCGTTTCCGTCGGCGTTGGTGGCGGTTTTCGCATCGTGCCCTTTGGGGAGTGGAGCTTCGGCGGCTGCGGAACGAGCACCGGTTCCGCGTACGTCACTTCCTCCTGGGGCAGTAACTTTGGCTCTGGCGCTAACCGGCTGCAACGCGCGATACTAGTTATCGATTTGCTCGTCTCTTTTTTCAGTGCTCTACTCCTTCGAACCTTCCAATAGTCGACGACTGCTTACCTATTGACGTTTTTGCGTTGCTCAAAGTACTCGTATTCCGTGTCGGGATACGGCAGATTGTCGTCTTCGTCTTTTCTGCATTTTCTGCCGCACAGGTAGCCCGCCACGAAGCCGACCAACAGTGCCGCTAGCGCTCCGGCTACCACGGCCATCACCAGGGTTTCCACAGAGTACTGCGGCGGTGGTGAGTCTGCTGCCGACACCTCTGGACCTGAAAGAAAACGGGAGATCGCGATAAAAGTAATTAAAATTATGACAGTTATGACTCGAGATCCAGAAGCTGAAGCTTGATTTCGTGCCAGATGCATCCATGATACCGATCGTTCTTCTACCTACCCGAGCTATCCTGCTCCTCGTCCTGCATAATGTTGATGATCTCCCCTCCCTGGCCCTCCTTGTTGGGGATCATCGAGTCCTGGGAAAATTTGTTCTGGTTCGCGGAAATAGCGCCGACGCTGCTTGGGTCCTTGTTCGTCCCTTTGTTCAACGGACAGGAGGAGTGGGAGCCGGTGGCGACGCTTTGCAAGAATCTGCTGGCGTCCGTGGCCGCTGGTCCGACCAAGGCCCTGCATTTGCCTTCCACCTTGTCCCAGGCGCAGTAGGGATCCTGCAGGGCCACGCACTCGCCGCACGACAAGATCCTATCGCTGTAGCAGCGATGGAGCCTCAGGGCCTGAACCTGGCTGTCGGCGATCACGACCAGTCTGCCGTCCTCGAGGCCGTCGCCGGCTTGCGAGGCTCTCACCACTTTTATCCCTCGCACCGGTATCGTAGACGGGAACGCCTGGATCTCCTCGATCACCACTGGACTGACCTTCAGGTGAGTGTCCGCTGACTCTGCGTTCACCGCCTTGATTACCTTCCCGTTGTCGGTGCCGATGAACAGCACGTCGTACGTCTTGCCGCCTGGCGTTTTCACCTGGGGGTCCACGGCGATCTGGGTGAACCTGTAACTGGTTTTTGGAAAAATAAACAAATTTCTCATTAAATTTTTTACTTCGTGTTCCAAAGAAACGAAACCTAAGCAAACATTGTTTAGGTTGATTTGCTGCGTCGAAGCTAGTGGTGACTGAGAGTTGCCTCTCGAGTGCAAAGGGTAAAGGATCAATAACGAAGAAACGTGAAACTTACTGGAAGCTGGTGCGTATGACGATAGGCTGCCCGAAGAAGCTCGGGACCAGCTCGTCCATAAGGGAGTGCGTGTGAATGAAGTTGAGAGTCAAGTCGGGCAGCGTGCGAGAGTCGTTGACGCATTGACCGGGTCTGGGGTCCGGGACCTTGGTGCTCTGCACGGGCAGCCAGTTCGAGTTGATGGCGCTCTGCTCCTTGAAGTTGCCCTTGAAGGTGTCGGCGATGTCCTGCAAGGAGAACGCGCAGACGGCCGAGCCGCTGATGCTGTTCACAGGGGTGGTGAAAGTGCCGTATACCAGCTGCGCGGACTTATTCCCGTACTGACCCGATATCAGTTCCGTCGTTGATTCTGCAAATAACGTCAGCTGTAATTTCGCGATGCCCTTTATTTGCGCGGCCGTTCCCCCGTGGTCGAGGAGACATTTACGAGCGCACCCGATGAAATTTATTTCCTCAGCTCCACGGTGAACGGTGCGTTTTAATAATTGATCGCGCCAAGATCGATCTCTGACCCAAGGGAATTCGTGTATCTTTAATTTTATTTCTGATGTAGCGATAGTTGATTCAGAAGCGAACGTTGAAACGAGTTTTAGTTTGTCCGTGGTGTAACAACCTCTACGCGTCGAACACCTGTTCGAGAATGGGTAAACAGAGATCGATTGTGCGCACTGACGCAGCGTTATGCAAGGATGAATATGAAGTTACTTACGTATTTCGTTGAAGTAAAAAGGAAAGTCTCCGGTGACGGAGCAATTTAGACGAGACTTTAGGAACGATGTCCACCTATTGCGATACCGATGCGGCCCGCCTCGATCGTATTTACAGACTCTCGCCACGCGAGAATAAACGGTCTGCAACACGAACACGACGAAATCACAATAAACAGATTGTACAGATTTCATCAGAGTTCTTTCACGTTTGCCGTTCTTCGTCCAATGCTACGATTATCGTTAAAATTTTTCACATTTGCGTGGTCCGAAGACAACTCCGATCCAAGTAATGAAACATTTGCATTACGGACTGGACCTTTCCGTTTTTATTTATGTAAGCTCTCGAGCCCTCTCCAGCAAACACGAAGGATTTATTCCGCCATTTGCCGCGAGTCGTGGATCGAGTCGTCGCGGAACGATCGGTAAGATCGCGTCTGTCGCCCTCTCGATTCTCCCCGCGTTCCGATATTACGCGTACGTGCGTCGATGCATTTTCGTCGTCGCGAAATTACACGCGATATCCTCGACGTAGCGGGAGAAACTCGATGGCGGGCATCTTTGTCGACAAATTGGACTCGAGGTTCGCAACTAGAGACGTGCCTCGCGGTTTCAAATTTTCTGCGTAGCTCGTCGCAAATTGTTCGCCGTTGGCGGGGGACTTTTCGAACCAAGTTCGCAAGATACTGCGACGCTCGTCGCGTTAGGCGAAGATGAGAAAATTTGGAGTAACGAATAAAAGAACCACGAAGAAGCAGACTCTAAATTGTTGAAGTCGCGAAAGCTAACAGATTTATGTTTCTGAAAACTCTATACCCGCGTCGCGAGCAATTCGATTAAACGACATGGAATAAAAATCGCTTGGAATTATTCGTGATATAGTATAGCGCTAAAATTGTGCCCATCGCCGGGAGTAGGCCGAATCGCCGATTAAAGTTTCCGGGAACTTCAATCCGTTACAGTTTCGGAAGGTTTAATCGTCCCCGATTTTCCGGTCGTTTCACGAAATGGATCCCGCGCTCGCGAAACTAATTGCGCAATTAAGCGGCGCGAACTACTTACCTTGCCGCAATTGATATATTCTACAGCAGTCTCCCGGAAGAAGAAGTAGACGAAGTCTCCCTGGGACATGGAGCTCACGAAGTTCGGCGCTGCAATTAGAATGCGAATGCATTACATGGCTATTATTGTTATTACGTGGGACGCCCGGTAAATGGCGGCCATAAAGTTCCCTTATAAATAAACGAACGTGATAACTAGCCGGGGCCGGCACAATGGACGGTGCCGCAATAAACTCTACTGATAACGGGCCGACGGTGGCTCGAAAATAAAGACGCGTCCGTTCGTTAGAGATTCTGCGGTTCATGAGAACGTAACCCCTCTTTGTTGCCCGAGACCAGCTGAATCTCCTCTCGCGGGACACAGTTTTACGATAAAAACGGTAATAATAAAAAAAAGTTTGATCGTTGCATTAGTATTGTCTCATCGAGATATCCGATCCCGGATCATGTTACTGTCCATTTATCGTAGAGAAACTTGTGCATTTAAGGAGACTGTTGAATTATATACGTTTATGAATTTTAGGCAGGACCGAGCACTTGCGAGAAACGCGCGGAGTACCTCTTGTGGCGAGGACATGAGGTGCCACTGCACTGTCTTTGTTCCCCTCGAAGAGGTGATTTCCTTGCCAACGGAAGCAGGAATTTTATTCAAATTGAAAGATGTTGCAGCCCATGTACCGATAAGGGTGTTTTGACAAGGCAGCATTATATACGAAGAATAAATAAGGTCTCAGCGCGCTACTCGGAGCTACACCAGAGTTGATTTTTGATTTCAGCGTATTTGGAGACGGTGTTGTCGCACTTGACTTGAAAGCATCTTTCCCGGAGATAGGACGGAGGCGCAAATGGAAGGATAATCCGGCGTTGTTTCCATCGAGGTTATCGATTCCCCGTTAAAAAATCATTACACTTCTTTCGAGGCAGTTTCCAATTACTGCCTCGACAGATCTCTCCGTCGTTCGTCGAGCGTCGTAAAAATCAATTTTATTTTCCGTCCGGGCGTCGAGGAGCCCGCGACAGCTTCTCCGCGACGCGGAAATAAGCCAACTACGAATACGTAAGAGGCCCCTTTATTTTCTCGGTTATTCGAGCGCCGTCGCGCGGTGAAACGACGCGGTCCTCTTCTCCTGTCTCCTCCTCCGTTCTCAATTTTTCTCTCCTCTACCTCGTCGCGCGCAAGTGCCCGATAAAGTGGGAAAACTTTATCGATTTATTAACTTGACAGGGTTTTCATAAGCTTCTTAGGATTCATAAAGTAATATTAATCTCGCGCGGCGCGTAGGTATATCCGACCGAGCCGCCGCCGACACCGCCGTCGCTTCGGCCCATAAATTTTCTGTCGTTTTCTCGCCCTCTCTCGCTTCCATCCACCCTTAGGTACCTCTCTGTCCCGATCCATCCACCGTTCCACCTCGTCGTCCAGCTGTCTTTCTTTCTCGGCGCATTTAACCGCGCCTCAATCGAGACAAAGTGCCGGAGAAATTCGTGGTGGACGAGTGGAACGAGCACGGAATGGGAGGAGATCGGGAAACCCACCACCGTCCACGCTCGCCCTTTCCCTCCCGAGCCTTTCCTCGATTACATCAGCGTTTCCCAATTGTTTTTAACCGCGTTGCACGCTCGAGCTTATCGCGCATTTATGGAACGCCACATTCCTCTGTGGTTGTTTGATTTATAAATTGAAAAGTAAATAAGTAACGTTGGCATACATACTACAAATATTTTTGAAAGGAAAACCGTAAGACCATTCGTAATTCGAAAAATTATATGGAAACGGCGATACAAAAGAGGTGCACGCTACCAGCTACAAACTTTTATTTACCTTAGCGATTCTTTAACGAGTATTTCTTATAATTATTTGCAATCACGCGTGCTCAGCAAAAAGAGGCAACGACGATACAATTAGTCGGCGCGAGAATCAAATAATTTCGACGCGTTCGACCCTGTTGCGTTTTTTTCCGTCACCCGAAGCCAGCAGAGTTTTCGATATTTGTTCGGCACCGAACGACAGAAATTCCAAATAACCAAAGAGAGACAACGATGGAGAGAAAGGGAGAGAAGAGGGGGCGAGAAAATTGAATTTTCAACGGACGGAGGGAAAATCAATATTATCCAGCGGGTGGAGAAACTTGATTAGCGCTCGTAGACCGTTCAATTAAAATACTCTAGCGGACAAGTCAACCCCTTGGAACAAGGTGACGCGTCAATTCTACCGCGCCCTCCGTTTTCCGCGACTAGGGAGAGACGTCTCCAGACACCTGAACGTCGCGGCCACCCGCACCGAAACGTCGAATGGCGCTCATAAAAATTTCTGGCCCTTGGAGCTTGTCAACCCCGAGTATCGGCCTCATAATTCTACCTTACCTGGGCCCGACTCGAATAAAATTCGACCTTTCGGTAAATCGCAGGGGAATCGTAACTTGCGCCGCTCCACGTTTCTCGGACTACGTTAGATTTTTTCTCGGCGTTTACAAAGTGCTCGTTGCGGAGCAGCGACAGCTCGGCGACACGAAATTCATTCTTAACGCGACGGAAATAATTGAAAGACTTCGTAGAGAATTTTCAGGTAGCTTAACCTTCGCGTTTTGCTCCAGCGATGTCCGGTGAAGTATCGAAAGATACAATAAAAACTAGATTAAAATTTTTGAGTACTTGAAGGAGATTTTATTATTTCGTATCGCAATTCGTATGAAAACGTAGATCAAAGGGTCGAGATAACGCGGAACAAATAAAAATCTCCGCGAGTATTATGATTAAATGGATACGACTACGTCTGCACCGTATTGGTTGTTAATAACCAATCCGCGAAAAAGTGTCGCGAGAGAGGGAACGAGAGCGGCGGACAGGGCTGGCACTCTTTGATCCGGATTAAAATTTCCTATCGACGGAGACGTATTTCGTCGGCGTTGTTGCTGCTTTGTCATTACACAGGTATGGAAGGGTCGCGAAATAATCTCCGGGAGCGCGGAGGTTGCGAAATCCACGTACACGCACGGTTAATCTCGGAATTACACCGTGTGGATTAAAGCTCGGGCTCAGCGACGGTCGTTGCCACGGCCGATCGCGACGTTTCCAGCAATTTCTCATCCGCGTGGCAATGGGCCAGGAATTTTCAAAGTCGGGAAAGCTCGCCTCCAGATGGCTCGACAACTTCTCCGTGGCAAATACCGAATCGAACCGCCGCTACGACTTTCGCCACCCGGGATATTGCGAACACCTCGAAATCATCGGTCGAGCTCTCCGCTTCGACGCTTCGCGATAACGTTTGCATAAACAGCGCGTAACCGTTTCGCAGTCAGCTGAATCCGCGCTAGATGGGTATTGCAGATTATCGAGGGCAGCGAGGGTGGGTCGGGACGAGCGGCGAAAAGTGCCAAGAAATTCCGAACGGTAGACTATGAGGTTCAACCTTATCGTTATTGCGCACGTCGCTTTGGAAATCGTTTCCAATGATTTCATAAAAAATTATCGTCTCTTTGTTTTTCATCCGGATGGCTTTTAGCTCGCGCGGCTACTATAATTGGGCAGACTTTATCTTCGAATAACGGGTAAAAATTGTAGATTCGTTTTTAACAGGTTTTATCAGCAGTTTCGCTGGTCCAAATGTTGGTTTACCGTTGAAACAAATATACGGATGAATTTCGAACGCGACGTAAGTGAAAATGGATGACTTTCGCGGGGAGATCCAGTAGATTACTCCTTGGATTCGCCATAACCGATTCTTACAGCGAATGCAAAGTTTTCCTTCCACTCTGCGACGAGGGGAACCTCCTAGTATACCGAGCAATAAATTCCTTGAAACGACCGCGCTCCACCGACCTCCTTCTGCTATCAAAAACACTCTGGCTGTTTACCTTCCATACCCATCGAGATGGTTCCACCCTTATTTTAATTTTTAAAAGGGCCGATAACATCGACGTACCCACCGTCGATTCATCATCGTACTCCTCGCCTATCAGTCCGCGGGACGCTCCTTGGACGTTTTTTAATTTCTAAAACGTTTCGACGGCGACGATGCTCCCTACTCTATACCGTCAGTTTCTCACTCAGACAAAGGCTCGTCCCTCAGTTTGAAGGATGTCTGTTTGCCAAACGCATAGGGGGATATTTCAATTTCGTATTTTCGTTCGATCGATCTCTGTCTGGTTCGAATGCTTCTAATAATTGAATATATTTGAATATATTTGAGAGAAAGGTGTCAACCCGTTGCATTCCAGAAACGACGCTCAGTCACCGCTAGGTTTCACGCAGCAAATCTACCAGCAATAATGTTTCTTTAGGTTTACAGTAGTCTCCGTAAATGCACAGACACCATCTCCATCACCGGGAGAGGTACAGCTCTTGACGGATCCAGAAGTTCCCCCATAGAACCGCCACTACATGTTAATTACGCGAGAAACATGAACCGAACTTTTGATCGTAGCCACAATTTCGATAATTTGGCGCAGAGTACTCACTGTTGAGGCTCTTGGAGTCGTACTGCTCGGTCTGCAACGGCTCCCTGTAGATGATCGGGTCCATGCCCGCGAAATCGGCGACGGTGCCGGTGTAGAGCTCCCCGTCCACGTATACGAAGGTGCTGTTGTGACGGGGATCGTACGGGCACATCGCCTGGCCCACCTTCTCCTTGAGTATCGTGTAATTGCCAGCGTGCACGCCGTACTCTCGGCACATCGGCTTGAACGCGTTCGTCGCGCACACCAGCAACGTGGTGCCGTCCATCTTCACCAGGATGCGAATATAGTTCTGGCAGTTCTCCTCGGGCGTGCCCTTAACCAGGCACATCTTCACATCGCTGTCGGAGGAGTACCAAGTCAGCCTCTGCTGCTCGGTCAGATCGGTCAGGCTCAGGTTGTGCACGAGATTTCTGTAAAGGAGAAAAAGGGGTTTCTGAGATTGAACGCTCCGAGGGAGCCTCGAGTCGCCTTTGTGCGCGACAGTCTTTTCAACGTTGGCTGAATAGCCCGAGCAGTTTGTCAAATGGAAGATCCCAGAAACGAGCCCCGGGTTCGATAATCGTATAATCGACTCGATTTGTCTCCCTACGGTTTAAATTTTCAGCTCCATACTCGCTCGAAACGGCACGCTTTGTCGCGGGTTAAAAGGCTACCGGAGGATACGCGGGAAGAGCCGTTATATTTCGAATTATGGCCTCGAGACTTCGTTGGACTATATCTACGAAAAAGCCTGAGCGTACTTTTCGACTATTCAGATAGAAGTATCGATAGTTGATACCTTCGTACTATTTTAACCCCGACATTTATCAACGATTCACCGCTAGAACGTGTTTAGAAAATAATCGAATGATCTAGAAATTTGTTCGCAAAATTGTCCAATTTGTAATTCTTAAAGAACCATGAATATCGGGCGTCTCCAGCTCGGTATATCAGCTTAAATAGTCAAATAACGGTACATTCACCGCGCACCGTATATCTCGAGCACGTTTTTTTCTCCAACGAAGACTATTCCTGATCCCACATTAATCACCACGCCACCGAGAAGAAGTCGTTGGACGTCCTTTTGCCTTTTCCGCTTATCCGACGCGGATATCCAGCGGTATCCTAGGAAACGCAGCTAGTCCGTCCCATCGCGTCGAATCGACAGCGAAAAAAGTCGATCGGAAGACCGAGCAGCGGAACCGCGGAAGATTCGAGCGGCGTCCCGGATCCGTTTATTACAAACGGAGGAGGATTTATGGCGCGGCGGCTCGAGATTAATATTCCTCGACTGGGATGTCCCCCGTCGACCATTCTCCGCGTTAGCTCGCGAACCGTTCGCCGTGCGCGACGTCGACGACGATTTAACGTACCCGGAAGCGACCGTGCCGCCATTTCGCTCGTTCGCGAACAATCTCTGTCGGGTCAGGACCGACGATGGGCAAAAACCAACCCCAGCGACTCGGCAAATCGATGGAACAATTAGCGTAATCTGAGCGACGACGAACCCGATCGGTTCGCGCGACCGACCCAATTATCGCCACCGAAGATAATCGATCGAGCACTCCTTGCGATACCACGGTACCGAGTAACCTGGTTATTGGTCTTCAACCGATAGTTGAATATTTCGCGTTCGAATTGGTCTGAAAACCGAACCCAAGATTCGCACGATCGATATTTTTGAAGTAAGCTAATTGTTTCGTATGTATATTTATGTATATTTGTATGTATATTTATACAAACATCCATATTTATATATATATAAAGATTTGCACTGTATATGGGTACGTTATTTTTACCATAATTCCGTCGGCAGATATAACACGCGCGATATAACACGACTCGTTCCTAACAATGATATCAAGCGTGACATAAGTTAAAATTTTGTATTCATCATCGAGAATTCGTGTTTAGAAAAGAGTCTTCGTCGTTACAAGATAAGAAATGGAATAAAAGCAATGGTATAAAAGTTGGATGCATGCGCAATATTGTTCTCCGAAGTAAATCTCGACGGAAGGTAGTTTTCGGGGGCACCGAGTTAATCAGACTCTTTAAAGTTCGAACGCGAGGGATTCTTCGTTACCGGGGGATCCGCGTTGCCAGGGCTTCGTGTTCTACATTTCGCGTCGTATCTCGCGTTTTAATTACGACTAACGTCGACTCTACTCCGTGAGAGGAAGTTTCTTGAAAGATCCGCTGGTAGGAAGTCGCGTTGCCCGGTGCCATGGATTTGCAGGCTCGTAAAATAAAGCGTACAAAGAAGTTTCTAAATAAAGTTCGACGATCTCATTAACAGGGAAGAACAGCGCTCGGTGGCTGCTCACGGAATTCATCGCCATGGAGGAGCGAAGAAGCCAGGGGAGGGAGGGGAAGAAGTAGAGGACGATAAGACTGAGAGAGAAAATCCGTGAAAACGAGCTCTCTCCGGAAGGAAAATACTCTCCGCACACGTACACATCGAGAGGGCCCCGCGTCCAGCGATCGCACAG
The DNA here is from genome assembly GCF_026225885.1 of Hylaeus anthracinus. NCBI lineage: Eukaryota > Metazoa > Arthropoda > Insecta > Hymenoptera > Colletidae > Hylaeus > Hylaeus anthracinus. The sequence continues at coordinate 4,501,366 of NW_026534348.1, read as the reverse complement.
GGCCCTCGAACCGGTACCAAAGAAGACGATGAAGAAGCGGTCCTTTAATTAAAGCACTCGCTTCAAATGAATCCTCTATTTACCTTCCGCCGACCAGAAGATAGTTCCCGTCCCGCAGCACCAGCCGAAAGTAGTCTGTGTGGGTCTCGTTTCCCGTAAACCTGAACACATCCTCCGCACCTGGAAAAGAAAAGCAGAAAAACGCCGGTTGGCTTTTGTTCCATCGTTTGAAAAGTAGAATTATCTTATTCATCTAATTAGCTGACCCTCGCAGTCTCCCCACCCCCCACCCCCCACCTCACTGTCGTTGGCGTCGTTCCTTTCGCGACTGGTCGGCTACAAATCGACCAGCAAGGTCCGCAGAATGAACGACCAAGGACGAAAGAAGACGTCCTCGATCCGTTCTTTGGTTCTTCGCGTCCACGGGCCAGGAAGTCGGCTTAATAAGCGTAATACGTTCCTTTTGACCGCGGACCCGTGGAACAAAGCACCCGATCGATCATTAACGGATCTACCCCCGGCGATCGAGCATTTTTTCAGCCCCCAGGAAGCTACTTCATTATCCGCTAATTACCTATCTATTAGTTCCAACGACCCTCTCGCCCCATCCACGATCGATCGGGTCTTCTTCGAGCCCGAGGAACCCTTCCATCCCTTCGCAATACGAGCATTTGTTCAAACCGATCGATTCTCAGTGTCGCGGACATCGATTGCGATATTCGTCGATTCGCACTCGCCGCAGCAAATTAAATTTAATTCGGTTAAACGCGAAAGAAATCGTTCAACAGGTTGAATTTAATATTAGGCGATACGACGTGGTCTCCGACAAAAGAAATACAGGTTTATATTATTGTTACTGAGATGCCAAAAAAAAAAAAATCGCAAAACGTTATCGAATCAAACCGGACATGTATTTGCAGAGTCACTGTAATCCGCAATATTTTGGAAATTGAAAAACGCCTCTCCTCTGACGGTCGTTTTCGTAACCAATTATTTCTAATTTCGTTGACTTTCTATTGCTTGTTTGGTGTAATCCATAAGCCACCATCTATACGAGCGGAATGTTCGTTATACATAATTCATATTTATGTTGGCCATAATAAATGAATTAAAATACGATCCGTATTTTAACATCGTGATTATTTATGCATGCACCTGAACGGGGTCATACGTCGATTGTCGAAACATGAACGTATCGATTGAAAATAAACACGATGCAGTTTGCTGGTATATCCGTTAATGTAACATTTCCGCCCGCACTGTATCGTTGCGTACATCGTCAACGATGTTCTTTACAGTGCGTTCAGGAACTTCGAGTGCCGAAATAATCGCATTAACGATGGGAAGGCTCCCTTCGACGTCACAGATAAAAAGCGATTCGTCAAAGTGGGCCCCAAATAGCAAATCACCGTTCGGAATCCGCGGACACCGTGCCCCACCGTTCGAGCCAGATTCTAATCGACATCTCTCATGCCGTTGGCATAATTATCGGGGTGTTTCCGCGTTTCGACGTCAGTCAATGTCGCCGGACCGGTCCCTCGTATCCGGTGGATGCAATTTAGGTCGCAGATAAGCACGCAATAGCATCAACGGTAACAATGAACGGATGCTACGGTGAAGGGGGGCCATTATGGAAGGACCGCGCCCTCCGCGGGAGCCATTCAAGCTCGCCTTTGCAAGACGCTCGGTAAAGCAATTAACGTAATTCCGATCAACTTCCAGCGCGTCTGCCTCCGTCGGGCTTCGTTCATCTATCTCCGTAGTTTCCTTGCTCTTCGCCCACCTCTTCGACGGTCCATTACGCGCGGAGCAACGACAACGGTCAACGAGACACCGTTTCTTCCAGACGTATATAATCTAGTTTTCTCCAGTTACATATTTATTTTTGCTTCCATCACGGTGAATATATGACAAAATAAAATTCCGAGGAGTCGCGAGAAATGTTAAGATGTTTAGAAATGCGAGAGAGAGGAAATTACACCTGCGTTCGCGAGCCTTCGAAACGGCACCCTTACGCGTTTCCGTTTGCCGCTTTCCGCGTCTCGCGAATTTCGTTTCATCCCCCTACGGTGTCTCGTGCGGCTGGAAAGCGCCTGGGATTCCAGCGGCTGGAAACCCGAGTGCCTTCTCGCGGAAAATGATGCTCCCCGCTCGGGATGTATAACACTCGAGTGACAAACGCAACAGGGCTCGAAATTCGCCCGGCGATTATCTATCAGTTTCCCAGCAGGCAACGTCTGAAGTGCAATTAACGCGGCTCTCCCGACACACCAGTCGATATCGATGATTCGACGGGATTCTGTCCCGCGTATGCGATCCGATCCGGGTCGCAGATAGCCGCGGAATATCGGCGATTGGGGAGCCGGGACCATTATCGGAGGGATCATACGTCTTGCACTGGGAAACGAATTAACGTCACGTTGTCCTGGCGTTACATTCTCGCCCTCGTCCGACGGGAATGCTCGACAGAGACAGGGAGAGTGCGAGAGGCCATTTCTGATGGGAAAATCGGAACAAGATCGCTCCTGGTTCCGGCTGAATACGATGGTTTACTCATCGAACGATTTCGAACGTGGAAATGTTGTACATCGCAATCGAACGGTGAAATTGATAATGTTGAGTATTGGATGCGAGGTAATAGAACGGTAAAATAATTACTCTTGTCTCTTCATAATGAAAATATATAAGTTTAATAATACCGAGGTAAGATTGAGTTCCATGCTAAGAACTCTTACGAGCGACTGACTGATTGTGTTTACATTCGGGATATGAATTTTTTTTTTGTTTTTTTTTTTTTAAAGAATAAATTATCTGTTATCAGAATAGGCTGCAGAAAAGGTCGCCCAAACGTGGGCGAATAATCGCCGAGATGGACGAGTCAGGGACCGATGGTATTTACGAACATCGCGTAGATATCGATTGATATGAGAAGCGGGTACATGGTCTCTTTCGCTGATTGGCTCTGAAATTAAACGGGGCAGCTTGTAACTCCCATCGGTCCTAGACTCGCTCGGTTATCGCTTTCCAAAATTAGCTGCTCGATTGCAATCGCGCTCGCTGGTCATTCGCGAAAAGCTAGAGAGCGCGTCGGCCACTCTATGTAATTTCGAGTTTGCACATGGGCGCGAACCGAAACACTTTTGCGTCGCGTTCCCGACAAGTACACAAAATTACAACGCGTGAATAGAAACCCTGAATGATCGACGCTGAGTGTTTCGTCAATAACTGTCGCGGTGCCGCTTCCGCGACACTTATCGACGATTGCCTGTCGTTCCTCCTATGCCAGAACGCATACATTTGATCGTTTTGGGACGAAGCTTAGAACAAACTTGTTTGGACGTATACCGTTTGTTTCGAGAATTAATTGATTCGCGAACGACCAAGAAACATCTTTACAGAGATAAAATGAAATGCATGCAACGAAGGGTTAGGACCGGTTACGAACCACTGAAACGAGCCCTCCGTTGCGGTGTGGAGCGTCGACAGGACAGAGAGCGTATCGCCTGGCGTCTTTGGCAGCCATTTGCGGTCAACGTCGCGTTTCGTCTGACAGGGAGCCGGTGATATCCGTGAAAGCCGATACAAAATGCAACCCATGGAGGCGAATATCGGCTTTCGCGTAGTTACCGAGCGGAACGTCGCGTTCCGACACCGACGACCCCGGGATTCAGGTGGCAGCGACAATCGTAATTGCACTTTTTAACGAGCGACCTTTCGGCCGAGCTTCCAGGCGTCGTACAAAGCGTTTAAGCGCGTTTCGCGGCCCGCCACCGCCGCGTCGGCGCCTCTTCCTGTCCAGTTTCATTTCAACGCTCCATTTTCTAGCGTTAACCGTACCGCGCCGACCCCTCCTTTCGTTCTCGGTCAGCCGGATCAGCAAATCGGCTGTCGCGGTGCAAGTCGCGCGCGATTAACGCATTGCGGTAATTCCTCCGTCAGAAATAAAATTCCAAGCTGTAAAACGTTGCATCGAACTCATTTCGAACACCCTCCTGACATTCCAATTTTCACCGTAGTGTTCTAAAATTGATTCTACGTTCTATTTAAATCGCGATCAAGCTCCGATGATCATCGGGAGCGCGATGATAATCGCGCTACATCGGGAGTTAGCAGATTAGCAACGCCTCAACGTACAGATGTTTTTTGTTGGTCCGATAGCCGTCTCGGCGCCGAACAACCGTCGGAGAATGGATGCTCAATATTTCATCGCATCTCGAGCGGACGCGCGTCGGATCGAAGCTGCGTCGAGCGTGGCAGGTACGACCGATAAAAAATTGACCGAGGTGGATTTGTCCAGCCCAGCGAGCCCCCCCCCCCTCCCGCCCCCCCCCCCCAAAGGGGCGGGCACAAATCACGTATATAAGTTTCCCGTGGCGCTGCCGTGTCCTGAAAGGAAGGCCGCGTATTCCGGAAATATTGAACGCGTCCAAAGTTACGAGTCGACCGTCAAACTTCGCCGATCGAACTTTGGGAGATCGCTCCTGCGCCGTTTCACCCTCTCGTGCTCGGTGCACACGACCCTCGGAGGCCACGCGCGGAGGAAAGACGCCAGAGGGAGGAAAAGCTGGCTGTGGAAACCGCCAACGGATCGTTGTCGGCTCGCAGCCACCCGATTAACACCGAAAGATGGAACGCTGGGGAAATAGCAATTAAATGCACGAGCCCCGGGGCCGAGGTCGAGCCATTCATGCGCCTTCACGTCGATCAAGCCCTATCGTGGATCTCTGGCGGTGTAATTCGTTCCTCGAGCGACTAGGGCTCTTGCGAATCGCTACAGTTTCCACCATTAAGAGCTCTAACTATTGTATTTTCATATACTAAATGTGGGATCTGTACGCCAGATGGATTTCTAACGAAAATAGCGACTATCCTCCTTCCTTTCACTTCTCGCAGAAAACAGTCCAACTGACGGGAGATATTTGATATCATAATGGAACCACTGATATTTTAATCACTGTGATTGTAAAAGAAATAGAGATACGCGCATCATTGATCGTCCTAAATATTCGTTTGCTGTAATCTCATTTAATTTCGTCAGAGTCGTCTCGTTGATTCGGCAGGTATCCGAGCTAACTTCTCGCGGATAGCCCACCTGGTTTAATCAGCCGCGACCGGGCGAATAATTTCGGAAATTCGTCCCCATAACTCGTGCGTAACTTTGCATGGTGATCGTCGTGTTCCACGTTACAGCGGCTACGTGGACGAGGTACATCCTCGATCGTTGCCGAGTTCGCGAATCCTACTGGTACGCGGTGCCTTTATCGAGGTTGCGATTACATCCCGAGATCCTGGGTGTTCGAAACGGTTCCCTTTTATATTTTCCCAAGGCGCCGGAAAACGTATCCGTTCCCATTTACAAAGGAAGGTTCACGGCGAGTCGGCTCGACCCGAAGATAAGGAGAACGCGCTGTGAATTAATAAAGAGAGGAGATCCGGCGCTGTTATCTCCGATTCGATCGTCTAGCGAAGCGAGGGTGGGTACACTCGATAAAAAAAAAAAAAAATCTGCGGGTAGCGGTACGAATCAAAGTTGAGCGTCGATTACTTTGGAGAGGGTAGATCGTCGATGGGCAATCGCGAACTATGTTTTTGCAAGTTCGAATTTTTGACATTTTTCGAAGGTAGAGAAACAATATTCGACGGGGAAAAATTTGTATGTGCATGGTTGGGCGAGAAAATATTTTCCAATAAAAATCTATGGAAGTTTTTATGAATTTTATCAGAAATTCCAAAAATGCGTTTGCATTCAATCGACCGAATGCATCCGTATCGTTAAGGGGGCTAGACGGGTATATCTCCAATTTTTGTTGCTTCTAAATAACGATTAAACGAAACACCAATAAAGGAGGAGCTCTTGGGGGCCCTTTTACGAGGAAGCCCGAAAGTGAAACTTTATTAATTTCGTGGCAGATTCGTTCTGAGCGAGTGCAAGGTTTTTTTGGACCGAGTGTACACGCCATTGGCTATCGAGCGTTCAGCTCGTCCCCGTGAAGTGGATTATCTCCTTCGGTGGTGGCTCGCCACACGAGTGGACCCGCGCCAGTCCCGCATGGTTTACACACTGGGGGTTCGGCGGAAGGGCTAAAGGGGAGCGAAAGAGACGGAGTGGCGTTATGTCGAGCGAAAGTCATTAAAGTTTCGCACGTGCCAGGGTGACGGCACTGCCAGGAACGACCCTAGGCCATTATTTTTTAACGGCCCCCCCGCAGCTACCGCCTCTCCCAGGCAACGATTTCCACTCACGCACACAGGTGAAACCGCCGCGGTCTTCGACCCGCGGTTAAACCATGACTAATGAACGACCCCATCAACCGACCCAAGCTTCTCTCGCTGTTTTTATCGTGGCTCAAATTGCGCGAAAAAAGCTGGATCCAGTCGCGGTTCCGGGCGAACGCGATCCCAAGATGGCTTCGATTAACCTCGAGCTGAACACACCGACGGCAATCGATTGGCCAAACGACGGAAAAAGCCTTCGGTTACGGTGTCAACCGTGACGAGCTTAAACCGTGGAAACGGAGTACTTTATCTATTTCTTCGCCAGGGACCAGATGAATTACACGTGCGCTATACCGTTCACTAAAAATAGAAACGTCGAACTGCTTATCCTAGAAAATTTAATTTCTCAAATTTTATCGTAATGTCAGGAAAAGTTACTCGTCTACTAATTTGTACTTTTATTCGGCTATTCTTTAAAAAAAAAAAGTACAAAATAAAGAAACTACTAATTTTGGCTCCAAGTTCCAGACTGTCCTTTTAAAGACTAACGAACGATCCCATCAACTCAGTCGCGGTTTCGCGCAAATTCGACGCCAAGATCGCTTCAATTACCCCCGAGGTAAAGACCCCGAAGCGACGGCACTGCGGGAAATCGTCCGATTGGACGAGCTCGCTTTTCGTCCCGATGGATCTTCTCGATTCCTCGGCCGTCAATCGCGACGTTAAGAGGACTTTTTTATAGCCGCGCTAGAAACTCAGCGTTTTTTTCGTCAGGTAATAGAGGGCAAAGAGGATTTCGAACCACGGAGATCCTTCGACGGTGAAACATTCGTGGAAATTTTTTTATAATTTACAAGTTTTTTTTTATAATACCATTTCGTTTACTCTACAGGATGCGAGAGAAGTTCTGGGAACGAACAGGAGACATAAATTGCATTGTGAGAAATATGCAGATGCCGTTGTTAAAGCGAAAGTGTGCAAGAAAGCCCAAGTTTTATTCCGCAACAAAAAGTATCAACAATTCCACGATAAAAAGTTAAGTGAATTTGTTCTCAATCTTCTTTAATAAAGAGAAAATTAAGCGAACCTCTCCTCAACCTTTTCAGTCTTCTTCTCCTCTTCAGCAATTAATAGCTCGAACACAAAGACTCAGAGGCACGTAAAATCAGATTGCGTAAATCAGGATGCGTTCATCTACGGATAAATACACCGAATAATTAAAACTGTATCGAGCGAGTGGTAAATAGAAAGTACCGGTTACTTCTCGTCCTTTATTTAAAATTTTTTATGTCCGGGTAACAATTTCACCCCGTCCCTGGGACGAGGGTATGTATCGAGTGTCCTCGACCAGCGCGCATTCTACTTTATTATCCGCGCGACGCCGCCTCTCGTAATTTAACTTTTAATTAAATTAGACGCGGTTGGTTTTCCGCGTGCACGCGTTCTCACGTGGATCTCAATTTTCTTTGAGGAGCCCGTGTCGCGGAAAACAGACACGGACGCGGTGATATCCCTGAAAAATTACCCTCTACCGTGGAACAGGCCACTGTTTTCGGGCAGTCATGCGAGCGTCTCCCGGGCGCCGTGGCGCGGGAGGCGTAGCGTTGGAAGGGCCTGCTGGGTGCACTTCAATTTCGTTGGGACAACACGTGCTTCCTTGGCTAAAGGCAATCCCGAGAGAAACGGAGGGCTATCCGGGGAGGACCGAAGGGAAACGGGGAGACAGAACGCAGCAAAGAAAAAAACAATCGAGCCGAGAAAGATTCAAATCCGACGGTGTTTTTCTGAGGTAATCGGCCCCGGCATCCGGGGCTTCCGTCGAGGGGGACACTTTTACCCAGACGATGCTGTTCCACGTATGAAAACGATTTCTCGACGACTTTCTGGGTCGATCGAGGGGATAGTCGCCCTCTTCCACTGCGAACCAAGCACTTTTGGGAGAATTTATTTGCGGTGAATGGACTAACCGCTCCCTCCGAGGTGTTTACCATTAATTTAAGAGGTTTCTCTAGCACGGCAAGTACATTTTTTCTGTCTATAAAATAAATAATATCGATCGAAAACAGTACTCGAATAAAGATGCAAATAAACGCAAATAAATTGCAAACAAATTGCTACATATGCGTTGGTTTCTTTCGACTAAAATTTCGTTCATTCCTGATCCATGTTATGTAGACATATCGCCCACGGAACATCCGCTGCCTGCGCGTATGGTGCCCATATGTTACCAATTCTTAGGGACCCATCTGTTCTATGAATAGCTGACATGGTGTTTTTCTGGCGGTTCTACAGAACTACATCCACAACTTCCTTGTTCGAACCTCTGACTTCCCACAAGACGAATTAGCGCCCAGCGGGGAAGCCATTCGTTTCTGGTTCGGTACGTGACGAATACGTCACTTTTTTTTTTTTAATATATGAAGAGGCTATGTAAATGAAGAAAGAAAGAATTGAGAAACGCACCGGGAAACTCAATTTTGTATTCTTTTCTTTGCTCGCGCCACGGTGATACCCAGTCCACCATATTTATTCAATGGAATTTACCCCTTGACACGGATTCCAAGAAAGAATACGAAAGATACAAATACGACGAGACAGAGGTAAATAAAGAAACGCTCAAAAAGAAGATGAAAGAATAATCGGTATTTCGAGAGAGAAAGTTACGAATTACGTAAAGTTGAGATTGCGTAGCATTTAAATGCAGGAAAAGAGCCACGAAAGAAGTCGACGTCCTTACAAAATATGTTTAGGCTCGTAATAATCGGATCTCGAGATTTGAATTTACCGTAAAACGCTCGACGAGGATTTTTTATGTAGATCGGGACACAAAGCGCGCACAGCTGAGTACTTTCTAATGCAATTAAACAAAATTGATGCGTTTTAGGATTTTCTTGCACTCGAATGGAAGTATTACGGTCCTAGAATTCAGCATATTCGCCATATCGATTAAAAAAGGCAAATGTTTCTAGCAGAACGAACCGTAACCCCGGCTCTTCAGACACTACTCGATGCACAAATGCGGAATACATCGGGTCTCGACAGCGTATCGGGGCTGTCGAGCACGTAATTCCGTTCGGAGAGACGGGCCAAACGTTATCGGAAGGACCTAACGATCCGATTCTGCCACAATGTCGTTACGTCGTCGTGGAAGACGTTTCCCTGAACGCCATTTCTTGCCTCGTATTTACCTTTTATTTTCCCCGCGTTCGTTCCCCGTCGAGTTTACATCGCTAACGAGGGACAGCAATCGAAGCGTCTCGTTTGCGAATCGACCGGACTCCCGAGCCCTCTCCCTCCTCGATCGGACGTTGCCTTCGAGCCCTTTTCGATACGATCCGAGAGCCGTTTTTGCGCGGCTTACGATTTCGCTTCAAATGCAAGAGCACTCCTTTTTTTTTTTATCTTCGCCCGATTTGCGCGACGATCTACTGCATGCACCAGTAGGCATCCAGAGAGAGGGAAAAATGTTTGCTTGTTTGCTCGCAACAAATGGAAGGTTGTTTCTTTCTTTTGCAATTTACGCTCGAATGTTATTTAAGGCTTGCGCACGATCGTTGATCCAGAGCAAACCTGGCTTGCCTGAGATATCCAGTGGGTGCTCCGTTGTTTTTCGTGAGTAGCGTTACCTTTATATTTCTCCCTTTGTAACGTGCTGGTGATCGTTGGACTAATAAATCGACATGCGAAGTTCGATCGAATGATTTCTCAAATGCGATCACATTGTGAACACGAGGAGTCGAAAGTAGCACCGGAACTCTTTCGAAATTTTAAAAGAAAGGATTGTTTTGAAATTCCAGCAACTTGAAACGCGGTCTATTGGGGCAGAAAAGGAAAAAGGTGTCCAGAAACTTTACCCACCGTTCGACTGGTTTCCACCCCTAGGAGAGGTCAACCCTTCTCGTAACAGAAAGGACCCCTAACAATTTAAGGAATGTGCTAGATAGGAGTTCAATTCTTGAACACTAACGCTTTATAGGATGCGAGGTACGCGACGCCCGGGAAAGGAGGTCAGCTCTCAATAGTCCCTTTCAAGCGAGAGTACGGGGAATATCCCGATTCTAACGTCGCAATCCTAACGGTGCATTCCCGAACTTATGTACGAGGAATTCATCTTCAACCTCGAGTCGAGCTGAATCTATTCTCCGGGTTCTCTAGGCTCGATGGCTTTCTTTCCATGGGCGAAGGATGTATAAGTAAATTAAAATCGGACGGTAGCATGTAGGTCAAGAATGCCCGAAGGAATCGGCGGCAAAAGGAGAAACAGCAAACGAGAATCGCGAGAACCGATCGGATCTCGGGGTTGTGCGCGCTCGAGTACATAAAACATAATTGGTTCACCGTTGGATGGTCATCTACGGAGTTACGTTTTCGACGAGTACACCAATTGGGAGCATCCAGCCGCGGAATTTCGAACAGAAAGCTCGAATCGACCGAAGAACCAAGTTTCCGAACTCCCGGAGTACCGGGCGATCTTCAATTAGGTGGCGAGGAAAAACAAAATAAGGAGGGCGAGGATATCGGGAGGTGGAGGGGAACCGTGGCCAGAGTTTCCTAGCGTGGCAGAGATCCGGGTCGACCCAGTTTTCCCAGATAGATCCTGGGGTGTGCCACGAGGCGTCCTTATCGTCGCGATAAGTCAAGGATGAAGGGACGTACCGTGTCTCGGTTGACGCGGCGGAAGCGCCTACGAGAATGTAGGAGCTGCGATATCGAGGCCTGAATTGCCTCTCTGGCGGTCTAAGTGGATTTCTCGCGTCGATACGTTCGCGTTACACCGCATCGCACTTTGCTCGCGTTTGCCTCTCCGACGAGTCCCCCAGCCCAAATTGTGTCACCCGGGGAATCGGCCGCGCTTGCGTTTTCTTCCTTGGTGGCTTGTCCCGTCGTTCGGCGAAAGGAAAAAGGACTTGCGTGCGCACCCCGAAATTCAGTTCCGTTCGCGGTCTACTCGAGGTGTTGAACCATAGTTCGACTCTCGGTTCACTCCGAACGACCGCCATTTTATTGAAATTGAAATTTTCCGAAATTCAGTGGTATCTTTTGCGTTCGAATTCAGTCGAATCGACGAACGCGCGAGGATTGATACCAGGTCGGCGTTAATGGACGTGTCGTTGGATCGATCTCGTCCAACTTTCTATCGTGACGACTGAACTTCGCGATAGCCAAGAACGCAAAGTTCCACGATAAATCCCCGAATACACGCTGAACGTCGCGTAGAATTGCTCGCCATTAAATTAACGCGAGTTTTCTGCCGCTTCGGGGAAGAGGCGGTAGCTCGAAAGCGCAAACCTCGACCGCGATTCGCAATAATTGGTGGGCCACAGCCGTCAATCGCTCGCGAAACTGCATCGCGCCGCGGAACGTGCGGGCTAACGCAAATGCAGGATTAATCATTCAAATCGCATACGGTCGACGGCCGCAAAATTCGGCCCCGATGGTTAATTACCGGCGAGCGCGAATCGAAGCCTCGGAAGGCATTGTTTCGCGTCATCTTGCGCCTTTCTATTACGAATCCTCGCCTGACCCACTAAAACAGGAACTAACGCATCGTAAAGAATGCCTGCCATTACGTGGAATAAATTACTCTGTTCGATATCCTTCTCTTTTAGTGGATAAATATATTATCGATTTACGAACATAAAAATGTACTGAATTTTAAACTCGAGCGAAGAATTCTCTGCGTACTCAGTTATCGAATGCGGAATGCTAATGCATTCACGGGAGTTTCGATAATAAAATACCCGTATGCTCTGTGTTCGACGATGAAACCGAATAAAAATGTTCCACAGATACACGTTTACCAAATATAATCTGCAAATACTATTAACCATCTACTGCACAATGAGAATCGAATAAAAACAGTCCACGTAATTGTTCGCGGAGGAAATTTTACAAAAATTTACGCGTGTTTCTTTTTTTTTTCATTTAACAGCTCGTCATTGTTTAGTTTCGATATTAATTCATTCATGGACGCATAAATAAACAAGAAATAATTTCCATTTTGAGAGCTGGAAGAAAATTCATGGAATAGATTATTGAGAATTCGATTACAGACGAAACAGAAAATAGGAACGTTGAAATACTCGTTGAAACTCGATTCTTGCGCGTCCATCTCATAACTATCCGTTGAAAGTTTCGCGAAACATCTCGCTGACTCCGTTACAATGCGTTCCAATTTGTTTATCTGGGAGAGGAAACCGGCTAACGAGCTGTCTAATTAAAAACCGTCGACTGGAAATCGGCCGACCGATACTCCTCTGGGAAACTCTAAAAGGTACACGATCGACGGGCGATCACGGTCAACGAACGGCATAAAAAACGCATTAAAGTTCCGTTTCTGGAAATTATTAGTTTCGTATTGCGAATAAAGCGAACACCGCTCCTTGGATCGATAGAAATCTGAGCTTTTCCGGTCAACAGGCTAATTTGAACGGTACAGCATCGCGATAATTCACGAGGATCGCTGCTCCTGGCTACATCATCGGTGGAATATCTGGGCACGATCTATTCGCGATACACGACTCTTCGCTAGGGGATATGAAAATTGGGAGCTCTCTCATTTCGATGGTTTCTACCTACATTCAGAACTCTGTTTAACCAAAAAGCCAAATATAACGTGGAAACTTAATCGAAACTACAGATTTTTCTCAACTTTTTGAAACTAGAGTCGGTACAATAACCACGGTATTTTTTTAATCGTCTGTAGTTGAGAAACATTCCCATGTATCGTCTCCGAAATAACAGGCCCAATTTACGAGTCGATCGATCGAAGCGGGGGATCATCGGACGGGTAGCCTCCTTCGTTTCATCCTCCATTCGAAAAAAATTGCTCTGCTCGTTCGTTTTGCCCAGGTGAAACGGCTTCGTTTCAATTTTCCTGGGCCATTATCGAGGGTCGCGCGTTACACGGCGAAACCGAGAAACGAGCACGTTCCTCGCTGCCATGCGGTTCCGTTCGTTCCAACAATAATAAATTTATGGCCACCGCGCGAGGAACGTTATGGTTGTTATCGAACTTTGTTAAAATACCCGTTACGCGACTCGATTTTGAGGGAAAATCGTGGCGGGAAGAGCGAGGGAAAAAGAGGAAGAAAACAGGGCCGTATTTCCAATCTTTGACCTCTCGCCCCCCCCGCGACTCCTAGTTGGGTTATCGGCCAGGTCCAAGGCGGGAATATCTATATACATCGGTTCCCACGAAGGAAACGGATCGTATATTCTTACGGCGGTTAACGCTGCGCCGGCAATAATAAATTTATGGGAACCGTGGAGAAATTTCGGTCGTTATCGAACTTGAAGCGAAACGTTGGCGAGCAGCCCGATAAACCCGATCGCCCAATAATTCCAACCGCTTCCGGAACAGGCATTTTCCGCGCAAACAGCCTCCCCGACAGGTGACCGAAGATCAAAAGTAAATTGCTCCCCGGCAATCAGATTCGCTGTTTAATTTAGTCGACACATGCGAACTTGCGAATACATTATTCCAATATTTTCCTTAACCCTTTCGACACGCCTGTTTTCTATTCGAATTCTGTTTGTTTCTATTTTAGAAAAGAATTGTATTAAACTGGGGTTGACTATACATGAAAAATACACAAATGACGTTCATTTTTATTAATATATGTTCCTGTGAGTCTCAATTTGAATCTGACCACCTACAATAACCCATCTCGTATTTTAAAGGTAATCTCTGTGACCAGCCCGTGAAAGCAATAGTCCGACCGCAAAGATTCGTGAAATCGAGCCTCCTTTTTCAGTGTCCAGTCGAACGTGTAGTACCTTAATTCGAGGGTGTAGTTTGCGCCAGGATACGAGATTGTTGAGGTCGGATCGAAGGTTGGGCGAATTAGTGATACCGTTATTTATGGAAGTGGCGGTATCGCCGGGGTAACGGGCACCGTTAATGAAACTAATTACGCGACGCAGCGCGATGCAACCCGCTCTTACGTGCGGGGCTGCAGCAGCGGCGCGGAATCACGATCGCCGCGGCGAAATTAATTGGATTACAGGCCCCACTGTGTGCCCCGTCGGTCTTAATGCCGACGGACGTCCCCACAGCTCGATCTAATAAATCAATCGTCGCCGGCGACTCTATGAATTTATCGCGCGATACGTTATCGTTGCTGATTACGATCGAACGAGCAGCTGCGAACACCCACACCCCCTGAGCTACACTGGACGAAGCTAGGCGAAACTATTATCTAGATTCCTTCGAATAACAACTAATAGAGAAACAACAAGCTGGTTGTGACAAGCTTTCAATTTCATAGGCGAAACACCGATAAAATAAAAAGTTGTCATAAAAATGACAATTTCTTTTTTTTTTTTTTTTTTTTGGAAACCCTTTGATTTCCACAACGCTATACGTTGGTTAGAATTCATTGTCCATTATTTGTGTAAAATTTTGGTCAGCTCCGGAACAGGGGAGTCGGAGATATTGCCTCTGGATGGAATTTAAATTTAATTTTCAGATGCCAGAATTTCCGTAAAAAGTTATTTCACTATCAAATGTAAGAATTTCTCGTGCAATACCAACAACGCTGCCGGCAGTAATGCAATCCGCTGTTATTAATTTCTGACAATAGTTAAATTAATTATTAACGATACTTGTTAAAACGATTTAAATGAAAATGACAATAAAAAAATTGTTTCTCGTTCTTCAATATGTGTTAAATAAACCGTCTGAAAAGAAATTCTCTTCCATTTGTCACACTTTCAAAATAAATTGTCAAATTTAGGTCTTTTTTTCTACCTCTAGAGCGTATTTAGCCCTTAAGTTTATTTTGCTATTCGCCAAAATTTCTTGTCGCGCAACCCAACGATTAATAGCGTTACTATCGCGAGAGCGCATTCTATGGGCGAAAAGACTGATTTCTTTCGCATCGTGAACGTCACTCAGAGGCAATCTTTATAGCTTCGTGCAGTACACGCTAACTGCGTTTGCGTGGCGATGAACGTTGCGGCTCGCATACCCGGTGTAATGGCGTTTTTATTAGGTTGCTGCATACGAAATGTCGTTTTTCTGCAATTTGAATTTTGCGCTACGATAAACGCCAACGAAACGATGTTTGATTAGAAATCGTTAAACACCCTATTAAGGGCACGTAGACCCTGTTCCTTAGAGCCTGTTGAAACCAAGTATACGTTACCACAAATTACAATAAAATTTATGGACAGAATGAAGCAATTTTTAGACCACGTCATTTTTGGTCGTAGCTCTAAAACCGACCTGTACTCTTTAACGTTCGTATTAACTAAATGTCAATCTATAAATACCCGTGTCGCTTTTCATCAAATTATCTATTCTGAAATATTGAGTGACCGAGTGGAGATTTTTGGAACTCCGATGCTGGAAATATTTATCAAACTAAAATAATTAAACGCAGACACATTTTCTGATAATCCTCGGATGGACGATAATAGAAAATTCTAGGCACACTGTTCCATAAAATGGTAAAATCTTTCTCGGTTAAATACGCAAACTTTTAAAGCATTTTTATAGTGTTTGAAAAAAAAAAACATTCCTCGTGCACGAATCTATTAGTTACCATAGCCTGGCTCGGTATGAAATTCCCAGAAAGCTTGCTCGGTCGTAAGCACGCTAATATTTAATCACCAGGGCGTCTTGTTATTTTCATCGAGTACTTTTGTCGCCCCGCCTGCTGTTCCACGGAAGACGACACAGCGCTATTTATGAATCATTTTGCTATCCAGCAGAGCCTGGCACGAGAGAGTTACACGACGGTCGACGCATCGGAAAATCGAGCAAACAACCATCGCCAAGAGGTGGTACGTTCTTCATCGGTCCATCAATCAAACGTTAATCGACGAAACGCGACGGCGAGGGGGAATTTTCGAATTTCCACGTGCCCGCGCGGGTAAACTTTGCCATCGATAACGAACAAGAGCCTTCGTTCAGGGTACATATCGATCGTCATCCGTCATTCAGAGCCGCGCGTCTTTGCCCGGCTGTGCAAATGGATCTCGCTTTAATTAATCAAGCAACCGAAGGTCTCGTTAAAGCGACCTCGTGTGGCAAGAAGTTCATTAACCTTCGCGTATATTAACACCGCCTCTTTAAATATTTCCGTTCAAAGGGCCCTCGGAGTTTCCTATCGGAACCAACCCCAACGTACCAAAGGAACTGCACTCGTCCTCGACTAGCGGGATTCTGTAAAATGTTCCACGTTAATTTTAATTTATCTCCTAGTTCGAGGATTTAATGGATTATAGGAGCATTAAAACTTTACAAACTTAAGACTCCTCGACAGGCACTCCGTATGATTACTCTGGATAAGAAACTGCGCTAAGTTTTACCTAACGTGTTCATAAAAGAATCTTTTTTTAACCATTGCTTTAAAACAAACAGTCCGTTGATAGTTCTAACGGACCGAAATAGTCGAATACGGCTGCAGTCGCGGTACCAGTTTACGAGCAGAAACCCTGGAAAACCGGCTGTTCAGTCTGTCGAACATCACAGAGGCGCGAAAACTTATTTATAGCCACGCGGATTGCAGATCAAATCACCAGACCATGCGTTAAACCCGGATATTTTGAACGTGTAACATTCTACACCTACGAATGAACATCCGGTGCGACTTCTGCGCGTTCGAAGCTCGATCCGCAAAGGAAGTTTGCTCACCGAACCCTTTGTCTCCTTCTGTCCGTATCTGTTTCGCCCACGTCTCGTACGACATTGTTTGCGTTCGTGCTCCCCTGAAAGAACGTCTCCGGGCCGCCAGACGCGAGATGAAATTCTGTTTGAATAACGGATAACCGATAGAAGCAATTTATACGCGACACTTTTGTCGCTCGAATAGTCAAATTTTTATTTGTATCAGGCAGAACAAAATAGAAACACCTTCGATCGGAAACATTCATTTCTTTCGCGTGTCCAAAAATTCCAAAATTCTGACTCCCCATTTTTATCTAAATAAAAGTTGCATGTACCTCGAGTCTGGAGGCGACCATTTTCCGAAGGAAAATCCTCGTTCTCGGTCCACTGGCGGGCATTTTGCGGGCTGGGCCGACGAGACGAACCCTCCAACACTTTCCACGGCCGAAGGTCCATTGGGAAAACGAATTCGAGATCGCAAAGGCCTGCCGATGGAGCAGCCAATTCGTAGGACTGCCGTCGAATGGGGGGTTTTATGTTTCATCGGGGCCGCCAAGACGCACAGGGTCGCGCAATTCCGGCAAAATGTGAACCGGAGAGGACTCTTGGAATTTCCATGGTTCGCGGAGAAGGAACATATTGCGCGAACGCGCTCCTAGTTGTATTAAATTCCATTGCCTGCCAGCGTAGGTTGGCGGCTGCGTTTCGAAACGAGCCACCGTGAAACCGCGACCAAAAATTGATACCGTACGATAATTAAATCCGCAGGCATGCCGCCAGCGTTTCCTTCGCCGCGATGCTTGTCCTCCTTACCTCCAAGAAACGCGACCACGAAGAAGAAAACCTCGGTCTCACACCGAGGAAATTTGTATTCAAGCTTGGACTTTGGAACAAACTTGGTCATCGTAACTTGAAACCGACTGGTGAAAAGGTACAAACGTTTGATTTGAGCAAAAAACCATTTTTGTCATTCGATCAATTTTTATGATCCTATTCTGTCTATCTGCGCGTGAGAGGTAACAGAAACATATAGGGCAAAAAGCAATTGCTTGTTAAAAAATGGAAAAAAAAAATATATTCATTGCGAGAGGATCTCGCAAAGGAAAAATTGTTGTGTCCGTTTCAAGCGTGGCTCAGTTTTCGATGTGGTTTTGCCTGGTTAAGCTAACGCAATTATAGATAAGTACAGTTGAAACGCAAGTAAAAAATTTACCTACGCTAGACCGTTTCCCTTTTGATTCCTGTATTCCTTGCGAGCGGCGAGCCGGGCTCTGTCAGAGTGAAAAAAGGGAACGTTATCGAAAAGAAAGTGTCGCTACGATTGCGTGCGTGTCCGAGAGGAAGCATACCTAATCGTTTACCCGCAATTGTTCGCGTCAACAAGTGGCAAGCGGTCGTCGGGGCCTGGGTTAGGCCGATATGCTCGCAAACGGCCCCGGTGGTGTCGATACTTTAACGACAGAACGGAACGCACGCGACCGCGATGACGGCTGTCACGACAGCCTGTTCGACCAGTGGTTTGTCGGCCAACTGGTTTCGATCGATACTATACTTGCACCCTGAGTTTACCTGGAACCGTTTTTTCCTCGTACTCGGCCACCTGCTCGATACTTGAACGCTGCTTCGCGAAATTTACGAGTAAGCGAGGAGCCGAGAGACTGGTCGCTCTCGAGGTTCGATTTTTCCTGGGAAACTGTTTCAATAGAGTCAAACGTGAGCTCGATTCTTGTTTCAAAGCGAACAGATTCCGAACGATGTCGAAGTTGGTCTGAAAACGACGCGTGTTGTGCCAAGTTTCGAGCAGCACTTGAAGGAATTAAGAGGAATGCTAGGAGCACTCCATAAACCTACTACAACGATCGATGGATGAGGATGTAGAGGGTGGATCATAACTGGAGAGATGACGAGGAGATGCTACCTACGGGACTCGTTCGATGTGTAATCGATCAATATTTATGTCCTAAATCGAACAGTTCACTCGAAATTTTCTAATAAACACACGTGCAAAGGATCTCGAGTGCTTTAACTCCGATGAAACCTATGGTCTGCCCTGTATTTTCAGGAACGCTTCACAGGCTGGCTTTACGTATCGAACCGCGTTGGAAAAGCACTGCTTTATTCAACAGCGCTGGACCCGTGGCTTAATTCGGACAACTTGGATCGAACAAACAAGTCTTTCTAAACCGTCGACCGAATCAACGTACATATATTGTACGTCCGGAACTTGCACATCGGGAGCTTGTTTCGGACTCCGGTATGCAACCGTTAACTTCTCTCGTTGTGCTTCGAGCAAACATCTATCGAATGCAGACTCGATGAAGCAATGCGAGCGTCGATGTACCGTATTACAGTTTCAGTAGATGCTTTCCTTCAAATTCAAAGTCGCTCTCATGGTCCAGTGACGCGAGAAAATGTAGGTCAACCGTCCCTCAAATTCTCGATGGCGCGCGATCGTTGGGGCGTAATTCGTAAACATGTTTAGCAATTGATCGAAACCAAACTTCGAACTAGGCAACGAAGGCAGCTAAAATTCGCGGTTAAATACACATTTTCAGTAACGAATAACATCAGTTACGTAAGCAAGGAGGATACAAGATGATGAAAACTTCCTTCTAATCTAAAACATTAATTAACTGATGGTAATTCGCACACTTCCGCGAGACGTATGCAAACATAAAACTCTCAGGTATTAACAAAAGTTTGCCTGGATAAATCTGCGATTAAATAAACGTGGTGAATAAATCGCTGTTTTGATCGATCATCCGTTATTCGAGTAAAATTGTCCACGTCTCAGCTGTACGGGATCGTTACATAATCGTTGCACCTTTTTGCGTCGAAGCTATATCGCTCGATCGAACGTCGATTTCCCTAGTTTTCTCGTTTGCATCCGACGCTGGGACAGAGACGTTTCCGTGCGGAGGCCATTAGGATTTTCGCGTATCGGCGTTGGCGAAACTGGCAAGCTAATTGCCTTTTCCTCGACCGAGACATCAAATTCGCGTTGAGCACCGTTCGGCCCAATTTTCGTGGTGGCGATCTTAATGTCCAGATTAAATTGAACGGCCGACACAGGCAACGTTCGATCCGCGAGGCGCACCTGTCGACTTCGACGTCACTCGATATTTTTATATTCGGACTGTATCATTTTCTTCCGCTCGAGTCTTGAATATGTTTTGAGAGGGGCAGACATTCGTGTCAGCTGGAGTTCGAGGATCTTCTAGACTGATGTTCCGCGTGTTCGCGTCGAAGCTTCGTCGATGGTGCGTAAACGCTAAACACGTCGGTCAGGTTGCGATCAACCAGAAGGATTTATTCGTTCGTGCCGAGCGATCGACACTTGCGATTTGCCTGATCGTAGATAAACGACGGAGTTCAATTTCGCAGAGGAATCGCGCTATGTAATGGACGCGTCGCCCCCTCTCCCCACCCCCGGGAGGTCAGGCGAGGGTAATACTGGTTTTAGAGACGGCTTTGCGTCGATGACACGATGATTGATTAAAAAATACAATCGATAGCCCCCGCCGTGACGGACACGAATACACCGAATCTCGATAAACGAAGCCGACGCGAGAATTTTTATCAAATACACCGCGTAAAACTGATATTTGTCTCGCACTGAAAATATCGCGTGCCACGGGATATTTGCTCCCCTCTGACCATTGCTTTTCTTCTATACATTAAACCGTCCACGGCGGTATATTTTGCGGATTTCCATATTTAAAGTGCTCGTATCGCTTTCACGTCTCTGGATTGATTTGCGTCACGGAGTGCTACCGATGAATAGAAGAAAAAAAAAAAAAAAAAAAGAAAAGAAAAGAAAATTACAGTCTCGATGGAAATAACGTTTCACTCCAGTCGACAGGAAGGGGTTAAATCGGAACGGCGGCAAGTAAGATTCCGCTGTTGACTTGCGGATATTAAATAAACGGGAATCGAGTAAATATTTGTAGAGACGTCAGGAACGTGCACCGATAGTTAGTCGAGTTGTTTATTTACTCCTTTCGAGCGGAACGTTAACGGCGGTTTTCTCTTTTTACCAGTGGTACATTGGAGAAATCGCGAACATCGCTGGTTGCGTTCGCGATACCTCGATTGTCTCGTATGGGAAAAGATCAAAGGTTCGGAAAAACTGTCGGATCCTTGAATCTGGGACAGAGGTTGACAACCTATGACCTGTCAACCAGATCCAACGCCAAGAATCGTGCAAATTTATTTATAATAACGTTGTTAACCCAGATATTACTATTGTCCTCTTAAAAGGACGATAAAAGTTCCCTGTAATGTCTAAATGGAGTTAATTAAAAATGGGCGTCACCGCCATGCAGCGTTTAAGTAGACTTTCACGCTTAAGTAAATGGACTTACTTTTCACAAAAGTACACTGTGTACGATACATCGTTTAAGCGAAACTAGTAAAAGCACTTAAGCGATATCTGGGTTAAGTGCAATTAATTCGGTAAGATTTCACTTTTGAGTTTCACGAAGGATTCTAAATAGAATTCGAACCAAGGTGAACGAAACGTTGTCAAAAAGCTGAGCTACGAGTGTCAGGTTCAAGAACTCATTCTATTCAAGTAGTTCAACGAACGAAGTATCGTCCGCGAGGGAAAGTGTCGGAGGTTAGGTAAACAGGGGTCTCAAGACTTGAACTTTTCTCGCGAGAGCGTTTGGAAATTATTCCGTCGAAGAACTTTAATTCTTCCGTCCGCGCTTAAATCCGCCGGCGCAACTTCCTTCCCAGAACGGATTGACCGCGATTCAGCGACCCCGTTCAACCCGAAGACATTAATACATTCGAGGCTCGTTTTCGTACGATCACTCTACCTCCCTCTTTCGATTCGATTCGACCCTCGAACTCCTGTCACACGACGAAAGGCAAACATCGTGAATTCCGTCGAGAGGGAAGTTCTTGAAATCCGTTCGAAATTCGACGTTCCCCGGTATGCATTGCGGTAAATACTCGTGGAGTTAACGAACGGAAGACCCTCGCAGCGAGAAAGCGACGGAAAGCTAGAGCAGAAAGAACAAGGAGGAAAAATAGTAGCATCTTGGTTTCCCGAGGTTTCGATGGGGTCGTTAACCGAGCGAGGAGACGGCTTTTCGATCCGCGGAAAAACCGATCGCTCTAGGAAATCCGATTCCGTGGAAATTTAAATAATCGTCGCGGTCGTTCTTTTACTTTCTCGATCTTCGAATCTCGTCTCTGACAATACGGCTAGACGTTGGAAGGTGATGGAGCACGAATCGATCACCGAATGGTGCAGCGCATAGAAACGCAGCTTCTTAATTTGCGACTCTCCAATATAAAAGTTTTAGCATACTTTTTTTGTTGTCTCCGATGAATTTACCCAGGGTTGCGGTGAATCCTTGACGATAAAACACCTGGGGTAATCGGAGTCGGTGTTTCCGCGTCTCCAGACTCGGGGGTTCCAGTTGTAGTGTTTACGCTCGTGGAAACGAACACGAATCGAAACTCGGAAGCGCGGCGCGTTTCAAAGTTAATCGCGGCTCGCGGGAATTAATTTCGCAGCTTTACGGAGCAAGTTACGCGTAAGCGGAGAAGCCGATAAATAATTCGATTAAGTCGCGCGAGCTGCCCACCGCCGCGCCATTTTATCCACTTTAACTCGCAACGGGAACACGCTGTTCCAGTGAATAATTCTTCGCGCCGCGGGACACTTTCCCGCCGAGGCGTCGCACAGTCGCGGATTATTTGCATCCCCAGAATTGCGCATCTCTTGTCTGCGCTTAAATCGCGCGACAAACTTGGAGCAATCTTAATTAACCCTCCTGCGACCGCGGTGCTCGTTCCGAAACCATCGTGGCTTGAGACGTTTTCGACGCTTTGGATCTTCGAATTCGTCGAACTTGTTTAGAAGCTTGTTTAGAAGCTGTAGAAGCTTCCACGATTTTATGGGGAAAGGAACACCTTTAATTTTCAATAACCAAATCAATGGAGGATCACGAACAATATTGGCTTTTACTATTTTCTTCGTCTGTTTAGAATCGGTGAGTCGATTCAAGATAACGCGGCGTTCCCGCTCGAACGATACCTCGATCTGGAAATCGTTTTCGTATATAGCTTCATCTCGCCTCGAAGAGGCAGCAAATCCTGTAAGCCCTGAAATTATTGTAGACGGTACTGACAGCGCGCGATCAAGGCGTGCCAACTCGACAGTTGAACGCTCGCGAAATGCAGATTCTTGCCTCTTCGAGGAACGTGACACGCGTCGAGATTACGTTTTAACTTCTCGAGGCCTCTTATTTTCCCAGACTCTGGACGACGCTCGAGCTTTCCACGGTAGTTTTCTTTGGAAAGTGGAATCGCGTTTTCCAACGTCGACTCGCGGACTCGACGCATCAAGTTTTAATTAAAAAAAAATACTCAAAATGTAAACTACGTCATCACTTTTCTCCACTCGTGCTAATTTCAAATCAGGAAATAAAGAGCAAAAAAAAAAAAACATTAATGTTAACCCTATCGTGGCTCCAATGCTGACAAAGTTGGAGGAACGTTCCATTAAAACAAAACCAAAGGAAAAAGAAAATATTTTCTATTATCGTATATTGAAGTTTAGAAAACACTTTTAGCCAGCTTTTCTAGGATTCCGAGCAGTGCGCGCTATCGGAATGATTTGCGGGGCCTGCACGGGCTGTAGATGGGAATTGTGGCGCCGTGGGTGTCGGATATACCGCGGAACAACGCCATTGTCTCCGAGTAATCGGCCAGCGCGAGAGAGACGCGGATTTTCACGGAATTCAATGTCGCCAAGCGAACACGCGAGTCGCGCGCGTGATTGCACACCCCTGCGAGGGATGATTCTGCACGGAGGAGCAAGGCGAAAAACGCGAGATAATTGCGAGCCGACCCTCGAGATTGCTTCCGTCGCGAAATCGAACATCGTTATTGGTTTTCCTTAAATAAACTCGACGAAATGTAATTTATTTATTTATGCAGGATATGCCCATTAGCGCTTGCCTCGCGCAGTTAACGAAATTGGAGTCGATGGTCTCTAATTGATCATGGCTCGTGACACTTTCGATTATTCTTCAGTCCTCTGTCGTTTCGTTGGATTTCCATTGGCGTAACTGTCACTGTTTTTCCTCGTTTAGTAATTTATTTAATGTCGCGTGCGATTGGCCACTAAAATTAGAAATCTGGTGGATTTTTCAACGCCAGCGAGATTAATAATCCAATCCGTGCTCGAGTATATTCGACAACAGGTAAAAGCTTAACTATGAAACTAGGATACGAACCACGATTCTGATCAAACCGTGTGTGGTCTCTTCGCTAAATAATTGAACATGCTAATGTACACGTCCCGTGAGCACGAGAATGAGCTTGGGCGTCCCTTGAGCTCCGGCAGGAATAATCAAGTTTAATCGTACCCGAAATATTCCTGCGGCGCCAAAACAGTCCATCGAGTCTATCGTTGTACGGCCAATAACAGGGGCCACAGAAATACACCACAGGGCCACAGTTAGTCAATCGTTTCGGTATCGGTGATCCTCTGTATTACTTGTCATCAAAGATATGATTTGCACAAAGTTGACTCGCTGTAATCAAATTACTTGGCGCGACTATTCCACGTGCAACGAATCCAAAGGTTCGATGCACTGTATTTTTAAGAAGCGCTCGTAGACACATTTCACTAAACTCTTCCTGTTGCATTTTGCTTCCTACATATATTCCCGACACTTTCGTTGAAACCACATTTCCGAGTTCCTCTCCAACACTTCGCTTAGGATCACATTTCTAGAGTATATCTCAACACTTCGCTCGAAATCATATTTCCAACACTTCACTGTTTCCGACGTCACAACTACGCGAGCACAGATTCCGAAATTTTCTTGGGATTTTCCAGGCGACGCTGATCGTCGTCGTGAAATCGTCTGACCGCGGTCGCTCGTGCGGAATTAACCCGCCGCATCCGTTCCCTGGTGCACGTGCAGGTCGGTACAGTTTCTTGGGGAGTGACGGTGATTGATGAGCCCGGCTCTCGTCTCGGTGCGCGAACGGAGGAAAAATAAAGCTCCCGATCGTATCCAGGCTCGATTATACTGGGCGACAATTTGACGTGTCGCGGGGAAAAAACTACTCCACCGATAATTGAGGAGCAGGCGCCTCGGCTGACACGACGGACTGACTCGTTGCTGCCGGGATTTATAATAAATACTCTCCTCTTCGTCGTGGCCGCGACGAATCAAAGGGAGACAAGGTGAGGTGGGTTAGGATGGGATTGCCTGCCGCGTTCCAGAAAGAAAATTGCGTCCCGCGGCTGCCGCTATCGCTGCGGCTGATCTCAGATCGAATTTAACGAGACTGATGGGAAATCTGGCAGGGGTGCGTTAAATCTGCCCAATAATTATTTCTCCGGTCCAATAGTATCGCTATTTCTGTATAATCGCGTATAATAAAGTTACTGTTAATATACGGTTTCGTTTAGTAAATCGAACGCGCCGTATAATTTCGTTTCATAAATCAGTCACTTCTGTGTAATTCTACCCGTGATATACGGGAATTAAAATCGCAGATTGACGTTTCATCCCTGCGCGTCGTAGTTTAAAACGAGCGTACATAAACGTTGCGGCGGAGGATAGTTTCTTTCTCGTAAGATGGAATGAAATTCGCGCAATGGAGAGTGAAAGCTGCCCAGTACTTTTACCCATCCACCATTATCGAGATCTTCGAGACACAGAGCATTTGTTTCCGCGGCGAGACGCGTCTGGTTGGAAGTAAATCCCAGCGGAGATTCCGTCTCCGGGATTGCTTCCGCGAAGGCAGCCACAGGGAACAAAGTACGTCCAAGGCTGGAAACGAATTTCGTGGATTCCGGTGCCGGCCGAGTTTTCATTTATTCCCACCGCGTATTCCGATGCAATTCCGTGAGTGCGACGCGCGGCCGTTTCTTCCCCTGACGGGGGTGGTTGGAACGTCCGTTCCCGGCGTCGCGTCGTTCCGTCTCGTCGTTAATTTTCAAGACGATGCACAAGCGCGATCCACTTCGAGACGGTGTGTATGCACTTCTGCGGATTCGAGGCCACTTCGTTTCAGGCCTCGAGCCCCGAGAATGTATGCATTCTGCTCGATGCACCCAGCCAGGGCACACGTGCAGCCGTGTTTCTCGCCCAGGCAGACTAGAGAAGTGTGCCCTGGGGGCCCGTTGCGAGCGTGTAGTCGTCGGTGGATAAGGCTTATCAACTCCTTAATTTGCCTTCCCTCTCGTACATTAGCGTGCGCCGGGCGTGCATTAGCCCGCATTACTGTTTGACGCGATCGATGATGTTGGCAAGCCTATCGTCGCGCCAAATGCACCGGCAACAGCACGCGACTCGCTGCTTCCAGGCTTGGTCTACGAAACACCCTGGCTTTCTACGTCCAGCCATCCCAAGGGATACACAACGCACGTGAAATGATTTAACGCGGCCTATAAACTGATTTGAATAAAACACGAAATCCTATTGATGAGGTAGCCTGGTTTGGAATCCGAAAACTTCAAATGCTTTCGAGATATTACTATTTTCTGTGAAAAGCAAGGATTCCGCAGGGTACCTATAGTTCATTTATTGGTCGTTGCCTTTGGTTTCAGTAATAAATTCGATAGTAAAAGATCTAACGCCAGGTTAGAATTCCAACGGCATTAGTGCACCTTCCATCTTGTCGACGTCTAATAAAAGTCACAAAGACCTCGGGATTCCAGCTTTCCTAACTTCCATTTACCATTTCAACCCCTCAACGTTTGAGTTGCGCACCCCTGCGTACGCTGGTCTTTCGTTTTCTCCAATACGCTCCTTTTTTTATGTTTCCTTTCAACGCGTTCAAGTTTTTTGTTCCGGCGATAGAGTTGAGCCTCTTGTTGCGATTCGTGTCGTCAAAGGTAAAGCGTTTCCATGGAGTTGCTCGAACGCGTTGGTTTACGACGCGAAACACGGTTTGCACTCTCTTATGTACACACACACACACAAACACGTACACGTGCATGCCTCTTGCTGCGGAACAGCGCACGAGTAGAAATTCTGATACACGATGAAAGGGAAAATAAATCACCAATTAACTCAATAATTTTCGCGAAACTCTCTGCAGAGCGTCCTTCCCTCCCGATTGTTATCGACTGTTTACCGTGGATGCAAGGTCTTCGACACGCTTCGTTATTGGTATTCCCTTTCATTATAGTGATCCCAGTCGACTGAAGTTCCAGTACCAAAATCACAATTTCTAACTCTACTTAACTCTAACTCTGCTTAACTCTAACTCTACTTAACAGGAAAAAGGGATGTACGAGAACTTCTTTTTAAATTATTCTTGACCAGCGAGGGCCATCTGATGATTTACGACGTACGGCCGTCTAACTCGCTGGCAGGAAAATTTTTAATCCGTCCGACGAGAGAAAGACGAAAAGAGCTCGAGACAGCGACGCGAATTAATTGGGCAGGTAACGCGGGACGACGCTTGGGGGGCCGATTCATAAAACGGACGACCCCGTGTGCGCTGGTTCCCGTGCCGATAAATTAACGACAAGAATTATTATTATTCTGAACACCGTGGCGCGCCAGACGAAAGCGATATCGCGCGATCGAGTTTGAAAACCGGCGCATAATTTATTAACGGTGTTAAATTAACCAGGATAGCCGATGACTGGCTGGGGACCAATAAAAACGAGCATGGCTCGCGGCGTTGCCCTTTCATCTTCTAGGAGCGCTGCAACTAACGAGTTCTTATTTATGCGGAAACGATGGGCATCTTCTTATGGCAAGTTAAATTAAGAATTTGTGAAAAATTGTATTATTCGCGATTTTCGTTGCAACAATTGAAAGATAAAACATGGTAACTTCAAGGAAGGTCCCCGCTGTCTCTGGTTCCTCTTTCACGTCCTTCGTTCCCCTTGTTAGGGGTCGTCGCGACGACAGCGCGGGAGAGAAAAAGAGCTGAATTTATAAGCCGTTCCATAACCTTCGCGGGAGAGAAATATGCGCGACGCAGGCCAATCCTCCTGGGTCATGAACCGAGCCCAATTAGACCGTCTATGGATGTCAATGGTGCGTGTCCCAGAGCGCCTCGGAGGCCTCATTCCACCGCGCCATTATGCAATTTGCGATGCCAGCCTATCCGCGATGTTACACGAGGCGCGCGTAACGCTCATCCTACGCCGAAACCCGCTTCGATGCCTCGACTAGATCGCTTTGCATCGGCGGAACAGAATTGCACTTCGAATCCCAAACGTTAGGGGATCGGAAAGTCGGGACTTGAAATAATTACGCCTGCGGTTATTTACGATCGAAATTCATGTATGATTCTCGGATACGGATACACAGATTTGTCCCCGAATCGCAGGACCTCTTGGAACGTTACGATCGATGCGGTTCGGTTGTCACGAAATTAGTCGACGATCTGTGGCGACGGGACAAACCCAATGACGTACTCATTAATACCGATAGGGATCGATCGACGAACGTTGCGACGAGGCATCGGACAGCCATCCGAGTTGTCGATAACAGTGAGAATTATAGTTGGACGATTTAGCAAGATGTACGAGCTAGTTCCAAGAAGCAGCGGGGGTGACCACGCGACACGTAGCGGCGCGATCCTAACCGTGTAAACGTTTAGAAGACGTCGGTGCGGCGACAGACAGCGGCCAATTAAAATTTCCAGCGGGAACTCGAGCAGCTCTCGGTGGCTGGAGAAGAGAATCCGCGTCGCGGATCCCTCGGCGACTGCCGCGAGGAGAAACGACACGTACGGTTACGTAAGTGCTCGCGTATTCTCCGAGGGCGCGGATAGGGGACAATTAGACGGTCCACGGATGTCAATGGGGAGTGGTACAATAGCGAGACGTGCCGCGCGACCTTTGCTCCCGCGTTCATTGTCGTATCTATTACCAGCAGCGGTGTTCTCTGGTCGCAACTGCACAGAGACTCGCCGCTGCAGTGCTGGATGTAGGCTAATCGGGGCCTGAAGCTAATCACTCTCGGAGGAAAATGTTATTAGACTGCGGAATCCAAGCATTTGCGCGGCATAGTGATATATGGAATTTCGACGAGTAATATTTTACGCTGCACAAGTGCGTTTAATCTCCCTTCGTTTTGCATGTGTTGTGCATTTGTACACGCCATGAATGCATGAAATTGCTTGTTCGATCAGGAACGAATTAAAATGACCCGAGTAATAGAAAATAAATCTGTCGTACGGAAAGGAACAACAATAACAATAATCGATAATCGACGGATTATCGTGTGAATTCGTAGCGGAATAGAGCTATCGAGAAATAAGTCCCAACGTCGAATTTTCGTTTCAAGTTTCAAGGTGGAGTCGCCCCTGAGCCGGTGGTGAATCGTCGACGCGTGGTGGCTAGTTCTGTTGCAGACGCGTTAAATCAACGCTGCCAGCGCGGAGTTCTATCTGGCATCGCGAGGCCGCTTCCGACGGCTGGATCCGCGTCGTATATCTTCCACTACGTGGAAACGCGCCGCCACCGCCGTCGTCCTGGTCTGGTCCGTATCCAGCGAGTGAATCGCATTTGCCGCGCCGGCTGCACGCGCAAATAATCACGTTTCTCTCGATATTTGATTTGCCAGCTGTTTGCACGGGCCTTAGCCGTTTTATTGGCCTCGTTTAAGGATCGCCGAGAGGATCTCGCGGAGCACTCTCCTACTTCTTCCGATAGCGTTTGCCGTGCAAATCTCCGGGCTCGTCGCGCAGCTTCTCGAACTGGTTCTCTAGAACAGGGATTCTCAACGGGAATCCTGCACGCCCACTTGGGAATTATGTGATGTAGGAGAGACGTGATCGTATTCATCGTCCGGAGTTAAAATAGTAGAGGTATCGGCATTGATAAAATGCTCCTACAAAAATCACTGTCTTTTCTTATACAAAGTTTGTCCTCCATTTTTCCTTGATACATTTTGTTTTACTCCGACCTTTTCAAGGAACGTTCGGCACAGCATCTGCCCGAGGAGCTCGTAGAGAAATTTTTCCGCGATCGAGTCGATCACCCACCGTGATCGACGTTGCCTAGACCAAAAGATGTAACGAATAGGGGAGCTGGCTCTCCTACGGTTCCCAGAGAATAGCGGATTCTGGGTAGCTCGAGCTCGATTGCATCTGCATAGGGAGGTAGTTTATCCTGTGTTCCTTGAAAGGGAAGCAGACGGAGCAGCGGCGAACGGCGAAATTTCTACAGGGCGAGAATATATCGGTGCGACCTGCAGGCGGAGGCGTACTCGAGGGATATTTGCATTTTATTCCGTCGGGTACGAGAGCTGTTATTAAATTAAGCTCGAATTACCAGCAATTTTTTCCACGAGAAATATCCACCTATGTTTCGGCGTCGACCGTTGCGATAATCAAGGAATTTCAGCCGCGAGAGTTCAGTCTCGAGTCGAAGCTTGTTTCCCTCGAAGCTCGGTTGCTTCGAAAGAAGGAGGAAGTTTATACGGTCGTTTCGCGTTATCAGTCGACAATGAAACCACCGTAAAACATAACGAAATACGAGGCATAAAACAAATCCGAGTATCGGTCGGGTCAATGCTTCCGATCCCGCGATACTTATTCCAAAGCTCCACCCACCGCCACCCTCCGCGGTACTCTCACTTCCTACGTTGCCAGAGAATACCATTCTTGCAAACGCAAGGTTCATGGAATCTTTTAGAATCATAACAAAATTAATTGAAACGTAAAGGTAAATTTCAAACATTCCCTCGCGAATTGTATTCTCCCAAAACGGCATCATTCATAAATACACGACAGAGCAGAAACGGAATATTTTATTTCTGAAAGATATTCACCGTCAGATTCAAGCTCTCTTTGTCCTCGGGAAAATTCTAGAGAGACAGGAGAGACTTCCTTCCGCGCGTGCTACGTAAACGGATCGGGCGATCTTGATTTTTCGCGATTTCCCTTCCACGGGAAAATATGGGGCTCGCTCTCCAGCTTCGAGTGTGTACTCTAGCGCCCGTGTCACCGAGCGACACGGACGAGAAAATATTCTTCCGCTCGGTGGAGACGGGTATACGCTGCCAGACGGTGGAAACGAAAATTTAGCGAACTTTACCGTTGCGTCACCGCTGGAGACTAAATAATCATGGTGTACCGAACGCGGAGGCACACCTGTGCGATCCGACGCGTCGAAGGAAGGTCGCAAAGGCAACTTGATATCGCAGCGACTGTTTCAACCGCGTACCAACAACTTCCCTGTATAATTAGTTATGCGCGGAGAGGACTTGTAGTTTAAAGCAGATGCAGCTCGTCGGTGGAGTCGCGCGATCGTTTCATGGTGACATTAAACTTCCACTCATTGTTCGACTCCGCTGAATTTTAACTGCTCGCTTTTCAGGACGTTCGGGCCAGCCATCGAGTCACCCTCTTGCAGCTGAGCGCGCGGTACTCGAGCGCTGTGATTAGTGGGTGGTTTTTCGTTAATAATTCCAAAACGCACCACCATCCGACATTTCAATGTCTACGATACAAAGAGAGCTTTCTATGCAAATCTAGTTGAAGCAATCTCAGTCCAGAAGACTGAAAATTTTCTTGGCAACCAAAGGACCTTTCGCATACGATCGGCGGACCCCGTCAATTCTCCCGACTATGTGGGAGCGAATCTCGCTTCGCATCCTCTTGCGAGGCGAGGACGAGTCGCACTGTCCGCGACTGGAAGACGCAATAAACGGCACGCGTGATTTCCGTTTCATTCACGCGGAATGTATAGCCGCGGAAGGTGCAATCAGGCAAACCGAGCGTGTCAATAGACGGAGAGGAGTACTCCTCGCGTCCTCCTCGCGCGACGGAGATATTGCGTGATCTTCGCTCGGCTCCGCTCGCTCGAATAGCGACGGGTTCGCGGTGGCGCCGATGGCGAGCGCTGAATTTCAATTCGACGAAATGCGAGACCTCCCCCAGGATGGTGCACCGGCTACGCGACGCGAAATCCTGATCGTCGCGCAATTAACGTCCTTGGTAACCGATTCCACCCAACGGTTTCTGACGAGCCGAGGGGACCGCCGAATTAAATATTCAAGAATTCTTTCGACGAAACAAGCCGACGTATGAATGTAGAATTTTGAGCGTTGACGCACGATTCGTAGACGTATATTAATTTGTTAGCCTTCCTGTATGCGACTTTGAAAGAGTCTGCAGCAGCTTCACCTTGAACAGGGGCATCAAGGATCGAGTCTGCGGCATCCTAATTTTCAATTCAACTCGGCAAATCGACCGACGTCGCGACTCTGGGTGTCCCCGATTCATTAAAAAGGGGCGCGACGAATTTTCGAGCAGGATTCCAATGCGTCAGAATTGTCTTTCAACATCCGACGGAGCTTAACGGGCAGGGTCCTTTGGACACGGGGACGCTATCGTCGCCCCGCAATTAATTCCTCCGGTTGCAAAAAGCCTTTGGTCGACTGTCGCGATTCGCGAAACGTGACGCTCGCCCTTCAGACTCTGCTCCCTTTTTTTCCCGCGGGATCAGTTCATATCTCCGTGCCGTATTTACCGAGTCGTAAAAGTTGTAAGACCCGAGCACCGTAAATAGAGAACAAGCTCTGTCTTGTCACGATGACGTCGGACGAGACGTTATTAGAACGTCGGCGCTACGGATCTCGGGAATTAAACCGAAACGTCGCTTCTCGTTTTCGGACGTTGCTCGGAACGAGTGTGTCCGCGATATTAAGGAAAGCTACCGGCAGAATTCGAGACAAAAATTTGTGCAATCGTAGTCTCCGTACGCGCGTAACAGAATGGCGGAAGAGATCTAATACATCGCAGTGGAAAATAAACATGCCTTTCGTATGCTTAATTTTTTATAGGCAAAAGTTGGAAGTTCGAAAGAAACAACGCGCAGATTGGAAGATCGGTCGACTGCGAGCAGCTTGGCGAAAGAACTGCTTGCACGGCGTGTTACCCAGAGCCTGGTGAGAGGTTTTCACGCTTTTTCGAGGATCCTCTCTGAAAAAGCCCTCGGAGAAGTCGCGGCGGTTGGAAAGTTTCTTCCGCTCGAAAACTTTCCAATCGGTCGACGGACGCAAACGGACCCTCGAAAGCTTCTAGAGCTCCGCTCGCGAGCCAGCCCAGACTAGCGTAGGTGTTCAGAAAATGGCCGAGGAAGGACGGGAAGACGGTCGTCCGAAAGGGCCGGAAGCGACTGGTGGCGAAGGGCTCGCCGGAAAAATTGATATTCCAGCGAGGCAGCCTCGCGTCTACGCACGAACCCGCTTTTCATCTCGCGACGTGAAACGCACCCTCTGTGTACGCGTCGCCCTCGTTACGACTCTCCACCCCCGTCCATTCGCGACCCTCGTTCTCGCTGGGCAGACAGCTCCTCCTCTCGCGACTCCCGATTGCCGTGTTTCGAGATTCGCAATTTGTTCTGGCTCACCTAAATCAGCGGTGCGCAACCCTTTTCCTTGCCGAGACAAATAAAATTACAACCGCGAAAGAAATAACCGAGAAGCGTTGCATGATTCCTTTAATAAGAACCTCTATTCCTATCCCGTAAATTTTTGAACTCGTTTTTAACTTTACTCTGAGAGCTGGACTTGAAAGCAGAGGACTTTGTGCACCACTGACGTAAAACAAGGGCCACGTGGCACGTCCCACCACACTCCCTGTTTTCCAATGTGCTCGTACGCGTAATAATCGAGGTTTGGACGAGGACGTGTTCCGGGGGTTCTTCACTTTTCGACTCCCGCGTTTTATGTTGATTACGCGACACGTGAACGTGAACATTAAAATTGAAAATATGAATTCGAATTCCGTAAAACGCGTAATAATAGGGAAAGGTGTCGACGCTCGAGGATTTGTTAAATGCGATCCATTGATTCGGTTTTGTTACTTTATACACAGCGATCGAGATTTCCGTTTCCAGATCGTATCCCGAGACACAAGCTCTCGACCCGTTTGACGAATTATACCAACCAATAAAGCCCCGCAAAAGAGTGCAATACCGTCGAGTGGCGTGGCAATAAACTACATCTTTACGGACCATGATTCATGTTCCCGCGGGCTCGTAAAACAACAGCGAAGGGATGGGGGGTCGGTGGACGCGCGAGGAGCGTCTTCGTTGGATTCGTCGAAAGCGCTTAACGACCAACGGCATTTCCGACCGTTAACTCTCGCAAAAATGACGCAGCCTTCGTTTACGTCGCCCTCCGTGCGCTTTGTCGTCTAATTTAACCCTCTCCACTCCGCCAGCACCGCTACGACGACGGACATAATATATCAAAGTGTATGGAACGCTGACAGTCCATTATTCAAATGGATAATGCACCATCGGAAACCATTTTTGCTCCCTAATGAAAAATCAAATTAAGAGAACAGAGGAGCGTTTTATATACGGAACGCTGTCGTGCCTCTTGAATTCGTATGAAAGCGTGGATTCGATAGGATTCATTAATTCGTTTCAAGGTCGCCGATATAAAATGAGAAGCGCTGTATCTCGTACTTTTACGCGAGAACCGACTAGAACGATCGATTCGCGTAACAAAGATGAAGTAAAAGTTATTAGAAACGTGGTAGAAACGATCCCTAAACATGGCATTCTCCCCCAGGATCGTAACGCGGACTCAGCGACGCGATGTCAACGCAATCCTTAACACAATTCGAGAGCAATCGCGCAGAGGACACGTCGGCAGTTTTATTCCGGATCCTGAGGGGTGGATAACGATCGCGGAAGTCGCGTCAGCCGTGAATCCAGAATCCTGGACGGTCGGAGGATGGGAAAGGAATAGGAAAAAGATAATCAGTCGCATAAAAATGCATCGAACGAACGCGTAAGTGGCTCGATGCTGAATACTTAAGCGCAACCGATGGTTCCCCGGCTGGTGGCGGAGCGGAACCGTGGCCCGAGCGGACGTAATTTACTGCCAAGTTCGCCGTTATAAGAAAAGAGAGTGTGAAAGAAAAAAGGGCAAAATCGAACGTCGTAAATCGTACGAGCGACGTCAGTAACACGTGTTACAAGGCTCGCGGTATAACGCCCGGCGATTATATAACCTCCGCTACCGCCGCAAAACGTCGACTTTCGTTGAGCCAAGTCGGATTCGAGTAAATCTCAACCATCGCGAAATCCTTCCAACGTTACCGCGATCGATCCTACCACTTATCGGAGTCGGCGCTATCGGCGCTAATGCACGGCGAATCGCGTTTTCGTTCATCGTTCTTGCTATTCCCCGCTGTCAACGTGCGTGTTCCCGCGACATTCGAGTGCCGCGACACTTTAAACTCGTGACACGGTGAATTCTTTTTGCCGGTATTTGCACGCAATTTTACCTCGCGTCGTTTGTCTCTGAAAACGCGATTCGATTCTGAGGCTTCGTGTTCCTTTCACGCTGGAAACACTTACCCTCGCGTTGTTAGGACAGAACTATGGACGCTGTGGAGTTGACGAATACATACCTGCAACAGAATTAAAGAATATGGTTAGAATTAGGTACAGTATTGAGATGATAAAAAAGATGGACGTGCAATAATTATCAAGCAAAATTGTTTGATGTAAGAGTTGCACTAACTCGTTGCACTCACTTTGATACTTGGTTGTTAGAACGTTCTAGATGGTCTCAGTGTATCAAAAATTTTTGCCTGGACGAGCATTTAGCCCATCTCCGAGAGAGGCTCGCATCCAGTTATCGGCTCGCGTGAAAAATTCATATTAAGAGAGAGATGGCCGCTGATAATTAAGCGACTCGCGGACGCTAAAACGCCACGATAATGTAGGCTAGATCGGTTACAAGCGCGACCGTGTTGCTCCAGTTTCCCGCATGAAATTTTCACTCGGAACCGACCATCCGCGGCACGCGCGTTCCTCTGCTCGGCCTCTCTCCATACTTAAAGATTCATCGCGCGTTTAACGAACCAGACGATGCAACATGGCGGTCCACGAAGCCCGCCTGTAATTGTCGCCAAACTTGGGACCACATTAAACCCCCCGAAATAATGTACGGACCGAAACGTAAACGGCGGAGTTTGCGGGCGTCGGTGAATGGAAGGCGAGGCCAATGGGTTCGGGGCTAGTCCATCGAGAGAAAGCACCTAACCTTGCTCTAACGTGGTCTAACACGTAGAAACGCGCATCTATCAGATACTGTTAACTGTACTCGAGGATCTTACAGCACTTGTACTACGCGTCGTACTTAATAAGTTAGAACTGGGTATTCCAACTCTAAATGATAAATATAGAACGATCAAATTTGGTGCACCACTCTCTGGTAGCGACACAGTCCCGCCAGCGGCGCTTCCAACGAAATTGCATGCGATATTCAAATTATGAACGCTGGCGACCGAGGCGCGATCATTTTTTCCGTCCAGAAATTCCAACGGACGTTTCCCAGCACGTGTTACGAGGTCGATTACTCGGTGTGCGACGGGTGGTGGACACGAACGAGCATTTATCGTCGGTTTCCCAACGGCGCGGGGCGGCCACCCCCCTCTCTCTCTCTCTTTCGAAGTAGTTGGAGAAAGCAAGAAGCACGAACAAACGAACGAACGGAGACAAAAAGCCGTTGGACCGAGGGACCACTGGCATTGCGCATGCACCCTCGGAATTCGGCTTTGGCGTACATCCACTTCCGCTGCGACAACGTGGCCAGAACGAGACGTTCGAAGACAGAGAGACCGAGATCCGAAGGGACGAAGGAACCGCCAGAAAGGGAGAGCAAGACACAAACCACGGACAGGGTGGCCCGAAAGAGCGAACGGGAGTTAAGGGTAGGCGGAGGAGGGGACCGGTTCGAGCAGACACTAAATAATCTAGATAACGGAAGGACGGCCCTAAATTCCTGCAGATTTGTACAGGCGTACCGACTGATTAGATTGGCTGGAAGATTGCACCGAGCCTCCTCGAAGTGGGGGTGGATAGATAGGGAAAGGAAGAGGGTTTGGTGAATTTTCGGTTTCTCCTTTGCTCGGCCAACTCGCACGGACGGCGTTTTGATTAGCCTCCGAGTCCTGGGTAAGTACTTCGCATCGATCGGGTCTCTGTACTTGGCAAGAGTCCTGGAAAACGCGGTTGGGGGACAGGTGAGCCTCGTCTGCCGCATCACCCGGTACCCACACAGTTCTACATCCGTCTCTCTCCGTTTTTTTGCATCGTCTGCCTCGACTCACCCACGCGAAATGCGTCGTGGCTCCTTCGCCGTTGGCAGGGAGAGCCCCGTTCCTGCGTCGCGATCGGAATCAATCTTTCAGAAGGAATCCCTGGCGAAAAAGAATGTATTATGGATCGAACGACGCAGTCGGGACCGCGGTGCCTCGAAACGCGCGAAACTCTTACGATTCTGGGAATAAAAAAGAAAACAGGAGCCTTAGCAGTTGTTCGTCAGAAGCTGAGAAATACTCGACGCTGATACGTTATCCAGGACTCGTGCGAAGAAAAAAAGATGGCACCATCTTTTGCCATTCGAGTTAGTTTGAACTCCTGGGGAAATGGTGTAAAAAGATATCGATAAACCTTGATAACGACATAGGAATTAAACGAATGCAACCGTTGTTGGTATTGATAACGGTGTCAACGGCGATATCCCCGTGGTACAATTACAGACGGAACGCGAACGCAATCTTCCCGGTGACCGACTTTCCAAGCTCGAGCTCTGTTCCGTTCCCATGACAGCCCCGAGAACGCAATTAAATATGATTTATAACTCGCAATGGCGCGCCGTGAATTCGTTAATACCGTGGCTAATAAATCACGCCGCGGGAAAGCATCAGGATGGGGTTATTGTCGCGCGAGGTAAACGCTTCAATTCGAATTCCGGTTCAACTCCGTCGAACTTGAACGGAACGCAACGAAAACCGCCTGGGACTCAGCTCTCTCGCTGCTGCGGGACGGTTTGTGCGAAAATTCTGCTCGCGCATGCATAATATCCGGCGACCGGCGTCGCGCGTAATTGCAACGCCGGCTGATAGCGCCGCCATGCTGCGCGCTAAACACGTCGGCGCGAAAGAAAATCCGCTCGATGAAACGGCTTCCATACAAGCAACCTTTGGTTCTTCGAGGCGCATTTAAAAGAGTTCAAATCAAATTTAAATGCTTCAGACGATAAGAAAAACTTATTAACGTAACAACGGTTTCCATTTTGATATCATCGTGGCTATCAAAGCGGTCCACACTATTGTCGCACCGCCTCATGCTCGTTTCGGTGAGTTTCAGCACTGGTTTCCACCCAGTAAGCGGGTTCGAGTTCTGAAGCGGTGAACGGCGGCCGTGGAATCTGTTGCTTTCAGCGCGACACCGAGCACACAATTATTTTGTTTAGATAACAGCCTCGAGAGCGTGAAACATTCGGTAGAGGGTCGGAGGGTGCATAGCGCCGGGTTCGAAGGACTCGGAACCCGAAACCCGCTCCCGAAAATTGCGGCGTTGCGTCCGGAGGCCCGAAATCGATCCCGAAGAACCACGGGATCGTAAACCTCGCTCGGTCGTCTACGCGCAGCGTTGTTCTCGTCTGTCGCGGTTGCGGCTGCGGCTACCCTCGGTAATTGCAACATCTGTTGATTACGCCATTTCTCCCATTGCCGTTAGAAAATAATATACGCGACTACGGCTTGGCTTCGCAGGGACGCGTCCGTGCGAACGCAAGCGACATCAGCCAACGTTTGTCAGGGTTTCCTAAACTGCGTCCAATGTGAACAAGTGTTTCACAAAAAATAAAGAATAATCGTGTCTTGAAATTGAGACCATGAGAATCAGAGAGTAGCCTATCTACAAAATTATGGTACTGAATTATAAAGAGAAATTGGAAGCTACAAATGATCAAATTCATAGTCATCGTTCTATACCAAATAATAAATCGTTAGTTATGTGCAGCGGGAAAATATTGAGTGACCAAATTTTCGAGACGCTGAGGTGCCCATCGGTTATACGTGTACACGCGTATACACAAAGGGGTGGGCGCATGCGTGGCGAACCGATACTGCGCATTTCGTCTAGAAAACACACACGAACCGTTCGGGCTATTCTTCGCGCTCGTTTGTCGAAATCGATACGCGGTTTGCATGTATCGAGCGTGGTACTGATTGCGGCAACGTGCGAAATCAAGGGCCAAGAGTTGTACGGACTGGTCCACGCAACTTGAACCGCTTGGATCGCTCTCTGCAACTATTGGATTTCGCGACAATTACATTTGGGGTCTTTTTGTGACTTTGTACTTTGAATTTCAGAAGAGTATAGGGAAGAGGGTAGATTGAAATTGAATTTATTTTGCCGATGACTACGAGGATTAATTGAACTACCTCTATTACCGATGAGTAGAGGAATAATAGAAGGGCGCCAGTTCTATATATTTTAAAGGTGAAAATATAGTTTCGCCCTATTGTTCGAAGCATCGATAGTTAAAGATAAAACACGTCGGAGTCTAACGTTTGTACCATTCTGTGAATGCTGTTCTTGCAACTTCTGCATCCTCGTGTTCTCCTCATTTCCTGCAGAACTATGGAATACAAAAGGAGGAAACACAGTGGAATCTCGTGCGGCCCAAGGG
Source organism: Hylaeus anthracinus (assembly GCF_026225885.1). Lineage (NCBI taxonomy): Eukaryota > Metazoa > Arthropoda > Insecta > Hymenoptera > Colletidae > Hylaeus > Hylaeus anthracinus. The sequence continues at coordinate 4,462,072 of NW_026534348.1, read as the reverse complement.
ACACGCTCTCGCTACTCGTAAACTCGATAACTGCTCTCGCAAAGGTTACGGATTTCACTGCCGGCAGTACGTTAATCGCGACTTTCCCCATTTTCTTCTCCCTTCAGTTTTATTCAATTTTCCGAACGAGGCTTTCCGAACCGAACGGAATAATGAAAGTTAATTGTATATTTTTTATTCACCATTCGAAATGTTCATTTCGATAAGAATTTCGCCCGTCCACGAACGACGAGGACGACGCTGTCGCGGAGTGCACGAGGGAGCTTATGAAAGCGATTTAAATAAATTATACGAGTCCATCGTACAGCTTCGCTCGGTCAGTTTTCCGCGCGAGGGTGAGGGCGAGACGGGCAGAGCTCGTGCCGACGTAGAGACAAAGGGGGACCGCAAAGGGAAGTTTTGCGTCGAGTGCAGAAGCGTGTTTTACCTTCGGAATCGGATTTGAAAGCAGCTCCCACTGGATGTAACGCGTCGAGTATAAAATTTCTCCGCTGCTGCACGCTTTTAACGAGCTGGCTGCGAACGCGAACGATTCGAGGGACCGTCATCGACGCTAATTCTGGACGTTGAACCGTCTTATCCGCGCAGGACGATTTAACTGCGTCAAGGTGCAATGAATCGTCAACGAACAAAACGTTCCCGGCCTGCCGGAGGCACAAAACCAGAGGATCCCCATTTTTATTCCGGTATACTACAAGAGGAGAATCATTTATGGAAATAATATTACAGCTGCGGGCGATTCACTGATTTTTCCGTGCTGCTCAAATTTTTTTCTCTTTAGAATTATACTTCTCATTTAAAATAACCATAGGTTAAAAGTGAATCAAATACGAAGAAAAGGAATACCGAGATAAATGAATGCGATAATAGCGTGCCCCGTAGAAATTCGCAAAAATTTGCAAAACAAGGTTTTTTCCACGCTGCCCACGGCTGAAGAGTCAAAGTACTTTCCCGTACTTATTTTCTCGTATCAATGTTAGTTTCTCGATGTTTAATTATTTCATCGACATGATGATTCTATACCATTAGGGCACTACATCCTCCTGTCTCCAGACTCGTAGGATCCATGGTTCAATATACCTTGTTCTATTTATCCATCATTGAAACGCCATACAACTCGATTCTGCCCCAACTTTTCCACAACGACGAGATCAAGCGAACACGCACCCGAACGAATTTATTTCCGGCTCCTGTCTCCCAGCGTGGACACACGAATACGCAACCGAGTGTTTCACAGACAGTACTGGATTTTTCCCCACTCGATACTAGTAATTAAAAGTTTTCGCGAACTGGTCGGCCCGTGCCGCGGGAAATGCAATCAAAGGTAACGAAACACCTCGGATGGCTCGTGCCTCGTTAAGCAATTTTTTTCACCGCTTTTAATGATCCGCTTTCGCCGACAAAAGAATTCACCTTTCCACCCCCGCTTCGCTCTGTCGCACTGCTCTGTCTGCTTCTTTCCCGCTCGTTTGCGTGCGTCCGTCTCCTGAAATTAACCCGCGCACGATAGACTTTCAAGGGCGAATCTGATAACGAGAGACACGGAACGATTCGCGAAAATCTCCCGATATTACGCTGCCCTGAGCGATTGTCGACTGAAAGGAGACTTCTTTGCGGTCGCTCGTCCTAAGCTTTTCAACTTCCACCCTCGCCTCCCTAAACTTGTCATTTCTCCCGTCCGATCGTTCGCCAGCAATGGCCCCTTAACGATTCCGTAGACTCCCAGACTTCTACGTCTTTCCATCGGGTAGAGGGTTAATTTCGCTTCGACTCACCCCAGGTTCGATACATTTTCTAGTCGCGAGACGCTATTCGTTTCGTTCCAAATTCCGATGCATCGAATTTAATTAGTTACCAACTGTACTACCGCGTGACTCGAGATCACCAAAAAATTTCCGCCGCACTCGCAACGTATCCCACGATATTTAGTTCCAAAGAAACGACCAAGCTCGGCGTTACATTCGCCGCGGGATGCGCCGTAAACGGTTCTGGCAACTTTAACTTGCCGCGACAGGAATAACAACTTTTTCGGCTAAACAAGCGAATCGAGAGGGAGCTCGGTAATTCGACCGCGTTCGCGAACTCTCAAACTTTTCGCTCCTTTGGCGACGTAGAAACGCTGGAGAGCCGTGGGCGTCTCTCGGCTGAGAACTTCCTTTTCTCCCATCGGCCGCGCGGAATCTTCTCGCGTCGGTCAAAGTAGATAAAAGTTGGAACGAGAACGCCTTAGAACAGTGAGGGGTGTCCCGGCTAGGGAAGGAGAGGGTTGTTTCGAGGCGGAAGCGAGAATCGTGGCCCTTAAAACAACGGGGAAAAGTCGTACGCGAACGTTGATCGTGCCGCGGGGGAGTTTCTTCGAGAGGCCGCCTCGTAAAGCATCGTTCCGGTTACGACTTGGCGTGGCTCGCTGAAAGCCATTTAGATAATAAAATAGCCCTGTTCCCGCTCGCTCGAGCAATTCGCGTACACCGTGGCCCGCGTAAAGCGTTACAAACTACCTTTCGAGAACTAATTGGGCCGATGCACTTCATTTTCAAGAGAATTTTGCCCTGAAAAGAATCGTTCCTTGGCTGGACGCCAGCTGCATAAACCAATCGATACGGAACAATGTACTGAGAAGTGTATCGAATAGAATAATAATTCATTCAAACGTTTCGATCGCCTGGCGATCTGACCCTTCTTTTATAACAAAAATAAATAAAGATTGAGTCGAAACCACCCTGGTCGGATAGGTGCTTTTAACGTACCTAATCGATACGTATACGAGCATTTTCCCACCCTATTTGCATAAGGTACCGAAGCGCTCGTGTTTATTTGCTATCCCTAATGGTTATCAAACAAACAAATTGCGTGGACCGAGCTGTAGACAGGGCGACAGTTTTATTCACACCAGGGAAACGACCAGGGCTGTTTACAGCACGACGGAATCCTTAAATCGGTTGGTGTATCCAGGCTGGCGATCTCGAGAGCCTGCACGCGACAACCAGTCCCCTTGGGCACCGTTTAAATTCCTTCCTGGCCGACGACGTCTCGGTGTCGCGGGGGCGAAGACAACGCCAAATTTCCCCCAATCCCCGTAATCGAGCCCGTCCCGTCGTAATTCGAAATATCGTAGCTTGTTAACGGCTACAGCAGGGGTCCGTGTGTTTCGCGAGCGACAAAGGACGAGAACAATACGCGGCGCGTGCTGGGCGTTGTTGCCACCCGACAGTGGCGACGTGGGAGGCGCTTTCTAGTGCAGAGGAAAGAGCGAAACAGGGGAAACCGTTTCGCGATTTTTCATGGAAAATAAATTTGGACAGAATTTTTCAAGCGGAATTTAGAATGTTGTTCTACGATGCGTGGATTAAATTTCACTGGTCTGTTATAACCCCTTAACCTATGATTTACACCGCGCTGCTCCAGGCCATAGTTGATAGCGTTGGAGTAGGTCGACCACGTCCCTGATACGCGATATTCGTTTCTGACTCGTACTCTATACCACGCATCCCAGACGATGTAATAGGCTAATAGGTTAAAGGATCACGATACAAAGGACTTTGTATAAATATGATCGCATGCATTTCAACCCTAATCGCAGCCGAGTTATGGTAGGAAAAGTACTTTACAAGAAGGTAGCTCATCATTTCTATTAATTCGATGGTGCTTTTATGGAACGGTCCCGATATAGTCATCGAAAGTTTCCTTCTCGACTCCGTACCCTTAAAGTTCCTGTACTATTGACAGTTTGTCAATTCCTAACCTTAAACTTCCGACACGGCAATGTAGGAGCTCCCACGAGGTCACGATCGTTATAACGTTGACACCCTGTCCCCGAGGGATGTTGCTTTGCATTAAGTTTACCGCTTGAAATACACATCTGGGCACATTCTGATACGACGCACCCCTGGTATACACCAATGTTTTCCTAAAGAACCAGGAGGAATCATTGAGAGGGGAGGGGCAGTCCTTAAAATTCATGGAAGGCTCGATCCTTCGTTTAGGGAGAATAACATAGGGAACTCTACGGAGAACTGCATCCCTTTGAAAGTGCCAAGAAAAATATATTCAATTTTCATGTCATTCCAAATTAATTTCATGTCCGTCTTTCTGAGCACGAGTTTCACCAGCGCCGGTTTCGTTTATCTGGAAGTATCGTGGTGACCGTGCTACATTAACAAAGGAACGCGTATATATCTGTCTGTAAACAATTTCATTGACAAGATATCGATAAGGCCAAGACTGGCGGACGTTTCCTGAATTCGTGCATCGGTGCACGCGGCTGCTTTCAACGCGAAAGCAACACCGACAGCCGCGATCCGGTCGAATTCACTTTCCTGGCCAGGTATCGCGATCAACGCGCACGTTTACGTGCACGCGCGTTATCAGAGGTCACGGATCGGATCGAAACGTTTCCTCCAGCCGGGAACTAGTTCTCGCCCGAATCGATCGCTGACGTAAGTGCCTGGGGAGAAGCGGAACCGGGCTTGGAAATTAGCTCCGATAGGAAATCGAAGGGGGCCCGCGAAGACAGTGGAAGAAGGTCAAAGCGCAATCAAATCCGCGAGCGCGGAACGATCGATCAGGATTGGCGCGGGTAATCCCCGACGTTTCGCGGTTCTTTGCCCCCCCCCATTCCCCTCCGAGAGAAATTCGCAAGCACGGTGGGTCCCATGAATTTCAGATTTCATCTGTGTCCAAGCTGAACGGATGACTTTGCATGATTCACATCCTTTGGCACGGATTACAGGGTTTTGGCCAGTCATTCTAGATTTCATTATGGAAATATTTTTATCGAGCCGATAAGAATATTAATGAACGCTCCTTCATAGAGGACTACGAACGTAAACGATAACCCATGCAACGATAGCTGCGAGATATTTCGCACACCGTTCGAAACGATTTAATGGAAGTATACGAGGAAAAATCAGCTCGAAGAAAACGTTTCCATTGCGTCTTCCGTATTCTAGCTTAGAGTGACTGGACTATTATTTCTCCCTCGGCTGTTCCGTGCTTCCGTAACTTTCCTCGTAACTTAACCCCCGTTTCGCGAGTGCTTTGCCCCGTCCCGGCGCGTCGCAAACGTTTCTCGCTTGTCGCGAACCTTGCGACGATTGTCGCTATTGCCGAACTTTTCTTCGCCACTCTCAGTCGAGACAGCAAAGTTACGATTCCGCGTCGATCCGGACATCTGCGCACGCGAAAACTTCATCCACTCTAATGCCAGGATTTTCTCGAGTGGAAGATATAATTGATTCGCGTCGCGTTAACGCACCTCGGATACTTGAAAAATCGCAATACTTTGGTCTCGCTCGTCACCCGTTATTCGAATGAAATGGCCCCCGAACGACGCAGGGGGCGAAAGAGGGGCGTAATAAATGGAAAGGTACCGAGATTGCAGAGAATTCCAGTCCCTGCCTCGCACGGTTTTCCGTAATTTCGGATCGATTACCTGTCGAACGCCGGCCGTGCTCGATTTTCTGGGTCTCGATCGGCGTGTGTCGGTTTGTCGGAGCTGTTTCGACGTCCTAATTGTTTGTCGCCGACGGGGCCGCGGGGGAAAGAATTTAACTGAATCACCGAGAGCTACGGTGACGGCGGGGCTGCAGGAAATTAGCCGTCCTCGCGTTCCGCCCGGACATACATCACGAACGTAAAAACATCGGCGTTGCCCGTAAGACGCGTCTGGATATTACGCCGCGAGGGGAATTAGTTTTCCTCAACCGGAGGAAAAACGGCACCGCTTTTAACGGACTGTCGGCCCGGGAATAGAACGGCTTGTCGGCTAATGGACGGCTCTCGTTATCGTTATTGCGAAACTGATTAGGCTGATGTCCGACGTTTCTCAAATGTCTCCTTCGCAGTTGGCCGACCGAGACGGTATTTCTTACGTCGGGGTTGAAACAGAGACCGAGGTAACGATGGAACACGTTCCAGGGGTTGTACCGTGACACCTCGTCCCGGGACGATCGATGTTCTGGTCGGGGTGAATTAAAATTATTATCGGAAGAACTTGAAGCGAGCCGATGTAATGGTTTTTCGTTATTTTTTGTTTCATCGATCACACCTGCTCGAGCGCGAACATCAACGTTTCGCCGCCAATTTGTAGGTCGCTTCGTTACCTTTGTTTGCCGGAAAATCGGGATCGCGATGCACGGGACACGCAACAGAATTTGTTATTCCAGGCGGAGCGGAATTCGCGGGTCGAAGCTGGCTACGCACAAACTTCGATAATAATTGCAGGGTAGTACGAGACGATACGGGTATGCTACTCTTGATAAAGCTCGTTCAATCGGTCAGAACGCAGAAATTTTCGTTTAAAAAATTCATCGCGAGAGGAATTCCTTATCGCTGAATGGAAGATGTATATACGTATGAATATGTTCCGAATAAGGAAAATTCCCGAGCGGGTGTAAGCCTTTAATATAATATGAAGTCCTTTGGAAGCCGATCCCACTCGATGAAATAAATGGTAGTGAAAATCCAGGATACAAAAATGATGAAAATGTCGAATGAAATTTCTGAAGGGAACCGTGTGCACTATCTTTAATTCCGTTTAAAGGTAACCCACAGGTGTCTACTATATAAAATTTGAAAGGATAAAATAACAGAATAACGAATGGGTGTCACTTGATACGAGTATCATTTAAAACAAGGCTCGCTGATTCCGAAAAACAAATGAAAGACCTCCAAAGCCGCGAGCATCGTTAAAATCCTTCATTGGTTAAACGTTTCGTGGCATTGTTCCTCTTCCGTGCCAATTTGTTGGTCTTTAACCTACATATTTCCAGTCAGCTCGCTTCGTTACCCGTGTTTGCCGGAAAATCGAGCCCGCAACGTGTCCAGAATTGGTTATTCGAGGCGGAGGCGGAATTCGGAGATCTGTGCGCTTCCGATTGAAAGTACAACGCGACGATAATAATTACAGGATAATGGAATGATATGGACGCGCGCGGTCGTGGATAGCCCGTCTCGCGTTGCATTTCCATCTCGAACGTTGTTTTTGGTTTTCGGGATGGTCGTTAATTAGTCGCTGGCGCAAATACACCGGCAGGAACGAGCGCGTTCGCTCGAGAAAACGAGATGGCAAAAAATTCGTTCCGATGGGAAAGCGGAGAAGCGAGCAAGGCAACTTGGACGCGGGCATCGGGCGAAACGGTCCTTTTTTTTTTTTTTTACTTTTATTTATTTACTTATATTTTACTTTTATTTAATCTTAGTGATCCGTCCGACCGATGGACGGTATAAATTGAAAATAATTACAGCGGCGAATAAAGATAACCTTAGCGAAGCGACGCGGGTTTCCACGCGCGGTGACTCGTGAACGACAAATTAATAAATACGCACGGCGGCTTATAAATAACGTTTACAGGAGAATAACGACCCATCAAAAAAGTTTGACTTATCGCAACAAGCGTTAATATTCCCCCAGGGATGAGATTTATATAACTAGACGTGCCATAAATTATGAGCTGCGTCACAGTACATGGCGCGAGTCGATTCCTATACATTACGGCCGAAGTATCAAGAATAATTAACTGTAAAATAGGCCATCAATAATTCTGCAACTTAGTAAACAAATGCTGATAAAATACGCCAGGAGCGACGGGATATCGGTTTATCGATTGTTGCACGATGCGTTCGAGAGATAATTTTAACTCTTTTGGACGTTACGGTAACACGTACGCATACGCGATAGGTTCAAGTTAACCGATTTGTAATATTTACTCGCTTTATTGTCAGCGAATGCAAAACCAAATTTGAAAGAGCAACGATTCGATGTCTGACGTAAGCCGTGGAGTATACGTTTTCAGGAAATTGCACCGATCGCCCTTTTTTCCGGTCGTTCGGCGTAACCAACGATTTCCTGCTGGATCGAGGAGTATTGTTAGCTTGCCGTTTAATTGAACTCGATTGTTGCCCCGCATATGCAACCCGAATTACCGAGACAATGACGGCAGCGAGGAAAATCGCCGCGCAAACAGATTGATCGCTACAGGCTATAAAACGACTAAATAATTGCACCTGGATAGGCACGATGTTTTCAATAATTATTTGTTAACGATTTCGCGGATACTGAAAAGTGGTGCAATTTTTTTGTTTAAAGTATTTTTAGACGTTCCTCGTCGTTGCGGAGATATTCCGCGAGAAAGCAAAGTTCATTATTTCCAAACGGGGGATTTCACTAACTGCAACATGTTTTTGAGATCATTACTATTTGCTACGTTTTACTTCTAACCATATATTTTTCACGCAAAATCCGAAAAAGATATCTGAAATTACGAGACGGAAACGTCGTTTTTCATTATTATTTTATAAACAGGATCGTTCCAGTTACCAACGGACATACATCTTTGCTTCCAGCGGATTGGACTGATAAAAAATCAAGCAAACTGAAATTATTTCTCTCAATTTCACGATTAAACTGTAATGTACAGTAATTACTTGTTAAGGAAAGTTCGCACGCTATCCACGTTCCGTGATACAAAGCACATCGTTTCCTGGCATTCTTCGCTACATTTCCTTCGCAATGAACGTGCTTTGACACGAAAACTAATGGCCGCAAAAATAATACTACTCACCGATTTTCCTTCAAGAGGGAGGAAGTCACAGTTTTGCTCAAAGTCGCACTTCGAACCGACGAAACAATTTGCGATCCGACGAAAACGTCGCGAACTTTGCTACGGGTGTCGAAACGAGTTGAAAACTGACTTTCCGGCCCCGAGGAAAAATTGTTTCGTCGTCCAACGGCGTCGCGAATCGCCGAAGACAAATCGTGGCGACGTAGGAACGGTGGTAATCCACTTTGTCGACCAGAAAACATTATTCTTCTTGCATCGTTTCCGTCGCGTCGCTATGCGGCTGTACCGCCACGCTTTTTTCGCGCGCGCTTGCGCCCGTGTTTTCGCGAGTTTGTTTGATTCGCGGAAAACGGATCAAGTTTTGTGACCGAGAGAAATTGGAAACGCAAAAACCGTACAATCATATTCCAAACCCGTCGATACCGCGGTAACAATGATACGCGCGGGGCGTCGAGGAGGAGGACGAGGGGGGGGGGGGGGAGCAAACGACAGAGGAAAAAAAACATACACACTGGCAGAACACCGGCGAATAATGGCGCTTTTTCCCTTTGTTTCCGGGTCGATGGTAAATAAATATTGAACGTACGAATTCAAGGGAAGGTCGATCAATTTGTATCGATTCCCACGTGTTTCTAACGCAAACCGTTCCGAAAATAATGTACCCGCCCAAACATCCGCTACTCTGGCGCGTGTTGAAGCAGGGAGTGGATATTCTTCGTCGCGCGTCGCTGAAGAAACAATTGCGACAGATACTATTGAGAATGGATGATTGCATCGCGATGAAATTTAAAAAAAAAAAAAAAAAAAGAAAGAAAACGATTTCCTCTTTGAGAATCGATGGAGATAATATTGCGTTCGGACCCAGAGTATCGACGAATCGGTCGTTTGTGCTTTGATCACGTGTCTGGAAATCCGTCTCGATGTATGGTCGCATGGTCAACGCGAAAAAGGACACCGAGGACGAGAAATCTCGTCGCAAATTGGATTCAGGAGAATTACGACGGTCGCGGAAGACGACCGGTCCACTTTGAGCGTTCAACGATTACGCGACACCCTTGGGATCGTTCCGCGACCAAACTTCGATCAATAGACCTCGTCGGACGAACAAAAATTTGGGGGAATCTGAAGATAACCATGGTAAAACGAAGGATTTTATTTATTTACTGGAGAGACTTATAAATCCCGTCAATTTTTTTCATGCTACCGTATTAATTAAATCCTTTGAAACCTATTGTGACTGGGACTGTCAAGCCCACTTCTATGACGTTCGTTTTTAATCGTTGGATGGCAGCACAAGCTTTTTTTTCTATTCGAAGCTTGTTAGAGACAACTCTATAAGACGTTATAAGACCAAGATGGACGCCTAGATTTTAAAAATTTTTTAGAAATTCAGTAAATAAAGGTTTAAGGAGTACTACTATGAAGTAGAATGTGGACAGTGCTAGTCAGACAGACCTAACACGATGGATGCGATACATCCTAACTACATTTATATCTATCACCGTTAAAAGTCCATTACCAAGTTGGTAACACCTCCTGTGGCTCGAGACTCTGATATCGTCTGGTTCGAGATCTAATCAAACACCCCTGGCTCCCATAACTTTATGACTGGGTCCTCTATCGGATTCCAATGAAAGGAAGACTCCCCAAAGGCTGAAACAATCCCGTAATTGGTCCGCAATTAAATACACGTTCCAAGTCAATTGAAGCACGCCCAACCCTACCCGGGGTATTCTGAATCCTGTGAAAGCACTCGGGAGAGCCACGATGACCTTCGTAACGGGGTGAACTTTCGCGTCGGGATAGAAAGAAGACGCCATTCTCCGGTGGCCGTCGGCCAGAATCGAATCGCAGGACAGTTTCCGTGAGTCTTCGCGAGAAGATGTGTATTCAGGCGCGTTCGGGGCTCGTGCAAAGCTTAGGGCTGCTCCCCGAGTGCCGTGCCAGCAGCTGCCAGAAGGAAGGAAGGAAGGAAGGTTCGGACCGACGGGTGGCGAAAAGGGGTGCCGATCAATAACACGCCGCGCCGCGGCGCTACCGTCGCTGCTCCGATTACTCCTATAGTTACACGTATCTCTATGCACGCGTAGACGTACGTGGCTCGTCCTGCGACAGGACCACGTCCTCGTCGCACACGAGGCTTAAGCTGTATCCGTAGTGCGTGGCATGCATACATCCCTTGACAATTTGAACGTTCGGAGCATCGAGCGAACGGCTCGGCTTTACTTCGCTAATGTCGATCAATGAAAGTAGCTTGTTTATAAGGAAACGTAATCACGATAAATACCTGTGACGAGATATTTCTTTGGGCCTGTACGTAGGTCTGACTTACCTGAAACAACAAGGAAACATTCAATTAGCAACGATTCTGGTTTCTGTTCAGTCAGTGTAATTTATAAACGAACATGTTTTTCTTCGTGCGGAAATATTAATTCATCGACGAATCACGCGAACCGAACAATGAAAAATGCGCGCGGTTCTGGCGTACCAAAATTTTTAAATTCCATTCATCCGAAATGAAAAACAACGACATTGTTTGGAGTTCAACATAAATGTAGCTGTGGCGGGAGGAAGGGACGGCTACAACGGAGGAAAATATTGTACATTTCTGAAACGACGGCGTTGGAAAGAAAAATAGTGAAATTTTGCAGATAAATTGAAACACGTTTTTCAGATATAAAAATAGCGAGTGCGTGTACCGAGCTGGCTGTAATTCCGACGACAGGAGTACATTTATTTAATGAAAAAGATATGTAAAGAGAAAATTATTTGGTATTCCGTGACGGTAGACTCGGGTTAATTTTGACCGAGAAAGTCGCCCCTGTAAGAATGCCGCAATCAAGAGATATTGATTATACAATTTAGGGAGGTCGTCGGACTGCCACGAATTAGGAGGAATCCTTGACGTAGCTCAATCCTGGGGCACCCTTGAATAGGGTAATTTTGGGGCGAACGCCATCCCCGACGAGGGTGCTATACTGTCCCCCTTTCGATTACATCGCGATGCAAACTCTCGCATTGGACACATTTCTCGCCGTGTTTTTACCACGTGAATAAACGTGATCGCGGAATTTGTCAGGAAATTTATATCGGTTGCTCGAATTTTTTAATAGTAAATCGTTGTTTGGCGGCACAACCAGCTCGAAACAACCCTAATTGCGTTATCCGCCGCACGAGAATAACTCGATTCCCAGCCTAGTGACGAGAGGCGAGCTTTAAACGGTGCTTGGGGTCTGCCATTATTTTTCGCACGAGTAACATTGCCACAAACATAAACAACTTCGTGTTTTCCAACGTTCACCGGGTTACCCATGTAAATTCCCTTCGGCGACAAAATCTTTAACATTCTGGGAATGCAACAACATGAATGCAATTATACCTAAGAGGAGTGGTCGCATCCATCGATCGCACCATCCTGTCAGAGTAAAATTAATCGTCCAGTGGACATCGCGAAACAAAATTAGACAGCCTAATCGATCAGACTAATTGCGCCGTCCAGCAAACAAACCGAGATTCAATTTCGACTCTTTCCATCCTCGAGTAGCCTCGATTCTCGAAGGAGCAATATTACTTCCGGTCTCGCAACCCTTGTACCGCTGCTTTGGTTTCCGTTTCGGGCCAAGACGACGAGGGCCCACCTCGAAGAATTCGCAACTCGTTTCCGCAGCTCGTTTCACTCGTCTCGAGATGAAATTACGACGAAAATCGTTTAGGCCAATTTTCCCACGACGGAAGCATCGGAAGATCGCCGTAAAAATTCCTCCCTCGCGTCGACGTTTTCCCTTATATTTCTCGCGGAGGAATTACTGCGAAACTGCCCCCACCCCCCCCCCCCCCGTTTCGGTCCATTTTCGTCTCCAAGAATTTCAGAACGACTGCAGCATACGTCGGACGCAGATGATGCACTGTCCGAGGAGGGTCGTTAATAGATTTATTCGCCATTCCACATTCCAGTTCGCCCCTGGAAGGAATGCATCGCCTTAGCGTGGCCAATTTTCTCGAGGAAGGTCCTTCGTAAGGGCCTCTCAAACTGGAATCCCTAACAAGGCTGCTATTTTGATAAGAGCGCAAACTATAGCAGTGAAATTGTAACGTGGCGTGGAGAACTTTATTCGTTTAATACTAGAGTACATTGACACGTTGATCGCCACGTCACCCAGAAATGGGTGACAGGAGCTTTGATTAATCCTTCGACCTACGATTCACTGTAGGATCGTGAATGTCACAATCAGGTATAAAAATCCTTGCACCTTTTCATACAACGTGTCTGACTCGTGTTTTTCCTGTTCGGCTCAAATTCTGTGCCAAGCTTTCCGTGAAAGAGCAGTTAACTAGTGTAAACAATTCAATTTACTTGGCCGGCGAGTGAATAGATGAAACCGTTGCGTTGGTGCGCGTCGCAGGGAAGCGTTTCAGTAGTATAAGCCGATCCGCACAGACGGTCAGACTCCGGCATCGAAAACGTCGGCGTCGCCGACGGCGACGAGGGAAATCGACAAAGGGGATCGCTTTAATGAGAATCGTAATCAAGTAATTTCACAAGTAAACCGTGCGGGCGTCGATTATCGTGGAAATATTTACCGCCGCCCTGAGCATTTCACCAACCCACGCACGGGGAGAGAAAAAGTTTCTGAGATTTATCGTCGAATACTTAACTGTTCGAAAGTGATATGCATCGATAAAAAATTTAGACATTTACTATATTTCGACTATATTTTCTATATTTACTATACTCGTCGACTATTCGAAAATGAAATTGCAAGAACAATGCCAGCCTTGGTTGCGAACCATTTCGCGTCGTCGGAGCGAGGATCAGCAAATTCCATGGGAAATATTTTGATTCGGTCCAACGGCATAGAATACACCTATCCGGCGTCGCGCGATAAATTTCTCGGCGTACTAATTATTTCTGCGTGTTAATTTTCGCGTGACAGAACAACGAAACTCCGTTGTCTCGTCGCTGGAAGGTGCGTCGCTCTCGTTCGAAAATGGTCCTTCGCGTAATTAACGACGTTAATGCTTGAAACGACAGGACTGACCGACGGAATCACGTCCAAGCCCCCCACCCCGTGTGTGCCGTTTACAGTCGCATTATTTTCCACATTACGTAACAATAACGCGCAACGAATTTATGCATATGAAATATGCACAGACTGGTGTGTACGCGCGGCCAGTTTTTCCGTGTCGAGCGCTCCAACGTTCGCTTCGACGAAATAATAAAATTACTCGACTAATTGGATATTAACGACGCAATATTTCCAACGTAACGTTCGAGGTTAATACTCGACGCGCCATTAATTACATCGACCGAGTAAAAATGTTGCGAATTAAAATGACAAACTCTGTTTTGGTCCCGGTGCTTTTTGAAATAAAAAGGATACGTTGGAGCTCGGAGCCGGTCCAACGATTTATCGTCGCGAACTCCGGCGCACGGTTTCGATATAGTTGCCACGGGACAACCGTAGATTTCTATTAAATTAAATGCAAAGAGAAATAATTGATATTTAAATTCTAATCGTGTTCGACACTGACCATTAGGACTAGAGAAATGTAACCCCTCGTACGAGTAAGAAATTCCAGTAACGTGGTATTATAAGCGCGCGAGAATTGTGCCATAAACTCCTCCCCGTGGAGTCAACCAATTATATTCAGCGAGCCACTGTTGTCGCCTTCGTGCAAGCTCTCGGCTATAAAAAGCGTCGTCTATTGGTGGGTGCAGCACTCGTCTCACGGACACGTAACAAAATAGTATACAACTACCGAGCCACCCGGGTATAAACGTTGCCAGCGCTGTGGCGAATCCCACGGGCGGGGTTTATGGCACTCTTCTCGCGAGCGTAGAATACATACGAGGACGCTTGTGTTTTCTATACAGATTAACACTCCTTTATGAAAATTTACGTTTTGATTACCCTCGTCCGTCCCGAGAACGAGAGTAAGAGGATTTAGAAGTCAAACTTAACGTGCTCGTGTACCGCACGTCGGATAAACTATTTCGAACTACCTTGACCCATTCAGCGTAAACTACGAAGATACGTAGATTCTTTGATGCCTCGAATTTCGTTTTTGATACACGAAGAGGCCAAGTATTTCGTTAGCCAGCCTTCCAGGCCATCAATTTGGTTGGAAAGATGCATTTTGCTCCGGCGTGTTCTCGTGGCTGACTTGGTCGGTCCACCCCCTTAAACACACGTTCGAGTCAGGACGATCGATCAGGGCGGTATCTTTTCGCGAGATTCTTGTCGACGGACGTTAAGTAAGACCGCACGGAAGCCACCGTTCCACGGTCGGGTTACACACGTACCGGTTGGGTCAGGTCGCGTGAACGCGCCGTGTTGCAGGACGTTCTAAATCGTTACAAACCGTTTACAAGGGGGTCATACGATCCGGGGTTAACGACAGCAGGGTAAATGGTTAGGAGAAACGAGCCGGGGCCAGCGACTAGGAAGCGTGCAAATGAATATACATTGCTTTCGTGACGCGCGACGTCGCCGTGTCCTGTCGTAATATAAATTTCGACGCGCAGCCGACGAGCAAGCGCCCACCCGCCGCTGCCAACCTGGGACCCCGAGTTTCGCCCCGGCATTATTTCACTTTGTCGTCGTGTCTGACCGAACCGCGGCTTCCTAGTCTCGAATTAGAGTTAATTAAAATACGAGAGTACGAGCCGCGAGCCGTTAACGCCACCGATAAAATCTCTTCTGCTAGCTGCGCTCGCGTATATAACTCTCCGCTGGGCCGCTCTCCACAACCCCCTCTCGGCCCCTGTGCAGCGCAACCGCCAGAAATCGCAGAGTTACGCGAAAGGGGCGCATCGCTTTATCGTCTGTCGCACGCCTATACCTGAAGGGAATTAATTAAATACCCTTGATCAGTGAATTGAAATAACGCTTCGTAGACCCCGCTACTATTGACTTTGTTTACCCATCGGCCCCATTGTACCCTTTGTAACACCCCTGTGCATTCTACGCTGAAATACACCCTCTGTGCCCGAAAGCTTCCCAACTTGGATTGAAGCAACTCTGTATGACCAAGTGAACAGAAAATATACGATAAAGTTTATTTATTGTTTTTTCCGAACGAGCTTTCGCTTTCGAGTAAATCAGTGTCGTGCATTCGCGGCGCCTCTGACTATCCCCGACCGTTTCTACTTGACTCGATGCTTCTAGACGTCGATCGGGGAATTTAATTCCATCTCTACGACTTCTTGTCGAGCATCCACGGGAATCATTTAAAATTCGATCGATATTGAGATATATTCTAAACGGAAGAACGGAAGTTCCCCGGCGCTTCGAACTTAATCGTTCCGACGGGGATCAGGATGAAAGGGATCGGTGGCTCGTCGACTCGAATTTCGTTGTTCCAAGTCACCAGACATTCCTGGTATTGGAAAAAATTCCTTGCAGTGAGATTGCGTGCCAGAAATTCCTGGGGTCCCGGCGTCGTCGAAGATCAGCCGCGCACGTACGACGGCCAGATGCATTTTAATTTTTGACGAACGCGATACACGGTGTCTGACATTGTGGTCGGGCGTACGGTCCACGTTTAAACTCGTCATTTTGTTTGGAAAGCGAGGAATAATTTTTTTTTAAAAGCTCGCGGTACACGGTACGTGGTACATTCTCATTTTAGAAAGCTCGACAGGAATTGAAAATAGTACAAAAATTGTATGGCTGGTACACGGCAGTTGCTTCGGACGTCTTGAGAAATGTACACGTAAATCAAAGAAGCCAACGGAGAAGCAAGAAGTATACCAGTGAAAAAATAAATTCTCTTTTCGAATACCAAATCTTTATGAGATGGACTGCGTTCCGCATCGTTGGAACGACAATTACTCGAGCGAGTGTTTAAATTTTTCACGACGACCAAGGCGGAGGATGTCTGGAGAAAGTTTTACAGAGCCGAGCGATACCTCGAATCGGACGGTTCGATCGATGGTTCTACGATCGTCGTTCTTATTGTGGATATTATGCATTCCGTTCGCACGAGGTAAATCTCTTTGAGAAGCGCGATGGAAATTGGAGAAATCTCGATATGCTCGCGCGACTAGCCGAGTTTCTCTGGTCCGATGGAAAACTTGGGAATCGACGGTGCACACCGCCGTGGCGGTATCGGGCCAAACTTCTCTTGCAAGGAATTTTCGAAACCCCCGCCGCCCGAGGGACCGCGCGTAAATTTTCCAACTTCGCGCGAGGATCGAATATAACCGAATAACCCGGTCACGGCGTTTGATCTCCAGAAATTCGAGGATAATTCCCCGGGCGATACGACCTGGCCCCTGTTCTATCTCCGGGAATCTCGATGAGATCTCGATATTCTCCTTCGCCGAATCTTATCGCGATATCTATGAAAATCCCTCCTCCTTCGCTCCTCTTATTCCACGTTCCCACGCCATCCTCGCGCTCCGTGCAAGTGAACTCTTGCTCCGTTCGTACCCTTTTTACTTTGGGTGTGTTCAGAATTATTACGGAAAAAAAAATAGAAAAACTCGCGTGAGAATCGATCATCGACGGCCGATCTTACGATTGGAGTCTCGAGTCTCGAACGAATTGCGACCCTCTGGAGATCGTGGTCGATACAGTTGGGAACCGGGTAGCTCGGAATTATCTTCGAATTTCCACGAGATCAAACGCCACGAACGAGCTCTTATTCGGCCAGGTTCTCGTCCTGTTTCGCTGGCTCCGGGCGGGAAATTTACGGAGCTTCGGACAACCCTATCTCCGAATCCATAAATTGCGAAAGGCAGCTGTTTGCTCTTATGAGCCTCGGCCCCGCGATACATTCGTTATTTATTAGGCCTAACCTTTAGCGTAGCGGACGTTGCCAAGCAAAGAGATCTATTGGCTTCCAGAAATTTTAGCCGTTGGGTAATGAATGGAAATTGTAGATGAATTCATTTAATTTGGATCTACTGTCTCTGCTCCTCAGCTTCGTATATGTGGATCGAACGCTGCTTGAAGGCTTCCATTTGTTGTCATTGCAGTGCCGCGTTCGACGCGGAAAAATGTCTCGAATCGTGGCGATTCGAGAATTCCAGGCAGCACAGTCGAGAGTCACTTTATTTTTTACCCCCATCGAGGTAGCTTCGATTCGTTAAGGCAGTTCAAAGCTCCGGAATAATGCGCGAACGTACAACTGAAACCCTCTCCGTTCCGCCAACTCGTTATAATAATGATTACGATTATTAAAAATACACAGAGCCCAGAGGTGGTCTTGTTTGTTAACGTAATTTATTCGCGAACTCGATACGTTTTCAGCTACCCTCCCTATTCCTCTTCTTTCTTGGCTGTCCTGTATCGATCGAATTATTTATCGTCCAGTGTATATGGGTAACGAGACGCTTCCGGTTTATGAATTCCTATCGAACCGAGACGCGCGTAACGTCTCCTCGAGGAAACTTCGATGGTCTGGGTGGAGTCCCTTTGAGTCGTCGAAATATGGGTTCTCTCGTAAGGAAGATTGCCACTGAATAAAGCAAGAGGATGCCGGCGCACGATGCATCAAACGGAAATATCTAAATACACTGGTTTCAATGGAACGTCGAAGACCGACTCGTGCTCCTGGAAAATATGGGAGCACCGCGACGATGATTATTGGAGGCTTCCAAAGAATAACCCACGGCTCGGATCGCGGGCCTTATGGCTTTGTAATAAACCTGAGCTCACACAGAAGACTCGAATACATTTTCTTACGAATAAAAGTAGACCACTGAACGCAATCTAAACAGTTGGTTTCATGCAACTATGTGTGATGCCCTCTCGATGGCGTTCAAGTCTCTCGAACAACGAATAAAATCTTAATTGTCCGCTACTCTCTATTTGTCTCGCGAAATAAAATTCGCCCAACTCCGAGAGGTACACAACGGTTCGAATGGAAGTTTGGAGGAGCTTCTGAAAAACCGGCGCACGACGACCGAAGGTTGCCAAAGAATAACCTGGTGAACGGATCACCGGGCGCATGGCTCTGTAATAAATCCGAATGGCGAGGTCCGCAACCAATTACGGGAAACGGACGCGAGAAGAGACGGAAAAACGGATTGGATCGCGTGCACCGTGAGAGCCTTGCGTTTGTCAACGTTTGGCAACGTACCAGAGCTCGTCCGAGCATCTTCGTTACCGTCGGCTCGTCGCTGCTCGCCGCATTTTTTACGACAATTGGCCCTGCTCCGGCCGAGACCCCAACTTTTGCCAATAAAGAAATTTATATCTCTCCGTGAAATTGAAAAAGCCCCACGCGCCGACGATTTGCATTTCCGGCGACTACTTAACGAAATTCAACTTTTCTGTGACGCTAGATCCAGTTTTGGAATATTACTTTTCCAGGTAACGTTACCGTGAGAGATACATATTGTTACAGATAACTTTTGTACAAGATTCTTTGTTTCAAGAGACGTCTGTTCTATTCGAGATTCGTCACCATTCTGATATTTCAAAAATTTGTTGGTACTCGACAACCGGAAAAACGGGAACTCGCTTTCGCTCGTTAACAGGAAAAGCTTAATCACGTCGCAACAATAAATTCGCCAAGTTTTGGAATCGTTGGAATTAACCTAATTTCCCTTGTTTGATTAGACCGCGAGTTAGAAATAGGATTACGTCGATTAACGTCGATCATCGGACTAACCGTCCGCCTGGAAGACCCAGACATCGAGACTTCTCGACGAGCTTTCCACTGTGGTGGCTCGCGCGACTAAGGATTAACGATTTAAATTTATAGTATAAATATTCAATTCGTTTCCCGATCCATTTGCATACGCGTCGGCGAGCCACCATGAACACTTTCACTGTGACGAGTCGAGGAGACGGAATGCGCTTCGAGCTTTTCGTTCTTTGCTCTTGACGCTAATCGTTACCGGCACTACATTTAATATCGTCGCAAACTTTTAATGGAGGAAGTCAACGTTGCTGCTCGTTGCCCTTCGAAATCGGGCCATGGCGATCAAAGAACGAAATTCTTGTCTAAATAGATAAACGCTGGGACGAGCAAGCGTTTATCTGTTTTTTTTTTTGAACTTTAGTTTTGAACAGAAACTAAAGTTAATATTCAACATTAATTCTTTACACTATATTTACGTATACGTTCAAACAGTCAACGGATTATTCGTTAAACGTCAAAATAATTGTTCGATCCAACGCCCGTGTTGTTCCAAAGACCGAAGATTGCGTTTTCGAAGAGTTTCATTCATCCCGACCCTGTTAATATGTTCGAAATAAAAATGCGAATAGAGTAAACGTCAAGAACAAATGATTATACGTCGGTTCCATTCGTCAGCTTTAATTGCGATAAAATTTCGTTCCCATCCGTGGAGCAAATCGAGCGTGCGAACCGAGCGAGTAAACGTGACGATTCGAAAAAAGAGCTTTCGTCGCAGCTGGATTAATTGGATAACGTGATTTTGGTAGAGAAAAACGCGCGTTATTTGCTGGAAAGAGCCGACCGTGACGGTGATCGATCGAGAAAGCACTATTGGACCGTCGCGTCGTTGCAAACGAGAATTCGTGCGCCAGAGATTATGCGCGAGCAAGCTCGCCCAGGAGCATTGTTGCTTTATCTTTCGGATCGATCGACCGAGCGCTTTTAATTATCAAACCGACTAACGAGCTGCCCGAATTAATTAACGATCACGGTCTATTTAACCGATACAAAGGCCAGATTCTTTTTCCCGTGACCTCGATCATGAGCCACTCGGAAGAAAACATCTTGCGTAAAACAAGCGCAAATAAAAAGGAGCCGTAACATCTGGGATAAGTATCGCGAGGAACCGGGTCGAAAGTGTTTCCGGCCAATCGCGATTTCGCCTCGGTCGTCAATTCTCAACGATCTTTTAAACGGTGTCGTATTATTTATCGCCAAAACAATCCCACCGAATCATCGTGGGCTCTCCGTGGCTGCTGTTAACCCTATTACCTTCTCTCTCACTTCTGGATAATTGAAAATGAAAACGTAGAGCTAGGAAAGCACCGGGAAGCATACACTGGTGGAAACAGTATTTAGCACAGCGCTCGATTAGCGCGCGCTCTTGTACTAGTACCGTGTCTTAACATCTTTTAACAAACAGACAAGAATAAAGAACCTGTTTTAAAGAGATTTACCACCGTCTGGCATTCATTTCCAACGCAATCCTCGAACATTCCACCCGCTCGCGAACGCAAGCTCTATTCGGTAAAAGAATCTTTCCCACCTAAATTGAACTCTATGGAAACCCCGCCAAGTGTAAAACGCACGAGTATAAAAAAAAGCTCTGTCGAACAAGTAGGCGGGTTATTTTTCTACGCGTTCATCGCACGGTACGTCGTCTAATCCGCTTAGAATTCCGTGCGCAAATTGCCAACCAATTAGCAAGCTATGCTCCTTTGGCATTAGCCGGGCGAAATAAATCTCTAACGAGTCTCGCGTGCTAGGCGCCGAAAGACTGGTACTTTTTATACCGTCTCGGTCGTATTTTCCACGGCATAAATTCAGGAACAAATTCGCGGGCAGTGTCGCGTTTAAAGGGAGGACGACGGGGTATCAAGTTAATCCGGCAAAGACAAAGGGCCAGGACGACCTCGAAAGCCGACGCAGCGCGCGCGTTGCATTCAAATAAATGAGTAATGCCCTTTGGAGTTTGCTGGGACGGCGGTGGCGACGGCTTTTGTTGCAGGTGTCAGCCAGGAGGGAAAATGGCGAGCTGGGAAAGGATTTCGAATACACCGAGACACCGGCCGGACATCAACGAGCGCAGGTCGCCAATTAATTAGCGCGCTCCGACGACTTTTTCACGCGCGTCCTCGCCCATCGTCGGACTTTATCGTCGCTGGCAACGTTTCTTCCTCCCTTTCGGCGACTACGAATGATTTGTAACAGAAAAATCCATTGTCGCGTCGTGGAAATGTATGTATTCCCTTCCTTACTTCATTCGAATCGTTCCACGATTTTTTTAAACGCGTCTTTTACATTCGGAAGCTTCGTTTACCAAAATGTATCTTTAAATCGCTACACGAGTACTTCATATCTTACGCGAATATTTAAAAATAAAAGTCAACAAACGTTATACCCGTCATCGAATAAAAATCAATCATATCGATAGCCGTTAAACCATTTATTACAATATTGAGCGGTTTTCAGCCGCGGGAACGGCTCCCTTCGGAATATAAATTCTAAAATTTAAAAAAAAGCATATTGGTTACATATGAATAATGCAAAAGCAGAAGCCACGGAAAAATATTATAAAAAGGGTGGAAAGTACTGGCTTCGGATTATTCATACGTACAAAATTTTGTTTAATTCCACAATGTACGTTTCGAAATTTTTTATTCGATGATGGATATTCTACTCCCCCGACTTTTACAACCAAATACAGCCAGCGCCGACATATTCGTTACGCAATTCTCGTAATGTCTACCTTGCGAATGAAAGGGTTTGTAGAAAGAAAATTCCATAAATCGTGGAAAGAAAATGTGGAAAGGGCGATTATAAAATGTTTAAACGACCAAGTTACGCGGTACGAAACTGGGTTATGGCCACTTATATGACCGTATGAAACGATATTTTGAATTATGAACAGTACATGCATAACGAATGATAAATACGCGATACTTTGTATGGCTAATTTGCGCACGCGTTTGGTCTACGATAATTTATCCACGCTGCTCGTGGATTACAGAGCACCAGGGTCCGCGCAAACAGAATTTTTGCAAAGGGAACTTCTTTCCTCGGCTCGATCCCCTTTCTTCTCCAGGTTTTTCTTGCTTTCCCCAGCGTTTTTTTTCCCCGCCTCCGTTTCCTTTGTCTCTGCACCCCCGTTAAACGCGTTTCCTCCGAAACGTACACCTTCTCGAGCGCGCAGTTAATTAGGGAAGAGCCCAGCTGTTTTCGCGTACGCAACTTAACAGAGTGTTTTATTAAAACGCGACTGCGTTTAACTACAGAGTAAGTTTCCGGTCCGACTTCGTCTTTGATCTTGCGAAAAGCTAGCTTCAGACTCCTTCGTACCTACTTCCATCTTTATTATTACATTTTTTGTCACCCATGCTCGCATACGGATCCTGTTAAAAGAATACGTATAATTAAAATAAATGCATCAACGCCTCGGAATCTTTTCAAGCGAAGGATACAAAGGAAAAAATAATATTTTAGCAGGTTGAGTCGAATTTGATATACAGAATGAAGTCGTGCATCGATGTAGGAATGAATGGTAATTACTCGAATAACGGTTCAATCGGATAAACGTCGCAAAAAACTGGCTCCCCGTTGCTTTTATTCGTCTCTTATTATTCGAATAAAATTCTGCACACCTCTGACCGTACTAACCAGTTTACAAATTATATGCAAATACGAGGAACATCTGGCAAACGTGTACGGAACGTACGCACTTACACGAAATATTGACGTTATTACGTTGTTTTACGTAATATATTCTGCATACGTTTCGTGTACACAATTTTCATATTATGCGCGATATCTAAATGTATAAAATACACGGTCTAACGGTAACAGACAAAGGAGCGAGAAAATTCCTTTACAATCGAGTATAAATCGTAAAAATTGCACGATACGTGCCCGTGGGCTCAAATAATTAGGGGAGCGGTTAATTAGAGAGGGGGCCACTGTTTTCGCGCACGCAGCCGAGTGTTTGATTAAATCGCGTCTGCGTTTAATTCGAGAGTCCGTTTCCAGTTCGACTGTCGCTTTTGATCCTGCGAAACGGCACAAAAATCGCCGTAGCCGAAGCGTAGAAGAATTTCCAGCGTAAGAGGTACTAAAAATATATCCTCCAGAGAAAAGGAACCGCCTCTCAAGGACGATCCCTTGGTCTGGTTTCTTTGTCCCGTGGAGCCTGGATGCGCACTTTTCAATTTTCCTTCTACGCCACTGTCAGTGCTTTTCTTTTCATCCACTTCGAACCTCTCCTCTCCCTCTCTCCCCTCTCCTCCACCTTTTCCATCTTTTCTCTCTTTTTTTCGCTTCCTTTTTCCGTGCCTGCCAACGATACCGCGACTCCTCTCGCTCCGTCGAATTACATTGTAAGTCCGGGAGACCTTGGAAAATCGTGTCGGAGGAAATCGGGCTGTGTTAAGAGAAATTCTCTCTTCTTCGTTCCCTTCGAGCGCGTTACTACCTTTTGCTGCTCTTCCCTCGATTGCGCGGAATAGAGTGTCGAGTAACTGTTACCCGATGCCTCGGCCGCAGCCGTGGAAACGTTTCCTCCGCCGAAACGGTATCTCCTCTTCGTTTGCAGGGAGAATCATTCTCCCTTTTCAGAGGTTTGCGCGAAGCAGGAAAAAATAGGAGTAGCATTTAAATTCGATATTTGTTGCTACGCGCGACGATCGTCGACTCGGCGCGGAAACGAAAGAAGGAGAACCATCGATTCGAATAACTTTCCTCCTAGAATATTCTAACAAAGCAACCTAAGAAATTCGATTTCTTGTATATTATTTAATAAAAGTCTAGCTCGAGATTGCCCAATGTTCCTTCATTACGGCGCATTTAATCATCTCTGTCAACATCCTGCGAAAGTAGGTCAGAGCGGAGGACAGGTCGAGTTCTTCCCCTGTAACCGGGGGAAAATTGATCGCGTACAAGCGAAGAATACTGTATTCGTACGATTGCTTCCCTCTCGCCCCCCCCCTCTCTCACTCTCTCACCCCGAGAAAACCAGGACACTTTCGAAAGAGTCGATCGCGTTGCCGATAATTTGCAGCGCCGTTACCCGAATACAACTGCATTTGTTAGCTCTGGCCGTGCAGGTGTGCCGCTCGAGAAAGATTAAAGTCGTTCCCAAGTCGAAGGATCACGTTCCGGGCGTACGTAGCAGCGCCGGGACGGGTACCTTGAAACTCAATTTAACAAACGCCGGACGACGTTTCCGAGACAGTAACGGCGTTCCCGCGAAACTCTTCGAGGGCCACCAGCCGCCCGCCACCCCTTCCTCGCTGGGGCTTCACGGGGGTCGCGAGATTGGAAAAAGTTTCCTCCCCCGAAACGCAAATTGTGGCGCAAGGGGTTCCGAATAAGAGGCTGACAGGGGACGCGTGCCCTGGAAGGCATTTTGAGAGGGTGCAGCAGGCTCCCTTGACAGTAGAAACAGCTCAATTACTTATATCATTAAGGATTAAAATATTAACCATTTGCACTTCAGAGGTGACTCTGTCACATCTTAACGCTTAAATGTCCTAAATTGCACAACGTAAAAAACGCACGATCTTCGGTTCACCCTAATAGAATGATAAGAAAGCATCTCGAGTTGTTGGTAGATATCAGAAAAAAAAGCCTCGGGTGCAGAGAGTTAAGAATAAATTTGACAAAATTATTCCATTATAGATAAAGAGAAGCAATTCTTATCAAAGAGGGGTGGTGACAATAGGAACGAATCACGCTTGGGGGACGTGTCTTCGGGTCTAAACGAGCTGAAGAACCAGAGGAAGACGGGAAACGCGTCAACGCGGTCGTGGAAAGAATTCTCGAGAACGCAGCTGGTCGAAACTCGAGCGAACTCCAAATCCCAGTAGAGAGAGCTCGACCTGAAGAAGACGGTCACGAGCGCGTGGGCGGTAGAGGGTTCCGACGGGCTGGCGGGAATGATCTTCGAACGAGAGCGGGTTTCCGGTCGCGCGAACACGAGGGCGGCTCTTCGTGAAAGGAAAAGGCTTCGCGAGCTTGCTCTTTGAAAATAAAGAAAATGTTTCTTCGTCGGGCGAGCCGGTCGACGCGCGACGAAAAACCCAGCTTTTCAAGGGAACCGACGGATTCCCCCGGGCCTCCGTCTTTAAGGGAAGAAATTGTCTTTATGCGAAAACGAGGCTACCGTGCTGCTTTCTAATCTCTTTGCTTGTTCTTCGCCGGCTTCCTCGAACAGAGATTTCTCGGTCGCGATAATTTATGCCTGGGACAGAGTTAGGTCGGAGGTTGGGAAACCTATGGCCTTTCGAGGTCAGTTATGTATGACTCGGACGTTTAATTAACCCCCGCGGACTTGGAGTTTTATTTTTAATGGAAAAAGTATCGTTCGTCGTATTCAAAGGCACCGAGGAAGCTATACGTTCGCTCGAAGCGAATTTTTGATAAGCGTCGCAGAGTTAGGGGTTCGGAGTTGTCGAAAAATTTGTCGCGACACTTATGGAAGGCCGTGGGCGCGCGAATGGCGCAACTAACGCGCTCGGTGGCTGCTCTAGGATGGCCGACCTCGACGGCATGCCACCAACGATCGAAATTTACAACGCGTCGCGTCCAATTAATAGGATATTCGATTATCGCGATACGCCGCGGCAAAGGGTCCTACATCAACGTTTATTTACTTGAACGCGGAACCCCGGCACTCCG